>NW_026652278.1:19292627-19673950 GCF_009828535.3 Hylobates moloch | reverse complement strand
TTCCCAACACCTCCTTCCCAACACCTCCTTCCCAACACCTCCTTCCCCCTTCCCCAACACCTACTTCCCCAACACCTCCTTCCCAAACACCCCCTTCCCAAACACCTGCCTCTCTTCAACCCCACAGGCCAGAGTGCTGAGACAGAGTGGCCTTCTGGATTCAACAAGTATCTTGTTCTCTTAAAGATTCAGCAATGACCTTAGAAGTCGCAGCAGTTTTACATCATATGCGGCCAAGATCAGCTTGCTCTACAAGCAATAACAGAACTACTTAGCACTTCAAGGTTGAAAGTTCATCAGTAATGGATCCATTGACTAATTGATCCTGGAAGGCCAAAGGATTAAAATTCTTTTTTATAAATAGGAAAACAAAGGCAGAGAGCTAAAGCGCTAATCAAATCGGGGAGTGTTAGAGCAAAAACAGGCTTCAGAAAGAGTATTTTACCATGCTGCTGCTTCGTGTGGAAAAAATCGAGCCCCGGAGCAATGAAAGGCGTACCTTCTTTGTTTCTCCAAGTTTCATAACCGTTCAGTTGCAGAACCAAGAATCTAAAACCAGCTCTGGGAAACAAATGTCCAGATGCCAGCCTCATATTTGAACTTGGATTTGAAAATACCTTCAGCACTTAGAAGAGACATTCAAATACATTTCATTTCCTGTTATCCAGATTGTTCGGAAAGTATTAAAAAATTTTCATTTACATGCTGATATGATTTGGATCTGTGTCCCTAACAAATCCCATGTCGAGTTGTGGTCCCAGTGTTGGAGGTGGAGCCTGGTGGGAGGCAGCTGGATCATGAGATCGTGGGGGTGGGTTTCTCATGATTTAGCATCATCCCCTTGGTGCTGTTCTCGTGATAGTAAGTTCTCGTGAGATCTGGTTGTTTAAAAGTGTGCAGCACCTCTCCGCTCACTCTCTTCCTCCTGCTCCTGCCGTGTAAGACGCCTGCTCCATCTGCCACAAGTGAAAGCTTCCTGAGGCCTCCCCAGAAGCAGATGCTGCCATGCTTCCTGTACAGCCTGCAGAACTGTGGACCAATTAAACCTCTTTTCTTATAAATTACCCGGTCTTGGGGATTTCTTTATTTAATGTGAGAATGCATGCCCTTTTGGATCTACTGTTTCTACTTTTATAAATTTGTCCTACAGAAATACACAAAGAAACATGTAAAAAAAAGTAGTTTACTGCAGTACTGTTTGTAATAATAAAAAATCAGGCTGGACGTGGTGGCTCATGCCTATAATCCCAACACTTTGGGAGGCCAGGACAGGTGGATCACCTGAGGTCGGGAGCTCGAGAACAACCTGACTAACATGGTGAAACCCCGCCTCTACTAAAAATACAAAACTAGCTGGGCATTGTGGCACATGCCTGCAATCCCAGCTACTTGAGAGGCTGGGACAGGAGAATCACTAGAACCAGGAGGCAGAGGTTGTAGTGAGCCGAGATCATGCCACTGCACTCCAGCCTGGGCAACAAGAGCAAAACCCCATCTCAAAAAAAAAAAAAAAAATCATTTGGGTATTGCTTAATTCTGATTTCACATCATTGAACACTACAGATGTTAAAATGTTCAGCATGCACAGTTCTCTAAAACTGTTCATGATATATTAAGAATGAAAGAATCAAGTTGAGTAATAAGGATAACATCATCCCACTTTTGTACAAATAAATGTTTGGTGTTTGTGTGTGTGTATATGTGTATATCAAATTTCTTCAACCCTTACTAGGGTGAGAGGTCCGTACCTCCCAGGGCTACTGTGAGGTTTCCTTGCCTGATCAGGAGTAAACACTCCACAGGTGTTCTTTGTCCCACTGTTGCTCTACATGCTTTTTTTAAAAATTAAAACTTAGAATCAAATTTTTAGTAAGAGTTATCTCTGAGAAATATGATCAGGGTTGGCCATGGGAAGAGAGGCATTTCCGTAATGTTTGAATCCTTTTTTTTTTGCAATGTGCCTGTCACTTTTATAATACAAAAAATACAAGTGTGGGAATATATATATATATATATGCACATTTTTTTTCTTTTAAAGACAGAGTCTCACTCTGTCATCTAGGTTGGAGTGCAGTGGTGCAATCTCGGCTTACTGCAACCTCCGCCTCCCGGATTCAACTGATTCTCCTGCTTCAGCCTCTCAAGTAGCTGGGATTACAGGCGCCCGCCACCACACCTGGCTAATTTTTTTGTACTTTTAGTAGAGACTGGGTTTGGCCATGTTGGCCAGGCTGGTCTTGAACTCCTGACCTCAGGTGATTCACCCGCCTCGGGCCCCCCAAGTGCTGGGATTACAGGCATGAGCCATGGTGCCCGGCCACATGTACATATTTTTTAAACCTTCAGAAATGAGAAGCCAAGCCACCGCAATGAAAGAAAAAAAAAACCCTCCGGGTAAAACCACCTGGCAACCAACAGTGTGGGTGGATACACTGCTTTGAAGCCCAAAGATCCTTCCCTGGGCCTGCTCAGAGGCCACACTACCACGCCAATAAATGCTAAACGGAGGCTCGTGGACAAACCTTACCCACCAGTCTTTCCACCCCCTCAATGAGGCAAAGAACAGCGGGAGGCTTCAGGAGTTGAATCACTGACACGGCTCAAGGAAGTACCGGGCCCAGAACACAGAACTCCTGGCTCCCAATCCCATGCTCTTCCCAGCCCAGCACGGGGAGATCAGCCAGCCTGCCCTTGGCCCTGTCTTAATCCCAAAACTTTCCTCCTACATCAGGGCCAGCTGAGGTTCTTGTTATGAGGATCCTGCTCTGGGGGCTTCTCTCACATGAGAGGTTTGTTCTCAAGGAAAATCTCAGGGCAGATTCCAAGGCTCCCCCAGCTGAGAGATTCTGATTCCGCAGATCCGGTGTGGGGCCGTGGAATCTGCATTCTAACAGCCACCTTCCCTGAAGGGGATCTGACTGCAGGTGCAACAGGGAACATACACCAGGGAGCATTGACCCTGGGGTCCCGTGGAGAGGCACACAAGTCCTCCGAGAGGCTGCAGAACGTGGAGGACACACACGTGCATTATGGAGGGGAGAAGGCCCACAGTTTCCAATAGTTCTGAAAGAGGTTAATGACTGTCACTCCCTCCCCACCTCCAAAAAGGCTTGATTCCTGAAGGGAGAAGCCTGGCTTTCACCCTTGCTATCTGTTACTTAGGGAAAGGTACAACCAGTGCCTGGAGGAGCTGGGCACCGCCACATGCTGTTGTGCAGTTGAGGTGGAGAGAGGAGCCCACAGCTTTGGCTTCAGCAAAGCCACTTCTGCCCGCTGCTCCTCAGGGCCCGGGTTCACTCCTCTATGCCCCTTCTTTCCCAGGCCTGGGGACCACACTTCCCCAGGGGTCCACTGAGGCTCTTTCTCCTGACAATGGGAGTGGCCCCAAGGAAAGCTTATGACCAAACTGGCCCCAAAGCCCAGTCATCAAGCCATTTGTCTCAGACCTCAGCTTTTAGAGCCCTCTTCTGCTGCACGGCTAAGAAAAGAAAGGTATAGGACAGGCTGCTGGGAGATGCAGACAGTTCCCAGGCTGGGGCTAGAAAAACACTTGTGCCTCATACATATATAATTCTGCCAGAGCTAAGAGGGTGGGACAGACCCTTCTGCCACACTGCCCACCACAGCCATGTCCACGCCCACCCTCAGCGCCTTCTGCCACCTGTGATATTTCCCCTTCCAGAACTGCCCTTGATATTGGTCCCAATCTGGTTCTAGGTGGGTGAATGTGGGGCTGGGGACTACAAAGTGATTGGCTCAGCTGTCCTGCCAGGATGGCCCTGTCTGGCAGATTTCTGGAGGAAAGGAGGTCATGAGAATGGACTGGAGCAATTCTTGGCCATCACATCCTAGGCTCAAATCTGGTGCAGCCCTTCAGTCTTGTTGGAGAAGAAACCAGAGCCCAGACATGTGGAGATGTTGGCCTGGGCTTCCCCAGCTCCATGCCATGCCTCCACCTCCCAGGCCAACGCCTTCCCTGCACTCACACTTCTCAGCAGGGCATCTGGAGCTACCACCTCTCCGGCCTGCTCTCCCTTCCAAATGGTTGCCTTATGCCTGCAGAACAGGCCACAGAGGGAGTCTATATGTTTCCACTTTGTTCTCTTGGCTGAGGATGCAAACACTTCAGAGTGAAATCTTAAAAGCAGCTGGTAAGATATGGAATGAATGCGCAAGGCCAAATAACATGCATTCTTACTTGAAGCTGTCAACATGTGAGTGTAGATTCCAGGAAGGCATTCTTCTCTACCTAAAGAACGATCCACTGTACATTCAATATATGTACCTAAGTGTGTGTGTGTGTGTGTGTGTGTGTGTGTGTGTGTGTATCGAGGGGGAGTGGAGAGGACAGGTGGAGAATCACAATAATTCTTTAATAAGGTAAGATGATGGCACACCACGATCCCCCCACCTCCATCCCATTTCTCTCCAGAGCTTGTGCCAAGTGACTTTCCCTTGAGATGATAAGAGGAATTTAAAGTATCATAAACAGGCCCAAAGGGAGAGGATGTTCAGATTCAGCTGGATTAACTCAGAGTTCTTCAGTGAAGTTGAACTTTGTGGATATGCAAGATATGTGTTTTACTGAAAAAGCTCTTTAAAATGTCTGAGTTAATGAAGTCTTTGTCTAATGATCAAGAATCTGGTAGGACTTAGGGGCCATTCTCCATATCAACGCTGGTTAGATGGTTCTAGAAAACAAAGGGAGGTTTAAGGGGCCCCCTTGCAGTCACAGCAGTGGGCTCTGGAGCTGTGCTGCCTCATATGACAGCCACTAGCTTCATGCAGCCATTTAACTGTAACTAATGCGAATTAAAAAAAATATAAAATTCAGTTTCTCTGTTGCACTAGCCATATTTGAAGCATTCAATAACCCTGTATGGCAATTTGGTACTGTATTAGATGGCACAGATGTGAAATATTTTCATCATCACAGAAACTTCCAGAGGCCAGCACTGATCCAGAGTATTAAGCCCCCAAGAGGAGAACAATTCACATCTTTCTTCTTCACCACCATATTCCTAGCATATAAATATAGGGCATGCTGCATAACAAGTACTCAACAAGTATATGTTAAAAGAAGGAATGTTGTGTTAAACACTAATTCACAAACCTTGTTCATAAATTGGTATTTATTAATTGCATCTGACCCCAGCACCCCCCCCCCAGCCCCCCACAAAAAATGTTATCAGAGTCATTCCAATGTGAGGCTAATAACTACTTTTTTTTTGGTCTGGGATCAGATGCAAATAATTGAAAACCAAGCTATGGGCTTTTTTTTTTTTTTTTTTTTTTTTTTTGAGACAGCGTCTTGTTCCTCTCACCCAGGCTGGAGTGCAGTGGCAGGATCTTGGCTCACTGCAGCCTTGGCTTCCCAGACTCAAGCGATACTCCCACCTCAACCTCCTGAGTAGCTGAAACTATAGGCACACACCACTGCACCTGGCTAATTTTGTGTGGGTGTTTTTTGTAGAGATGAGGTCTCACTACGTTGCAGGCTGGTCTCGATCTCCTGAGCTCAAGTGATTCGCCTGCCTTAGCCTCCCAAAGTGTTGGGATTACAGGCATGAACCACCATGCTGGGCCTTTTTAATGTAAGCTGTTTTTTCAACAATTAAGAGGTTTCTAAGGTTCCTATGCAGTAGTTAATAGGCTTGGTGCTGTTATGGGGACATAAAAGAAATAGAAGATCTAAAACTCTCTTAAAAAGAGCTCATACTACATGGTGAGGAAGAGAAAAATTGAGCATACCATGATCTTTTGTTTACCTGATATGATTTGAGATGGCACTGTTCTGTAAGTTTAATTTTTAGCTTATATGAATCATAATCTTTCTAAAATTTCTGAACACTTTCCTGTATTCTTAAACTCCTCCCACTCAGGGACATGGTAATGGGCATTCTGAGTATCTACCACACTCTAAATATTTCCTAAGGAGTACTGAGCTGCAGGGGACTATTTTCTCCTATGCCAATTGATCCTAGACTGCTTTGTTTATGCTGTGGGCTGCAAAAGCAGAGGATGCAGCTTGTTCTAACCATACACATTAGGAGTCAATAGGCTTTGAGTGTGGGTCCAAGAGGTTTTATGAGTAAAGATGCTGGTTCTTAATCCAGGGGTTCTGTGACACTGATTCAGAGTTCTCAGTTGCCTTGTTGTTAGTGGTGGTGGTGGCGGTGGAGGTATTGCCATTTGCTTGCCTCTTGGCTCTCAAGTATGTTCTGGATAGGTGAGACCACCAGAAAAATAATTAGAGGCAGAGTAACATTACTCTCCAAGAAAAATCAGAGGACAATGAACTATCAAACTGCATGGTGATAGCAGAGTTCAGAAAGGAAGGAGATCGTGATGGAACAGAATGCCAACCATGACTAACATGCGGTGAGTGCTTTCTATCTGCCAGGCAATAGTCAAACACTCTACTGACTCCTATAAAAGCCCTGTGTGCCAGGTGCAGTGGCTCACACCTGTAATCCCAGCATTTTGGGAGGCCGAGGCGGGTGGATCACTTGAGGTCAGGAGTTCAAGACCAGCCTGGCCAATATGGAGAAACCCCATCTCTACAAAAATACAAAAATTAGCTGGGCATCGTGGCGGGCGTCTGTAATCCCAGCTGCTCGGGAGGCTGAGGCAGGAGAATCGTTTGAGCTTGAACTAGGGAGGCGGAGGTTGCGGTGAGCCGAGATAGTCCACTACGCTCCAGCCTGCGCGACAGAGCAAGATCCTGTCTCAAAACAAAAACAAAACAAAACAAAAAACAGCCCTGCGAGACCAGGACTCTTACTGTCCCTGGGTTTCGGATGGGGAGACAAAGCACAGAGAAGATACATCACTTGCTCAAGGCTATGGCTAGTTCCAGACAGAGCCAGAACTCAGACCAGAAAGACTGGCTTTGGAGACCACAGGCGTCCTGAAAGAGGAGCTGAAACTGAGCTCTGGAAGAGAATAATCCAGCAAGGGACGGTGGTGCAGACAGGATCAGACATGGAGCCCACTTTCCAAAAGTAAAAACAGGGAACATGTTGGAATGACTCATAGAATGACTCAGCGTTTTTATACATCTCTCATTTCAGTAACACGCGTTCATCTTCCGGGCCTATTGCCCAGAAGAACCACAAAAGTGGTTCCTTTTGTGGTTCCAGGAGCCAGGGGAGTTCTGTGGCAGCTTCTGTTATGACTAGTAAACGTGTTTCATACCCCTCCTTTGTGTTGGCCATCTGGCTCTATATTATAGTCAAGTTAATACAAAGCTAATGCATATTTCTAGTGACAAAGGCATTAGGCTAGTCCTCTGGACAGGAGATAATAAAGAATCCTTGGCTTTGTAGACTTTGTCATCAAGTGAGGGTAATAAAAACACACACATAGATACCTACAAGGCAAATATGATTATCCTAAATCCTTTGTTAAAGTCACAACTCAATGTTACAAACACAAAAGTCTTAAAGACTAATTCTATCTATTTAGGGTGGAGAGATGTAGTGGGAGGGATTTCATGTCTTGAAGAATGAATAGGATTCACTTAATATTCTAGAACAGGCCAAACCCCCAGTGCACAGCCACCAGAATGTAACTGGAGGGCCAAGGAAGTTCTCGAGGGTCCTGTAGAACTCCTTAATCCCTGTCGGCTGTCACTGTCATCACTTTTCCAGCATCTTCTGGGTTCAGGGGACTGTCAGGCACTGGTGATATTAACAGGAATAAAATATGTTCCCTCAGGGAGGTGATAGCCTAATTAAGGATACAGGTGTCAAAATTGTTTGGGGTAAAAAGTTCCCTTGTAGAATGAAAATATATGTCCACACATAAATGTGTGTATGAATGTTCATAGTAGCATTATTCATAATAGCCAAAAAGTGAAAATGTCCATTAATTGAGGAATAGATAAATAAAATGTGATGTATTCATGGAATAAATAATATGGGATATGATTTAGTCATAAAAAAGAGGCCGGGCATACTGGCTCATGCCTGTAATCCCAGCATTTTGGGAGGCCAAGGCGGATGAATCTCCTAAGCTTAGGAGTTTGAGACAAGCCTGGGCAATATGGCAAAATCCCGTCTCTATCAAAAATATAAAAAATTAGCTGGACATGGTGGCATACACCTGTGGTCCCAGCTACTCAGGAGGCTGAGGTGGAAGGATCACTTGAGTCTTGGAGGCAGAGGTTACAGTGAGCCGAGATAGTGCCACTGCATTCCAACCTGAGTGACAGAGTGAGACTCTGTCTCAAGAAAAAAAGAAAAACAAGAATGAAATACTGATACATGCTACAACATGGATGAACCTTGAAGACATCATGCTAAGTGAAAGAAGCCAGATATAAAAGGTCACATATTGCATGATTCTGTTTATATACAATGTCTAGCATAGGCAAATCCACTGGGACAAAAGGTAGACTACTGGTTGCCAGAGAATGGGGGAAGGGAGAATGAAGTGATTGTTAATGGGCTTCTTTTTGGGGTGACTAAAATATTCTGAAATTGGGCTGTGCACGGTGACTCATGCTTGTTATCCCAGAACTTTGGGAGGCCGAGGCAGGGGGATCACAAGGTCAGGAGTTTGAGACCAGCCTGGCCAACACAAGTGAAACCCCATCTCTACTAAAAATACAAAAATTAGCTGGTGTGGTGGTGGGCACCTGTAATCACAGCTACTTGGGAGGCTGAGGCAGGAGAATCGCTCAAACCTAGGAGGCTGAGGTTGCAGTGAGCTGAGATTGCGTCACTGCACTCCAGTCTGGGCAACAGAGCTAGACTCCATCTCAAAAAAAAAAAATTCTGAAATTGGATAGCAAGGTTTATTGTACAACTACGTGAATATACTTAAAACCACTGAATTGCACTCTTTAAGAAGGTGAATGTTATGGTATGTAAATTTATATGGCATATATAAAAAATACAAAAGAAAATTTCCCTCTTAGACTCTAAACCGGGGTAGGGAAGTTTTATATTAAGGCATCCTTCAATGTTGGAGATGGGCTTCATTTATAGTTCATACAGAAAAAAGGCAAGAGTCACTTTCCCGTGGACTAATTAAGCAGCCTTTTCTAAAACAGTACTTCATGTGAATCTCCTAAGAGTTTCCCCGCAGAAGAAACAGTTGACTACCTGCTTAATGAGAATCTTTAATTCCTTTGTAGGTAATAATTACTATAATCATCAAATCTTAAAATAAAATTACCCCAACAATCAGGGGTTCCACTTGAAGATCCGTTTATACTAAAGTGTAAATGACTATATGCATCTTAACAGAGCAAAAAGATGGCAAGAAAGGACAAGAGGGCACTCAGTGCCCAGAAGGGCAGGATGTGCAGAGCTAGACTTCAGAGAAAGTGGAAAGATACCAGTAAAGCACCCAAGACAAATGGCATATTTCTCAACTTATCGACAGCTAAGTAGCTATTGACAGTGGCT
The DNA here is from genome assembly GCF_009828535.3 of Hylobates moloch. Lineage (NCBI taxonomy): Eukaryota > Metazoa > Chordata > Mammalia > Primates > Hylobatidae > Hylobates > Hylobates moloch. The sequence goes on along the minus strand of NW_026652278.1, from coordinate 19,664,534 downwards.
AAAGTAGCTAGAAATTACACTTCCTCCCCTAAAGCCTTCTTTTGGAAGTTGCTAAGAAAACATAATTGCTATTTTTGCATATTTGGGACTGGCAGGATTTTGCTGCGCTCCAAAGAAAGGTAACCCCTTGATCAAATGTTTTGTTTTGGGGTTTCTTGGTGCATGTGTGTGTGTGTGTGCTTGCCTTATATGCTAATCCAACCCTGATTTCTCATAGGCTGTCTTGCAATCCCATTATCTTGCCAGGCAAAATCACATAAAATTTAACACTGTAGGAGAAAAGGTCTTCAAAAGTCTGAAAAATGAGCAAATCATAAGGCCTAGCTAGGAGACAAGAAGCTCTAACTGCGAGCTAAGCGGAGGAGGCATGGTCTTAAACTCAAGAAGAGGGATATTTAGGAAGAAATTAGTCTTGAGCGATTACAGATTGCTAGCAAGATTTTGCCAGCACAAATCAGCCTAGAGGCTATAATCCACCTTTTCCTTAATTAATGTCTCACACTTTCGAAGTGAGTGAAACTGCAAAGGGCTCTGCCAAGATTCCTCCCAGCTTACACAAGCCAAACTTGAGCTGGGTTGTGGATTTATTAGGCAGTGCTGTAAACATGTTTAATGCAGTCTTTATTTATTGAGCTATATAAATAGACTTGACACTAGTGTCGCCATCAATTTAGGAAGGATGCTTCCCTTCACATGGTCTCATGGTGGCTGTTAGGCATTTGCACGCTATTCATGATCATCAAAGCATTTTCACCTCTGCAACCCTCCTTTCCCCTGCTATCCCTCCTTCCCAATTCGATAGATTTTGAGAACGTAGATTACCCAGATCATTAAAACAATATCAGGATTGCCTTATTAACTCTCTGTGATCTAGGAATTGAAGAGAAAAGAAGTGTGAAGCATATTGCAGTGCTCTGAACGATTTTAATAAAGTATGTATTTACTTGGTAAACATTCAACCCACAGGGTCTAGCTCAAATGTCATGCTTCTCAACAGCTCTCTTTGCCTCTCCTTCCTGGACCTAATTGATTGTCCCATCTGTATTTCCACATCACCTTGTATCCATTCCCTCTGCAGCATGCAAATCTATTGAGGTTATTTGTAAATATATCTGTTATTCCACACAAATCCATGGATTCTTTGACGACAAAACCACACCTTGGTCATGTTCATATTTAAGAGTCTTTAAAAATAAAAAAAAAATTAAAAACCACAAGTCTTTAAGAGTGCTTGAAATAATAACAATTGCATGTCAAATTGAAGTGAAATATGAGGTAACCAACTCACAATGCAAAGCCTTCCACAAAGTGCAGCTGCAATGCCCACGGGTACCCAAAGTCTCTAGTTGCTTTTGCTTATGTAGATGAGTTCTTAGAGCTGTATAGTTCAGAGACTCTAGGGATAATAGAGTTCTAACATTTGTCACTAGCAAAAGCCCTCCACTTTGCCCTTGAGTCATTAAACCAAGAATTTATTCAGCGCTGCTTAATATAGGTTTGGAATTAGGTGCTATAAAAGGTATCTTCTTTGTTCCTAAAGATGCAGAAAGAAATGGGCCATTTGCGGTGGCTCACATCTGTAATCCCAGCACTTCAGGGTGGGTGGGTCACTTGAGGTCAAGAGTTTGAGACCAGCCTGGCCAACATGGTGAAACCCTGTCTCTACTAAAAATACAGAAATTAGTCAGGCTGTTGGTGCACACCTATAGTCCCAGCTACTTAGGTGGCTGAGGCAGGAGGATCATTTGAAGATTGCAGTGAGCCGAGATTATGCCACTGTACTCCAGCCTGGGTGACAGAGAAAGACTCGGTCTGAAAACAAACAAAATAAATGAAAGGGATCTGATTTTTTGAACATCTACTCAACAATGTGAGGTGCTGTACTAGGACTTTATAAACATTATTCCATTTAATCTCCTCAACAACTCTGCAAGGTAAGTACTGTCAACGTCATTTTTCAGGTCAGAGAGGTTAAATAACTGTTGAGGTGATGGATTCTCACTCAGGTTGGCCTCCCTTCAAGGCCCACTGTATAAGGCATAGTCTTTAGGGTCCTACTGATGTGCCACTGAGTTTGACCTTTAGCCTGGAAAATTCACTTCACCTTTCTGGGTCACAATTACTGCATCAGTAAAATGGAAATTTTTTTTGACAAATGATAATGTAATCTTTTAAGAAACCCATGAAACCCTAAGGTCTACCATTCTAAATCCATTCAAGGGAATACGAATAATTAGCATGAACTAAGTATTGTGAAACAGAAGAGAGAATGTATTTAAGTGCCTGAATCCACCATAAACCATAAGTGATGCAAGAATTCAGAGAAAGAGAACATGCGTACAAGCTATTGTACTCAAAGAAGGCTCCTTGGAACAGGCAGGGCTTAAATTGGGACTTAAAGGATGAATGACATTTGGAAAGACAAGTAGATTGAGCATAGGGAGAAAAATGACTTAAAATGAACATAATAGTGAAGAGACACTGCACATAAAAATAATGAAAACTACCATCTGTTGAGTGATTACAGCAGGAAGTGAGCCAAGCCCTCTGTAAGCATTGTTTCACTTAATCCTCCCAATAATTTTTATAAGGTTAGGTATTGGATTATTCCCATTTTACTGATGGGGAAACTAAAGATCAGAGAGGTCATACAGTTATTAAGTTGTAGAACTAAGATCTAACTCCACATTCTTGTCTAACTAGGAAAGACAGTCCATGCTGGAAAGAGGTTATGGAGAGGAATATGGAAGTCCAGATGGTTTCTATAGTCACTGGGAGTATCAGTCTATGTGAACTAATTTTCCCCACAAAATGTTAACAGATGCAACATCTCACCCAGATTCCTAAATCTTGCCCTACCCTTTGATGGAACAACAAATCCCACTCGTTTGTCTTGACCTTTTCTGGGCATCACTGAAGCATTTCATTTTTGCCAATGTCAATAGATGTCATGTTTTGTTATATCTTGATGTCAACACAAAATCAAGGTGGTTTCCAGTACCTACTTTTCTTCCCTTTTGAAAATTATCCTTTCTTCTCCTTTTTAAAGTTAATATCCAAAAACCTTTTAACTTAATAACTTGTCTATTATTTCATGTTGAGAGAACAATAATGACATACTGGCTGGTCAACGAAGCAGCAGATTTATTTCCTTAATTTCATCTGACAGATGGCAGCCACATGACATACTTTCCAGAGACATATTTCCCAAAAATTCTTCAGAGGAAGATAGTTCTTTGAGGTCTTTGTTTTGCAGTCAAAATTTCTTTTAATCCCCTTATGCTTAAAAAAGAGTTCCACATTTGATTATTGTTATAATCTTAGACTCATTTTCTTGTGTGCCCATTGATATTTGTCTCTTTCTGTCTTTCTCTCAGGATTTTTAATCCTTTGTTCATTTCTTTGAGCCCTTAAACAAATACAACTCTTTCTGCATGATATTCTATCAGAGAACGCCTAGGCTAGAAGCTTGGGTTCTATCACATTGTCAGTCCTTGTGCTCCAAGCAGTTCAAGAATTTAAAGCTAGACCTTTAATATAGAAATGACATGATCTAAAAAAGTCACTTCCCTCACTGTCGTTCACAAAATAAAGCAATCAAATCCTGTGACTATGTGACTTCAGGGTTCCGGAAGTGATCTGGCTTCAAAGTAAGCCAACATTGGTTATTGTCTTTTAGGTTGAGAAAGAACTACTTTTTTGATCACCACCATGGCTTGAAGCATCCACACCTGCTTCTGTTCATCTATAATGGCAGTCAGTCTACTTGTCATCCAGCTTCTCAGTATAAATGCTGTGCCTTCAAGGTTGGGGTCCCCAGCAGTTAGTGGGAGTTTGTGCCTCAAGTGCATGGCACGAGGGAATCACTTAAAGACTCAGGGACCATCAGGTGAAGCTGCTACTGTTAAATGTTCTGTTGATTTTCTTGGGATGCCAATTATTAAAGACTAAATGAATATTTAGGAAAAAGATATGTCTTTTTAGATGGGAAAATTCTGGATCCCATCACTCTAGACATGAAGACTGCCACTTGGAAAGGAAGTAAAGTATATAGAAAGTTAGCATTCAAAAACACTGCAGTGACTTTAAAGAATGTGGACTGATAGGACAGGGGAAGGTGTAGTGAGCAGGTGGAAAGTGCATTCACTGCACACACTCCTTGAGTGCCCAACTGCCCTTGGTGACATCCTATGAAAATTTAGCCATGAAGTCTCCCCTGCTGTGTGACATGAGCCCTGCTTAGGTGGGGGCAGCAAAGGGCAAACTTAGCAGGTAAGTGTCAACCTACCTGACTCTCATATCGAAATGCTTAGTAACCACAGTATCTTAATACAACATAAATCCACCGTAAAATCACATGGGAAAGTATGCAGCTAGCACTTCCTTAGAAAATGACAGGCAGGTGAAGAGGAATTGTGCAGCATTTCCCGTATGTTAACTGATTTTCATTTCAGGTCTGGAAATAAAACCAAACTTAATCATTGTGGCAGGACTGAATAACAATATGTCTATGTGTTCAGCCCTTATGTTGTTCCTTTCCCAGAATAAAATTTGCCAAGAAAAATAGAAAGCTATGCTTAAAACGTAAGTTGCCTATTCCAACGCAACTCTATAAGTATGCATTGAATACCCACTATGCACAAGACACCCTGAAGACATAAAGACACATTAAATATAACCCGTCTTTCTATTGCCATCTCTGGCATTGCAAACTGTCAAGGTGAGCACGTGGCTGCAGATACAGGGGCTGAAGATTTGGTAAAAACAAAATCAACATCAAAACCAAATTCGCTTCCTTAATCCCAAATTGATGAAACCTGAAAATAGGAATAAGCTCTAAGTACTAAGTGCTCTTTAGTTTTGGTAAGTTGTCCACATTTTTAGTTTTGTCTACTTGCTAGCCAATTTGTATCTGTTTAAGAAAAGCCATTCACTCAACAAATATTTCTAGGACCAATTACATTCCAAGTACTAATCAAGGCACCAGAACTGTAAGAGTTCGAGACCATCCTGGCCAACATGGTGAAACCCCATCTCTACTAAAAATACAAAAATTAGCCGGGCGTGGTGGCACGCGCCTGTAGTCCCAGCTACTCAGGAGGCTGAGGCAGGAGAATCGCTCGAACCCGGGAGGCAGAGGCTGAAGTGAGCCGAGATCACACCACTGCACTCCGGCCTGGCGACAGAGCAAGACTCCATCTAAAAAACAAACAAACAACAACAAAACAGACCAAAGAAGTAAAAAAATTGCTGATCTCATGGAGCTTACATTTTGGTAAAATCATCAATTTCAGCATAAAAATTATAATAATAGATCTGTTTTCCACACAAAGTTCTTAGAAGCTATATATTTCCTGCCAATTATTTTAGGGACTTTTTAATGACTGACATCTGAATTGAAAATTAATAGTGAAGCCACGTGCGGTGGCTCACGCCTATAATCCCAGCACTTTGGGAGGCCGAGGCAGGTGGATCACTTGAGCTCGAGACAAGCCTGGCCAACATGGCAAAACATCATCTCTACAAAAAATACAAAAATTAGCCAGGTGCGGTGGCATGCACCTATAGTCCTAGCTACCCTGGAGGCTGAGGCAGGAGACTTGCTTGAGCCCAGGAGGTGGAGGTTGCAATAAGCCAAGATTGTGCCATTGCACTCCAGCCTGACAATGGGAGGGAAACCCTGTCTCAAAAAAAGAAAGAAAGAAAGAAAAGGAAGAAAAGAAAGAAAAGGAAGGGAGGGAGGGATGGAAGAAGGAAGGAAGGAAGCAAAGAAAGAAAGAAAATTAATAGAGTACTTATGCTAAAATTAAGTATAATTATGCTATGGACTAAATACATATTTTAAATTAATCATCTAAAAATTTTCAATAGATTTAACATACTGATAACATCAAAACCCTTTTGTGAATTTGCTGTTATTCCTAAAATCTTGGGTCTTGCTAGATTGGGTTTCTGCTGCCAGCATAATCTTGCCTTTCTCCTTTTTTGTCTGACAAATGTAATCTTTTGAATAACTTGTCTTTGTCCTGAGAAATAGCAGTCCCAATGAGTACCCTTGTAAAGGCTCCAAATATTTTTTTGCTTCACAATTTTGCTGCATTTCTGCAAGGCGGTTGGAATGGATCAGACATTTCCTAGTGACATATTTTGGAATAAAGAGCTCTGGAATTTAACATTTGAATGATAGAGTGCACAGTTTGAAAAAGGCAAGAAATTGGTTTAAAATCTGCAGAGGTTTGCATTTATCAAGAGAACTAAAATGAGAGTATTGCCACCAATGAGTTCAACAGTGGGGTTCCCAAGGCAATGGGATATTGGTGACCACCAAAACATCTGAATTTAGTCCCACCCTCCCCACTTACTCACTACTGTACAACCTTGAATATATTGTAAGTTCTCTGCCTCACCTTGATTTTAAACCTGTCTGCCCTCCAAATAATGAAACTTCCCTTCCAAACAATTTGGTGATGTTTAAATCCAGTAAACTGGATTTCCGTGAGTAATCCTGTTTAGTTTTAAACAGTTTAAATAGGTATGACAATTCATTTTAGTGACAATATTTTGGTTGAGATTGACACTAATCTCAGGAATTTAAAACTAGCTGTTTACATTTCAGTATCAAAGGGCGCTGAAATGGTTTCCTTCCATGTACAAAATAATTTTAACAGAAATTTTAAAAATCACATTATCTCCCTAGATCTGTTGTGAATAATCAGAATAAGAATCTTAATCTAATCAGGTATGGCTAAGAATACACACCAAAGACATAGCCATTATTCTAAACCTCTAATTTTAATTAATATTGAGAAATTCACCAGGACAATCATTTAATCTTCTAGATAAAATAAGGGTGAGAGATTAGGCTAGTGGGTTGTTTTCAAATTATTTCAAGATCACATCTCTCTAGTTTTGTAACTCATTTCTTCAGCCATGGAAATAATTACACAATATTTTTAGAACTTAAACCAAGTTGAAATCAGGCAATAAGATCGAAAACAACTATTTACTCTTTCTTTCACGTTGCCTTAATTTTTGTAAGGTTAGTATTTATTGGAAATATTTTAAGTTCAGTGAAAATTTCAGATCCATCTTGTTCAAGAATTGCTTATGTTCTATTATATTATTTCCCCAAAAAGTTACCATTGGGGCTAACAGTGACAAGTCTGTCTCATCAGACTGGAAAATCACTCCTTAATAGGATTGTGAATTTTGTGTAGTGTTCCTAAAAGTTTTAAAGCTCAAAGTCTAAAAGCCAAAAGGTACTAAGTGGGGTTTTGTTGTTGTTGTTTGGTTGGTTGGTTAGTTGGTTTTGATTTTGGTTCTGTTTATCCAGAAAGCTCACACAGTTAAGGAGAAAATGCCACAGCTTTGGTGTCCCTAATTCCAGGTGGCTCAGCAAGTCAGAGGTACAGGCAATGATTAAAAAAAAAAAACTGACATTCTCTGCTGACAACATGGAAAGCATTCCAACAATTATGAGAATCTATTAGAATAAGCACATCACATTTCCATTTGGGCTACTTGAGATTGGGGTTAGCTGGGGTCTGGGGGTGCTTCCTGACCCTCAGACCTACAGAATATCTCCTGGGAAAACAGGATTGATGCTTGCTTATTTTATTAGATATTCTTTGGATCATTTGTTAAATTCACTTCCAAGAAAATCAAACCCTCATTCCCACTCATTTGAAATATGTAAAAATACATGGGATCTGTAAATAATGTATTGTGTGTGTGTACAAAGCTTACATAATTTTCTTCTGCAAATTTTCAATTTTCCTCATGATTAGACAGAAATTCAATCTCAAATAAACTGCCTTTTCAATTTACCTGCTTACAAAGTAATCAGGCTTCTGATTTCTTAGTCTAACATCAACGTGGAAAAGGGATGCAACATTTATAGGAACATTAATATAAAATACAAGCCTACTTCTTTCTGAATTACACTTTTCAGAACTCATTTTATTTTTAGTATTTGTTTATATCATAGCTTATATTATGAAATGTGGAAAAAATAATAAAGCTGATTTATTTTAGGCTGTATTCCTGTTTAATCATGAGGAAAATCCTGAAAGACTGAAAATAAAATAATTGATTTCAATGTTTTAATCCATAAAAAGCACATAGAGTTGAAGTGAGTTGTATTAACAGTATGAAATGAGTTGGAGAACTCGTCTAGATATGACCAAACTGAATGCAGATTTTTCTTGGTTACATTAACCTTCCCATTATCTGTACTAGTTAGACTTGATTGCTTAGGCCAGTGGGTCTCAACACTGGCTACATATTACGTATTAGCTCTCTGGTGAACTTTTCAGAAAATACTGGTGATCGTTTCCAAATTAAATGAATCTGAATCTCTAGGGGTGGGACTTGGGCATTAATACTTTTGAAAATGTCCCATATGATTCTAATATGCAGCTGGAATTGAGAATCACTTAAGTCTTACAGAGAGTCTGACCCAAGGAACACGAATCATCTTGTGGCTTATGTTCTGGAAGATGCCATTGCAGATGTACTAGCAGCAGATGGCAGTAGAGGGAAATTAAAAACACAGGCCGGATGCTAGCCCTGATTAGGAAGCACACCGGACACCAACAGGAATCTTTAAGGATTGAAGAATTTCTTAAAATTATTCTCAAGGATAGGTGTGGAGTTTTCTGGCTTTTCCTGAAATTCGTACTTGGGTCTGATACTTGGGAAGTTCAATGCATGCAACCGAGGCAAGGTATGTGAAAGCCTGGAAAAGTATGGGGAAGAAAAATGTCACTGAATAAAGGATTTCTTCTTTCTTGAGGACTTTTTTTTGAGATGGAATTTTCACTCTTGTCACCCAGGCTGGAGTGCAGTGGCATGATCTCAGCTCACTGCAAACTCTGCCTCCTGAGTTCAAGTGATTCTCCTGTCTCAGTCTCCCAAGCAGCTGGGATTACAGGCACCTGCCATCACTCCCGGCTAATTTTTGTATTTTTAGTAGAGACAGGGTTTCACCATGTTGGCAAGGCTGGTCTTGAACTCCTGACCTCAGGTGATCCACCCATCTCAGCCTCCCAAAGTGCTGGGATTACAGGTGTGAGCCACTGCGCCCAGCCCTCTCAAGGACTTCTTTACCTCCAAAGAATGCAAAGTTATTAGGAGAAATACATCTGTCTATTTATTTATTCTTATAGTATGCATAAAATATATATATTTATATAGATATAGATATGGTGATATATAAAAATATATATGGTGATTTTTTGATATATGTATACATTATAGAATTATTAAATCAAATAATTGATGTATCCATCACCTCACATACCTAGCATTTTTGTGATGAGAACATTTAAAGTCTACTCTCGTAGCAGTTTTCAAGTATACTATCTATATATTATTATTAATTATAGTCACCATGCTGTATAATGGATTTCCAGAACTTATTCATCCTAACTGAAGCTTTGTACCCCTTAACCAACATCTCTATCTATGTTTATGTCTGCATTTATCTGTGTTTCAAATCATCAGCACTTTGGAAAGAATCACGGAATTTTAAGTTAAAGGTAGAGGACTCTTGATGCCATGAAAATGTGATCTTGAGCGGGTTAATCTCCATAAATCTAAGTTTTTTCCTTTCTAAAATAGGGTTTAGATGAGAAAATAATGGAAATGCAAACGACTTTTATAATGTTCAAGTGCACCAGTGTTAATTATTTTCTTTTCTTTTTGAGATGGAGTCTCGCTCTGTTGCCCAGGCTAGAGTGCAGTGACGAGATCTTGGCTCACTACAACCTCCACCTCCTGGGTTCAGGTTCTGCCTTAGCCTCCCAAGTAGCTGGGATTACAGGCGCCCACCGCCATGCCCAGCTAATTTTTGTATTTTTAGTAGAGACAGTGTTTCACCATCTTGGCCAGGCTGGTCTTGAACTCCTGACCTCATGATTCACCCGCCTCGGCCTCCCAAAGTGCTAAGACTACAGGCAAGAGCCACCGAGCCTGGCCTATTTTCTTTAATTCAAGTTGGCTTTCAGGTACACTGGAATTTCAGGGAAAATCCCCTAACAATAATTTTTTTGAGGGTCTTCCATGTGGAGAGACCTAAACTAACGGCTGTTATTTAATGGGAACCCTGGTGCATTATCAAGTGTGGCTAAGAACACTCACCCAAAACGTAGCTATTGTTCCAAATACCTGTGCATGCCTTGACTTTCTCTTGGTGTTTCATGAACTAGCTAATAGGAGTTAAGGTTCAATTAAAGTTACTTGAATGTGACTAAAATAGGACATTAACTTTTCAGCAACTGGAAAGAAGACCGCTGCATCTCCGAGTGCTGGCTTCTGGAGAGCAGCCGAGTTTTAAAATGTTTATATCCCCATGTCCGCCTGCCCCAAAGGCTTAATAAAGATTCTGGTTGGAATTAAATTTACAATATGGTGACTGGACATTTCATTCCAATAAAATCCCCTTAGAGTATTGTATTTCAACTATGTAAATATCTACAATTTGCAAACATCTGTCCCTACGCTAACAAATTGCAAAAGACTTGATATTTGGCCTCCCAAGAGCTCACAGACTTGTTTACGAACTGCATTCAGTATTATTTTCCAGTGCTGCAGTCAAAATTGTGAGTCTCAGCCGTCAGCAGCCTGGGCATTCCATGACACATAGCCTCATACTGATAACACTGGACTCTTGTGTGTGGTGCCTTCACTCCCCAACCACACTCTAGTTACTGAGGAGCAGGTACTAAGACTCTGTCTCATTCACAGCAGGCACTCAAAGCTTCTCTATGACACATGGCACGCTGGGATTGGACGGAGTATGGGAGGCCATCCAATCTAACGTTCTCATCTACAGAATGAGGTCTAAGGACCCCAGGAAGTTGAAAGACTTGCCCAAGTTGACTCGGTTAGTAGCAAAATAAGAACTTGAACCTAGGACTCCTAACTTCTAGATCTGTTGTTGTTTGAATCAATAGGGAGCACTGAGAAGCTCGAAGATGATCTGGTGATTTCAAAGGCTGCTGTTGAAAAGGAGTAAAGGGTGTGGAGTCCTTCTTCCCCTCCTGGTTCTCTGCAGGCCCCCTATGGTGGAAGAACACTAAGCTACACATCTGAGTAGAACAAACAAAAGCAGAGTAGTAGCATTTGGGAAGAGATAAGGATATGGGGGGAAAGCGGAAGAATTCTTCTACCCCAGCCTGCTTCTAGGAACTTTCTTAGCTGGTCCAAACCTGGTTCTGGAAAGAAAAGAACAAACTGGTTTACCAAAGCTCTGAGTAAGGGCTATCAGGACAGCTGCACAGGTTGGTCTGGGTTTGGCTAAGTGAGACGACTGGGGCAAGGCTTTGTAAATAAAGCAGTAGATGAGCAAGAGGGAGATTAATGTCCGTCATTTATTTCAATCCAAAAAAGGTTTGGCTTTCATTGTACTGTTGGAATTTGGAGTCAGAACAAAACAGTACCAAGAATGTTACAGAATTCAATCGATCTTGGCTTTTAAAATGCAAAATGGCCTCACTGCTATTTTTCTTTTTCTCTTTCTCTCTTTCTCTGTCTTTCTCTTTCTTTCTTTGAGACAGGGTCCCACTCTGTCATGCAGGCTGGAATTTTTTTTTTTTTTAGAAATGGGATCTTACTATGTTGTCCAGTTGGCCACAAACTCCTGGGTTCAAGCAATCCTTCCACCTCGGCCTCCCAAAGTGTTAGGATTACAGGCATGAGCCACCACATGTGGCCTACACTGTTATTTTCATCACAAGAGAGACCCAGCTTGCTATCAGTAAAGTTCCCTTGCTACTTCCTCATTCCACGGTACATAGGAAGTACGTATCTCTTATTGGATTCACATCCACCCATGGTTAATCTTTCAAAGACTGACAAAACACACAAACAAAAGAACAGCTTTGCAAGTAGTTCTTGTTTAATGTAGTCATTTGGGGCATTCTGGCACTGGGAAGTTTACAAAGTTAAATATCAATTTCAGCTCTGTTGCTTGATTTATGACAAGAAATCTCTGAGGTAGTAAAGACAGGAAAACAACACTGGGGTTGTAATTCATGTCTCCCTAGCACAAGACCTAGCGTGGATGTGCTGGCACAATGCCCAGCAAAAAGACGATTAGAGGAACAGCTAACCTGCGTGTGTTACTGAGGATCTAGACTGAAGGCTGTGCTTATCCCCAATCGTGGGGCTCAGGAGCCAGAATCTAATCATGCAAAAAGCCAAATCTCAGCTATGGCTAGAGTGACCACGTAACGTTAAAATGCAAGTTAGCTCAGGCATTTTGTTTTAGTGCCTAAAACAAAATAAATCCAGGCCTGAAGAACTGAGAACTCAGCCAAAGACTGGGCAAAGATGGATGATTCTTCTTTGAATAGAAAAACTGCAAATACTAATGACCGACCTCCCAGGCATTTGTGCTAGAATTAGTCTTAAGTTTCTATAAGTAATTCAGAATTGAAATCTCCAAGTTTGCACATCACGATACGTTTTCTCGAAGCAGAATGCCAAGCTACTAAGAATAAATGGCAAAAGAGCTCGCTAAGTTCTGAGAGCAGCCAGAATAGAAGTAGAAAATTTCAAGGTAAGCAAGAGAACAAGGAAATCACACTTAAATAATTATGGGATTCAGCAATCCCTGTGAGTTCTCCTTATGGAGTTTCCTGTGAGCTCAAAGTACTGGAACTAAAAACAAACGTCAACTAAATGTAAAGCATCCTCAGAAAGGAATATGCGAGCTAAACTCTCTGAAAATTGCAGTGTACCTAGAATCTTTGAAACAATTTCAATTGCCACATTCCAAGACTCATTGGAGAGGAGTCAGAATGCCTCTGAAGGTCTGAATGGAATTGGGAGCGCGGGCTGCCATATCAAGATTCCTCAGGATGAAAGATTGGAGGGGCCTTCGACATGACATTCTGTAAAGTGGGAGCATGACTGGGGAAGGTCAGAGCAAACATTCCAGGGTGCTATTGCACCTGCTCTGTGCTAAACACCTAGCACACATGAATCTTCGCACTTATAATGTAGTGGCTCCATGGAGTGAGGACTAATTAGTAGCTTATTTTACAGAAGGAACTAAGGTGTAGAGGAGTTAAATAACCTTCTACTAAGGGGCAAGAATTCCAACCAAGGCTGTTTGACTCCCAAGCCACTGATGACACTAAACTGCTTTTCTTTAGGGTTTTTATAAAATGTTGATTTCCTTTCTTCTAGGGAGTCCAAACCAGCCATTAGTAATCAGTGGCTCCTTTTTGATTTGTGCTTGGGTAATTGCCCTCCTCCTGCATCCCCTCCTTCCCATCCTCAACAATTTCTCTTCAAAAAGGTACAAAAGGGGTTGCTCTCCCTTCTTCTTGCAATGCTCCCCAGAAAGAGAAGACACTGAACCACTAAGATTGGGTAGAGACACAGTAGAGCACTAGTGATATTTTGAAAGTGTAATTTGAAAGAAGTGAATTTAGGATAAACAAATTTCTGAATGCCTAAAAAAAAAAAAAAAAAATCAAGAAACTCCTCATCCCATGGGGAGGTGCAGGTTGAAAACATAGATGAGTTTAAGGAAGTTTTAAATAAGTTTTTGAGTCAATGATATGTCCAAATGGCTTATTCGAGGACACAGGGAATGTCAGAGGGACATCTCTAATCCTTTGGAAATGTATAGTGTTGAAATGGAAATCACATCCCTCAGTGTTACTATCGAAGGTCATTTTTACACTGCATGAATTTAGAGGCTAGCCTAGCTGGAAAATTTTTCCTTAGCTTTCTTTAGGATCCTGAGCATCAACAATTTTGGGCAGAGAGTATAAAAAAAAAAAAAAACATGTAGTTAACCACTCTGAAATTCTGTAGCTATTTTATGACAACATTTTCCGTTGTTTCCATTCATTGGAGTCATATTTTCCTCCTCATGCATTTCTTTTGATAATGTTTTACAGACATTGCTAATTGACATTTATTATCTGAATGTCTCCTTCCCAGACTGAAGTATGATCTTCATTAGCCATAAGCAGTCAGCAAGCATCTCCTATGACTTGGGGTCCTGGGCTAGTTGCTGGCTACCTTTTCGGTTATTCCCAAAGTGTGGTCATTGCTTTAAGAATTTATTTATTTCAAAATAATACAAGGTCTACTCAATTTGTAGCAACAAAGAGTCAACCAACTCTAAAAATCAAGATAACAAAATAGGGGCTATTACATTTTCCTCTTATTCTTTTTATTTTATTTGGAGACGGGGTCTTGCTCTGTCACCCAGGCTGGAGTGTGATGGCACAACCTAAGCTCACTGCAACTTCTGCCTCCCAGGTTCAACCAATTCTCCTGCCTCAGCCTCCCGAGTAGCTGGGATTACAGGCATGTGCCACCATGCCCGGTTAGTTTTTGTATTTTTATAGAAACAGGTTTTCACCATGTTGGCCAGGCTGGACTTGAACTCCTGGGCTCAAGTGATCCACCCATCTCGGCCTCCCAAAGTGCTGGGATTACAGGCATGAGCCACTGCACTGGCCTTATTCTATTTTTCTTTATTGTAAATTTTGAGAAACAAGTTTGTATCTTGAATATGTGGATCAGGTTACTCCCGGAGTGCTCTGTTAGCACTCGATCACCCTCAGCATAAAACCCAACTTCCTAGCTATAGTCAGCCAGGTCCTGCACAATAACATCGCTTCCAGCATCGTCACTGTCTCCAGAGCTCCCACACTCCACCCATACTGGTTTCCATTTGTACCTCAAATGCTTCAAGCTTTTTTCCCACAGCAAGCTGTTTGTACATGCTGTTCCCTCTTCCTTTCCAGCTTTTTCTTCCTCTCCCTTTGCCAGCTAGATCTTTCTCGTTTACCGCCTCTTTAGAAAAACCAAAATGCAAAACAAAAATACATGTAGGGCGCCAAGAAGTGAGCACTATTTCCCAAAACTTATTAGGATTGAGCAATAATGGAAAACAGTTTAGCAACATAAACTTTTATAAATAAAAAGCAGAGAACTGTCTTCTTTAAGTTTTTAATCATTCATCTCAATTATTTATTTAAAATAGCTTATTTTTGATAAACTGCAGTTTGGTTTAAGTTTAAAAAAATACAAGTCTTCTACTCCTACCCATGAAAAATGAAGTCTAACAGGTCATTAAGGAGTGTAAAATAGGCTGGGCGCTGTAGCTCATGCCTGTAATCCCAGCACTTTGGGAAGCTGAAGCAGAAAGGTCACTTGAGCTCAGAAGTTTGAGACAAGCCTGGGCAATATAGCAAGACCCTCATCTCTACAAAAAAATTCAAAAATTAGCTGAGCGTGGGGATGCACACCTGTAGTTCCAGCTACTCAAGAGGCTGAAGCAGGAAGATGGCTTCAGCCCATGAATTGGGGGCTGTAGTGAACCATCTTCCCACTACTGAACTTTAGCCTGGGCAACAGAGCAAGACCCCCTCACCCATACCAAAAAAAAAAAAAGGAATATAAAATGTAAAGCACAGGGGCTTTTTTGTTTGTTTCTTTTTTGCCTTGGGTTATTCTCAGATGCCAGGTTTTCAGGTGTGTTTGGTGATATTTTCTCTTTCACCACATTGTTAGCTGGGTGGTCCTCTCCCCTGACACTTCCTTCCCTTCCTTTCCCTCCCCTGTGTGGGTCATTTATGATCATCTTCTAGTAGCTCCTGCATATTAAGCCACAGTAGAGAAAACACAGCAGCATGGGTTCCATGATGAGGCTAAGCCAGCCACCTGGCTGGACACTAAATCTCAATGTCTTTCCACCTCATAATACTATTAAAAGTTGGCTGTGGCTGGACACAATGGCTCAGGCCTGTAATCCCAGCACTTTGGGAGGCAGAGGTGGGCAGATCACTTAAAGTCAGGAGTTCAAGACCAGCCTGGCCAACATGGTGAAACCCCATCTCTACTAAAAACACAAAAATTAGCCGGGCATGGTGGCACATGCCTGTAGTCCCAGCTACTCAGGAGGCTGAGGCACAAGAATCGCTTGACCTGGGAGGATGAGGTTGCAGTAAGCCGAGATCACGCCACTGCACTCCGATATGGGTGGCAGAGCGAGACTTCGTCTTAAAAATAAATAAATAGGCCAGGTGCGGTGGCTCACGCCTATAATGCCAGCACTTTGGGAGGCCAAGGTGGGTGGATCACGAGGTCAAGAGATTGAGACCATCCTGGTCAACATGGCGAAACCCCATTTCTACTAAAAATACAAAAATTAGCTGGGCGTGGTGGTGTGCACCTGTAGTCCCAGCTACTCGGGAGGCTGAGGCAGGAGAATCACTTGAACCTGGGAGGCGGAGGTTGCAGTGAGCCGAGATCGCGCCACTACACTCCAGTTTTAGTTCCTTATTAAAACTTTGTTTCAATTAAGTTGAATTGATTCTAAAAAAAAAAAAAAAAAAAAACTTTGTTTCAGGTATATTATCTTCTTATTTATACATGTTTATATTCTTAAGCTCCCAGCAGATGAGGCTCCCAAATCTTATTCTTTAGAGACCCGTTATGCTGGTATCATTTATGCTGTCTGTGGCGTAGCAATGCAGAAGCTTTTTCCTCTTTCGGTATTTGCACATACATATTTCTTTAATATTTCAGGAGGCTTAGAGCTAAGCAACACCCACATTTCTTGCCTGATGATTCAAGTGCTAAAAAAAAACTGCTAAATTTTATGTGTTTTTTTTTCTTTTTTTTTTTTTAAGTCTTGCCGAATTAAGCAGAACTAAATTTTATCTTTTACAGGGAGAAAAGCAGAGTTCTGGGACCTATGGATTAAAGCAGATTCTCGAATTTTTGTTGGCATCAAGAACCATCTGAAGGCCTTGTCTCTTTCAAACAAAAGAAAAAAGCCCTGCAGATTACAAATTCCCAGGCCCCACTCCTAGAGATGCTGATTTAGGCTCAGGAATTTGTCTATTTTTTTTAAAGCTAGGGCCCTAGGTAATTCTGAGAAAGACTCACAGACCATGCTCTGAGAAACCCTAGAATGAAGACGAGTGGTTTAAGGTATTCTCACCTAATAGTCCAGCTGCCATCAAGGGTAATTTCGGTCTGAGTTCAGAAAGAAACCCACACAAGTCCTTCTGTGAGTGAACTGAATATTCTACAATAAGTGGTTTTAGATGCCTTGGGAATAGAGAAAGGCAAATGTTTTGTTTCAAAAAAGTAGCCTTATTTCATGCTCTACCTTCTTGTTCTTCTTGTCCTCTTCTTCCTCCTCCTTTTCTTTTGCCTTCTCTTCCTCGTCTCCTTTATCCCTCCTCTTCTTCCCTTTCTTCTTCCTTTCTTCCTCCTTCTCCTCTTTTGGTTCATTTGGGCAAATGTGATTTTCTCCTCTCCTTATCCAATCTCTTTTTTCAGAGGCTGAAGTGAAGTCTGCCACAAAAGTCTAAGAAGATGAGGTAGGTACGTCTCTACTGCTAGCAGAAGTTAAAGGTAGGACTCAGAACTTAAGAGACCACTCTCTCCAGAGTCCTGGAATTGGCTGGGAATAAATCACCTTTCTTATTTTTCAAGATGAATCTGATAGGCATGATGTAAAATAGTGGAGAAATTCAGGAATGCACCATTGCTTGGATCCTGGCAAAGGAGCATTGCTCCCCATCCCACTCCATACACCATAACAGGAACATGCAAACAGGTGGCAGTCTGTGGAGTGCCCCTAAATTCAAACAAGTTCAAAGCCATCACACACAGGAGCTAAGGAAGAGGCTGCCACAAGATTCTCAGGCAACCCCAGTATTATCCTCCAGGAACTGATTATCAGGATTAGCACCAGAGTAACTCATAGCCTAGGAAAGGAGCAGTGCTTTTGAAGGAGCCATTGAGGAATGGGAGGGTAGCAAGACTAATTTAAGAGATTGTGCGCTGGGCAAGGTGGCTCATGCCCGTAATCCCAGCACTTTGGAAGGCTGAGGCCGGTGGCTTACTTGAGGTCAGGAGTTGGAGACCAGCCTGGCCAACATGGTGAAACCCTGTCTCTACTAAAAATTCAAAAAACTCTAGGAATGGTGGTAGGTGCCTGTAATCCCAGCTACTCAGGAAGCTGAGGCAGGAGAGTCGTTTGAACCCGGGAGGTGGAGGTTGCAGTGAGCCGAGATGGTGCCACTGCACTCTAGCCTGAGTGATGAGAGGGAAACTCCATCTAAAAAAAAAAAAAAAAAAAAGAGAGAGAGAGAGATTGTGAACACAGACAAACCTATTTACAAGCAAGGCCCTTCATTCTTCTGTCAGTGAAGCAAATCTGCTGCCCTGTTAGTCCTGATGCTGTCATCTGAGCAGACGGTTAGCAATATCTCTCTCGCCAAACCAGGAAATGGTGACAAAGTATCTCCATGGACCCCTTGAGGGATAAATGGGTGGGTTGAAGGAAGGAGGGCTCACTGTCTTTTGAACATTTAGCTGTTGGAAAGGGAAGAAGGGAGTTGCAAAAAATGGGTGAACAATGAACAGTGGGGTTTGAATCCCGGCAGTGTCTGTACTCACCTCCTTGCAGTCAAAGGTGCTGTCCTGGGAAAGAAAGGAGAACTTTTAACAACTACTCTTTTTTTTTTTTTTTTCTCGAGAAGTGGAATAGCTCTGTCCTCTGTGCCCTCACTAGGAGTCAGACCCCTGGATGGACTTGCCAGATAGGGAATTAACCCATTTTCCATCTGGGAACCTGGCTCTCCTACGACAAAAGAGCGTATCTGGAGTACATGGCAGGGAATTGCATGAAAGGGGGCTCACCTGTGAGTAGGAGATGAGCAATTCTTACTCAGGGTCACTCAGCTTCTATAGGTTTCAACTTCTGATTCTCCCTAAAGCCACGCCAAACCTTCAAATGTATCCTTTCTGTTCATGTCTCTTGGGCCATCAATTTATTCTACGTGCAGGGGAGGAGCAGATACTGCGGTGTGTTTATTGTCCAACAGGAATCACCAAAGACATTCCATAGGCTGCTAAAGCCTGTTCATGTGTTGCACCACTAACTCGAATCTGGAAACTGCAGTTCTGAACTGTAAGCCATTGTTTGGCAACTGATGTAAGATATATAGGTTTCACCAAGTATTTATATCAACACATTGTTAATCAGAATGAATAATCTGTACTGATGGATGTGCTCAGTGCCTGTGTGCTCACCCTGGGAGTGCTGAAGAGCTAGTGTGCTGTGCTCTTTGAACTCTTTCACTCACTTACTACTGGGCTGCTCTGTTGCTGTCAGCTCACTGCCTCATTTTATGGTTAATACAACCATTTTACACTTTACACCATCATGAGGGATTGATTCTTCCACTGTTGTACCTCCAGGCCCCAAACCCAAGCTGGAGGAAGTTCTGCTGTTATATTTTTTATCTTTTTATTTTTGAGACAGAGTCTTGCTCTGTTGCCCAGGCTGGAGTGCAAAGGTGTGATTTCGGCTCAGTGCAACTTTCGCCTCCTGGTTCAAGTGATCCTCCTGCCTCAGCCTCCCGAGCAGCTGGGACTACAAGTGTGCACCACCACGTCCAGCTAATTTTTGTATTTTTAGTAGAGACATGGTTTCACCATGTTGGTCAGGCTGGTCTTGAACTCATAGCCACCACGCCCAGCCAGTTGTGCTATTTATATATCAAAAAGCATTAGATAAATACATATTAATAAGTAAAATAAACACATTGGCTCAAAACATTTTCTCACCTGATATATCTTAATATTATCACATACATCCATTGTGATAATGAACTTGAAAAATACAATCATGTCCAAGCCCTGGCAAACCATGCAATACTTTGAAAAAAAAAAAATAGCAACGAACTAACAGACTCATAGAATCTTCCAGGCGGGACCTAAGATCAATTACTTCTCATTCTCGTGGAGGAAACTGAGATTCAGGATAGTGAACTAAGTTGCCCAATGTCACAAAGTTAGTGGCAGAACCAGGCCTACCTAAATTATAGTCTCTGAACACTAAGTCAACAGCTTTCATTACTATACTGGCTGATTAAGCAGTATCTCTTTTCAAAGAATCCTAAATAATTAGAAGTTGTGTGATCATATCTATGGCCAGGGGGTGGGGCCAAGATGGCCGACTAGAGGCAGCAGCATTTGCAGGCTCCCATTGGGAAAAAAAACATAATAAGCGTGTGAATCCTTCACTGACAACCAAGGTATCCAGGTTCTCTCATCAAAATTGACTAGAAGCTGGCGTGATCCCCGGAGGGAAGGAAGAGCAGTGTGGTGTGGCAGCCCACCTGAGAGCCACACAGGGAAGAGGAACACCCTCCCCCCAGCCAAGGGAGGCAGTGAGTGAGTGTGCTACCCAGCAGGGAAAACTGTGCTTTTCTCATGGAACCGTGCAACCCACAGATCAGAAGATCCTACTTGTGAACCCATGCCACCGGATATTGAGGACTTGAACTCGGCTCTAGATCAAGTGGACCTAGTAGACATCTACAGAACTCTCTACCCCAAATCAACAGAATATACATTCTTCTAAGTACCACATGGCACTTATTCTAAAACCAACCACATAATTGGAAGTAAAACACTCCTCAGCAAATGCAAAAAACTGAAATCATAACAAACAGTCTCTCTGACCACAGTACAATCAAATTAGAACTCAAGATTAAGAAACTCACTCAAAACCACACAATTTCATGGAAATTGAACAACCTGCTCCTGAATGAATCCTGGGTAAATAATGAAATTAAGGCAGAAATCAAGAAGTTATTTGAAACCAATGAGAACAAAGAGACAATGTACCAGAATCTCTGTGACACAGTTAAAGCAGTGTTAAGAGGGAAATTTATAGCACTAAATACCCACATCAGAAAGCCAGAAATATCTTAAATGGACACCCTAACATCACAATTAAAAGACCTAGAAAGGCAAGAGCAAACTAATTCAAAAGCTAGCAGAAGACAAGAAATAACTAAGATCAGAGAAGAATTGAAGGAGATAGAGACATGAAAAACCCTCCAAAAAAATCAAATGAATCTAGGAGCTGTCTTTTGAAAAAATTAACGAAATAGACCACCAGCTAGACTAATAAAGGAGAGAGAAGAATCAGATAGACACAATAAAAAGTGATAAAGGGGATATCACTACTGACCCCACAGAAATATAAACTACTACCAGAGAATACTATAATGCAAATAAACTAGAAAATCTAGAAGAAATGGATAAATTCCTGTATATATACACCCTACCAAGACTAAACCAGGAAGAAGTCAAATCTCTGAATACAGCAATAAGAAGCTCTGAAATTGAGGCAGTAGTTAATAGCCTATCAACAAAAAAAGTCTAGGGCCAGACAGACTCACAGCTGAATTCTACCAGAAATACAAAGAGGAGCTGGTACCATTCCTTCTGAAACTATTTCAAACAATGAGAAAGGAGAGACTCCTCCCTAACTCATTTTATGAAACCAGCATCATCTTGATACCAAAACTGGGAAGAGACACAACAAAGAAAACTTCAGGCCAATATCCCTGATGAACATCGAAGTGAAAATCCTCAATAAAATACTGGCAAACTGCATCTGGCAGCACATCGAAAAACTTATCCACCACAATCAAGTCGACTTCATCCCTGGGATGCAAGTCTGGTTCAACATACACAAATCAATAAATGTAATCCATCACATGAACAGAACCAAAGACAAAAACTACATGATTATCTCAATAGATGCAGAAAAGGCCTTTGAAAAAATTCAACATCCCTTCATGTTAAAAACTCCCAATGAACTAGGTATTGATGGAACATATCCCAAAATCATAAGAGTTATTTCTGACACACCCACAACCAATATCATATTGAATGGGCAAAAGATGGACGCATTCCCTTTGAAAACTGGTAAAGACAAGGATGCCCTCTCTCACCACTCCTATTCAACACAGTATTGGAAGTTCTGGCCAAGGCAATCAGGCAAGAGAAAGAAATAAAGGTATTTGAATAGGAAGAGAGGAAGTCAAGTTGTCTCTGTTTGCAGACGACATGATTTTATATTTAGAAAACTCCATCATCTCAGCCCCAAAACTTCTTGGAACTTATAAGCAACTTCAGCAAAGTCTCAGGATACAAAATCAATGTGCAAAAATCACAAGCATTCCTATACACCAATAATAAACAGAAAGTCAAATCATGAATGAACTCCCGTTCACAAATCTACAAAGAGAATAAAATACCTAGGAATACAGCTAACAAGGGATGTGAAGGACCTCTTCAAGGAGAACTACAAACCACTGCTCAAGGAAATAAGAGAGGACACAAACAAATGGAAAAACATTCCATCCTTATGGAATAGGAAAAATCAATATTGTGAAAATGGCCATACTGTCCAAAAGTAATTTATAGATTCAATGCTATTCCCATCAAACTACTATTGACATTCTTCACAGAATTAGTAAAAACTACTTTAAATTTCATATGGAATCAAAGAAGAGCTCATATAGCCAAGAAAATCCTAAGCAAAAAGAACAAAGCTGGAAGCATCACGCTACCTGACTTCAAACTATACTACAAGGCTACAGTAACCAAAACAGCATGGTACTGATACCAAAATAGACATATAGACCAATGGAGCAGAACAGAGACCTCAGAAATAACACCACATATCTACAACCATCTGATCTTCGACAAACCTGACAAAAACAAGCAATGGGGAAAGGATCTTATATTCAGTAAATGGTTCTGGGAAAACAAGCTAGCCATATGCAGAAAACTGACACTGGACCCCTTCCTTATACCTCCTACAAAAACTAACTCAAGATGGATTAAAGACTTAAATGTAAAACCCAAACCCATGAAACCCCTAGAAGAAAATCTAGGCAATACCATTCAGGACATAGGAATGGGCAAAGACTTCATGACAAAAATGCCAAAAGCAACTGCAACAAAAGCCAGAATTGATAAATGGGATCTACTTAAACTAAAGAACTTCTGCACAGCAAAAAAAACTATCATCAGAGTGAACAGGCAACCTACAGAATGGGAGAAAATTTTGCAATCTACCCATCTGACAAAGGTCTAATATCCAGAATTTATAAGGAACTTAAACTTATTTACAAGAAAAAAAACATCAAAAAGTGGACAAAACATCTGAACAGACACTTCTCAAAAGAAGATATTTATGTGGCTAACAAACATATGAAAAAAAGCTCAACATCACTTATCATCAGAGAAATGCAAATCAAAACCACAATGAGATACCGTCTCACACCAGTCAGAATGGCAATATTAAAACGTCAGGAAACAATAGATGCTGGCGTGGCTGTGGAGAATAAGGAACGCTTTTACACTATTGATGGGAATGTAAATTAGGTTAACCATTGTGGAAGACAGTATGACCATTCCTCAAGGATCTAGAACCAGAAATACCATTTGATCCAGCAATCCCATTACTGGGTATATACCCAAAGAAATAGAAATCATTCCATTATAAAGACACATGCACACATATGTTTACTGCACCACTATTTACAATAGCAAAGACATGGAACCAACCCAAATGCCCATCAATGACAGGCTGGATAAAGAAAAAGTGGTACATATAGACCACGGAATACTATGCAGCCATAAAAAGGAATCAGATCATGTCCTTTGCAGGGACATGGATGAAGTTGGAAGCCATCAACCTCAGCAAACTAACACAGGAAGAGAAAACCAAACACCATATGTTCTCACTCATAAGTGGGAGATGAACATTGAGAACACATGGACATAAAGAGGGGAACAACACACACTAGGGCCTGTTGGGGGAGTGGGGGTTGAGGGGAGGGAACTTAGAGGACGGGTCAATAGGTGCAGCAAACCACCATGGCACATGTATACCTATGGAACAAACTGGTATGTTCTGCACATGTATCCCTTTTTTTGTTTTGTTTTTTGTTTTTTAGAATAAAGAAAAAATAAAAATAATAAAAAATAGAAAATAAATCATACTGATGGGCTTTTTGCAGAGCTAACCCCTGAACCCTCTGATCATCATGAAATGGTGCTAACATCCTGTTATGATCTGAATTTTGTATCTCCTCAAAACTTCATGTTGAAATGTAATCTCCAATGCAATAGTGTTAAGAGGTGGGGTCTTTAGAAGGTGATTCAGTCATGGGAGCTCCTTCCTAGTCAGTGGGATTAGGGCCCTAGGAAAGGGGATTCTCACAGGATTTGGCTTTTTTTTGCCTTTCTATCCCTTCCACCATTTGAGGATGCAGCCTTCCAGGTGCCATTGTGGACACAAAGACAGGAACCTCATCAGACTCTGAACCTGCTGGCACCTTTATCCTGGACTTTCCAGCCTCCAGAACTGGAATTTCTATTATTTATAAATGTCTATTATTTCTATAAATTTCTATTACTTATAAATTACCCAGTCTCAGGTATTTTGTTATAGCAGCACAAACAGACTAAAGATATGCCCCCGGCTCATTTGGCTAATTTCACCTTGTTTAATTGGAGCTGGCAAAATTTTCCTCCTCTTTTGGTTGGTGGCCTTTTCAACCGAAAGTGTTTAGTCATCTAAAGAGACAGGCAGGGCAGTGGGGGTGCTTTACCCACTCGTGGACATCTTTAAAAGGTCCCCAGGACCTGCCATCTACCACTTTGTCTGCCCCTGTCTGAGTGTCTATTGGCAGAGACCACCATGTCCTTGAGGAAAGCTGTCATGGCTTTATCTCCAGGGCTTTCCAAGGGTGAGGGTCTAACCTCATCTCTTCCTCTCCCCCAAAATTTCCTGATGGTACTCATGGCTGCCTGAGGCTTCTTATTTATCACAGACTAATTGAACAGCTACTAGGTGGAAGGTACTGAGCTGAGACCTGTATCTGCTATTGATATCTACAGTACGTGCAGGGTACTTACTCACCACCCAGGTGGTGTCAATAAATCTACAGTATGTACAGGGTACTTACCACCCAGGTGGTGTCAATAAATCTACAGTATGTACAGGGTACTTACTCACCACCCAGGTGGTGTCAATAAAGTGTTTTCAAATAAATTTATGACAAAACAGGTAGTATACAATTAAAAACATTTTGTTTGCACATAGTATACTCTACCACAAAACAATCAGGCTCTTAATATTCCTATGCAATTTGCCAAATAATTTGTTGCTTCCAAGAGTTATTTACAAAGGGGCCGGGCACAGTGGCTCACACCTGTAATCTCAGCATTTTGGGAGGCCGAGGCAGGCAGATCACTTGAGGCCAGAAGTTTGAGACCAGCCTGGCCAATATGGTGAAGCCCTGTCTCTACTAAAAATACAAAAATTAGCCAGGCATGGTGGTGCACACCTGTAATCCCAGCTACTTGAGAGGCTGAGGCTTGAACCCAGGAGACAGAGGTTGCAGTGAGCTGAGATTACGCCACTGCACTCCAGCCTGGGCAACAGAGTGAGACTCTGCCCACCTTCACCAAAAAAAAGTTATTTACAAAGAAAAAATCATGAAACACAAGAGAGAAAGATGACAGAATTCATGCTATTCAAGTGGAAGCAAGAAACAGGCTGGTTAATTGTAAGGGAAAAAGTCCTGTTCTGGGGTGGTGATAAAAATAGAAATAATATATTGAAGGAAGAAAGAAGAGGGGAATAAAAGCTGTATTCAGGAAATAACTATGTGCTGAGAATATTCTTGGCCAAGAAAATTTGGAAAAATACACAATCCAAATGTCAATCAATAATCAAGAATATAATGGCAGCATAATTTTTCATGCCATAATTTTTCACGTCAGTCCTTTTCTGGGGGGTGTGTGTGTGTGTGTGTGTGTGTGTGTGTGTGTGTGTGAGTGTATCTTTGTTCTAGGAAAGATGAAAAAGATACACACGAACTGTAAATGCAATCATAAAGCAAGAAAGCCAAGTATTTGGAGGCCTAGTTTCATGGGACCCATGTTCTGAACCAGCACAAACAAGTCTCTGTCAGCTTACTGATAGTGACCTGATTAGAAATGTGACCAAGTGGAAAAACTTCCCTGCTGCCAAACTAGTCACTGGAACTTTGATAAGAAGGTGACAATCTAGTGGTGGGTACAAGTTCAGAGACTCATTAAAATTAAAGGAGAAAAAAAGTTAAAAAGGAGAGAAAAGTGGCAGATTAGTCATTCAGCCTTCTTAACACAATAAAATGGTTCCCAGTCTCTAATTTTTTTATATATATTCCGAAGCACCTCAAGTGATCATCACTAACAACTTATTTGTTCTAAATGCAACGGACGATGTTTAGAGCCCACCTTCATGCCGCATCGGTGGCATTTCTTACTGCTGATCGTCCCTTCTTCTGTGACAGCAGATTGTCCCTCCTGCCTTTCTGCTGCTCCTTTGTCTTCTCCTCCATAGGCCCCCTGTCCTTTAATTTTGGAGTTGCTTGGAGGTTCTGTCCTATCATCTCTCATCTCTCAATGCTATATACTGTTTTTGTTTTTTGTTTTTTTTTTTGAGACAGAGTCTCACTCTCTCATCCAGGCTGGAGTGCAGTGGCACAATCTTGGCTCACTTGCAACCTCCACTTCCCGGGCTCAAGCAATTCTCTTGCCTCAGCCTCCGAAGTGGCTGGGATTACAGTTGCCTGCCACCACACCTGGCTAATTTTTGTATTTTCAGTAGAGACAGGGTTTCTCCATGTTGGCCAAGCTGGTCTCAAACTCCTGGCCTCAAGTGATCCACCCGTCTCAGCCTCTCAAAGTGCTAGGATTACAGGCCTGAGCCACCATGCCTGGCCTATAGTGGCCTATACACTCTTCTAATAAAGTATTATGCACTCTCTGCCTAAAGGTACCATCTTAAGCCTATCCCTTGCCAAGATCTTCTAGACTTGGACAGCCAACTGCTCACTGATTACCTTCCCTGGAATGAACACCAGGCGTCTACAACTCAGCAGGTCCAGAGTATCTCCTTCTACCCACACTGGTCCTCCTGTCATGCTCAGTGAACAACCTGTGATTCACCAGGCAACCTGGCCAGACTTCCAAGCCGCATCCTTCATCATTTTTTCTTCTTAAGATCACAAATATTTCCTGAGTGTCAATATGCACCCGCACTGTGCTAGGCAGGCCCAGGACAGAATACTAAAGAAGGTCAAAGTGGTCCTTGCCCTCATGGAGCTTATAGCCTTGGAGCCTTCTTCACTTCCGCCAAGACTGCCAACCCTCTGTGCTGTTCTTCAGACAGTCCTCTTCTCTCTAACCTGACTGCTGTTTTCCTGTTTTAAGCATCCATCATCTCTTGCCTTGATTGACTTAATAGCTTCCTAATTATTTTTCTGATTCCAAGCTCGCCTTTTAAAGCCATTTCCGCAAATCTGCCTAAAAACAATCTTATACCACTGCTGCTAAACATACTTCACTGGCTCCTTACTGTTCTTAGGATAAGGGCAAAACTCCTCACTAAGTGGCTAAAAAGAAGGGTTGGACAAAGGCCCGTAGGAGTTCTGGGAAGGAAGACACTGTGTTGTCCCTTCAAACATGAAGTCTTTCAGTATTCATTCAACATTGTTAACCAGGAAACGCTGGTTCTATTAATAAAAATAGCATATTCATTTATATCTAAAGTTAGGAATATTCATTTATATCTAAAGTTAGGAAGTTAATTGTGCATGAACTATAAAAGCATTTTTTTAAAGCTGTGTGCTTCATACATGTATAACAATTGAGTCTTGCTCTACATATGATATATTGTCATATTATAGATGTCGTTCCATGTCATTTAAGCATTCTTCTACCATATATTTTAATGACTACAGAGTATTTATTTACTTATTTAGAGATGGAGTCTCACTCTGTCGCCCAGGCTGGAGTGCAACGGCACAATCTTGGCTCACTGCAACCTCGGCCTCCCAGGTTCAAGCGATTCTCTTGCCTCAGCCTCCCGAGTAGCTGGGATTAAAGGTACACACCATCGTGCCTGGCTAATTTTTGTATTTTTAGTAGAGATGAGGTTTTGCCATGTTGGCCAGGCTGGTCTGCAATTCCTGACCTCAAGTGATGCGCCTGCCTTGGCCTCCCAAAGTGCTGGCATTACAGGCATGAAGCCACCGTGTGTGGCCTCTTAATTATTTCTTAAATTTGGTCTTTTCCAAAATAATATATGCACAAGTTTAAAAATCTAATAGTATCAACAGGTTTTTTAAAAAAAAAAAAAAAAAAACAGTCTGTCTCACCTGTTCTCACTTCAGCCCTGATCCCCAGAAGCAACCACTTAAGAATATTTTAGCTGTTGCTTTTCCTAATGTATCTCTGTATGTCCGAACAGTATATGTACGTCACTTTTTATTGATTTATTTACTTTATCTACTGACCTCCCATCTACTGAATTCCCTGTTTGATGTAGTTAATCATGCAGCGAATATATATTGCGCACCCACTATGCGCCAGGCACTGTTCTAGGCATTAGGAATCCAGCAATGAGCAAGACAACAAGGTCACTGCATACATGAAACTTAAAATCGAGGAGAAAGACAAGTAAAAAGCAAACAACAAAATAAAACCATTCCATATACTGCTATGTGCTATCATGAAAATAAAAGAGAGTGAGAGAGATTTAACCGCCTGACTTTCAGTAGGGTGGTCAGAAACATTCCTCTAAGATGATGTCAGAATTGAGCCCCTAAATGATAAGCAGGGCCTGCCATGTGAAGCTCTATGGGAAGTGCCGTGATAGGCATCAGCACATGTAACAGAGACCCTCTAACAATGGCATAAGCAAGTAAGTTTATTGTTTGCCTCATGTAGTAGTCTGAGGATAGGCCATCCAGGGACCCAGGCTCCTTCAGTCCTTCATCTGTAAGGTCCCAGGTGGCTCCACCACCTCTGTGTTCCAAACAGCAAGATGGAGGAAGAAGGGCAGTTCTTTATAAGGACACAACTCAGCAATTTCCCATCTCTTCTGCTCACATCTTTTTGGCCAGACCTTAGTCACATAAGCACACCTAGCTGCAAGAGAAACTTGAAATGTAACTTCTATTCTGGGCAGCTACATGCTAAGCGAAAATTCTCTTACTGTGGAAGAGGGGGAGAACACTATCCGGAACCAACTGATTTTCTGCCAAAAGAACATTTTACACAGAGGAAAGACTGAAGACAAAGGCCCCGAGGAAGGAAAGAACTTGACTTGTTAAAGAGAAAAAACTGCCCCTAGAGGCACTGCAGATGTGGCTGCTGTGTCACATTTGTGTCATTAGGTGGCAGCGATTAGAGAGGCTGTGTCTATGCTCAGCGTTCTGCCCCGTGAATGTTTGAATGTTTAATAGTCTGACACTCCTGTTTTGTGGACTTGGCATCTGTTTTCCTTCACTGGTATCTGGGAGGGTGGGCTGGCCTTGTGAGTGGGATTTCTGACCTTCGCGCTGGGCTGGCCACTAGGGGTCTGAAGGGACAGTGGGAAGGTAGAGAGTGCCTTCACCAGGAGCAGCCTTCATTAGTGAGTTTTAAGAGCCTGTGAGAGGATGGATCAGGTCGGGTGTGTGCTGGTTCATGCTGCACACCGTGTCAGGATCACAAAGGAAAGGACTGGGGAAGGGTTTGCTGGTGTCTCAGTTAATAGCAGTAACGGCAGCCACTTTATTGTGTTGTTGATTCTGTGCCAAGCATTCTTGTTATTTAAAAAAAGAGAGAGAGAAGTCCAGGACACTGAACAGAGGTTAAAGAAGGGGAGAGTGGGAGGATCTTAAATCAGGTAGCAGATAGGACTGAACAATGCAGAGATTTTAAAACCAGGCTAAGGAATTTCCATGGGAGAGTTTTCAGCGGGTAACTGATTCGACCATTCTCTCTCATATCTACCTCTTTCCCATTTCTTAATAGCATTATAGCCTTAATTTTGACTAAATTATTAATCACTATTTATAAGGTGGATCCAGAACATCTGAGACAGGTCTCAGTTAATTCAGAAAGTTTTTTTTTTTTTGCCACGATTGAGGACGCGGGCCCATGACACAGCCTCAGGAAGCGCTGATGACGTGTGCCCAAGGTGGTCAGGGCACAGCTTGGTTTTACACATTTTAGAGAGACAGGAGACATCAATCAATATACGTAAGAAGTACATTGGTTCGGGCTGGAAAGGCGGGACAACTTGAAGCAAAGGCAGGAAGACTCAAAGCGGGGAGGGGCCTTCCAGGTCACAGATAGGTGGAAACAAACGGTTGCATTCTTTTGAGTTTCTGATGAGCCTTTCCAAAGGAGGCAATCAGATATGCATCTATCTCAGGGAGCAGAGGGATGACTTTGAATAGAATGGGAGGTAGGTGTGCCCTAAGCAGCTCCCAGCTTGAGTTTTTCCTTTAGCTTAGTGATTTTGGGGGCCCAAGATATTTTCCTTTCACAACCTCATCATTAGTATATAAATATTGTTCACTGCAGAAAAAAGTAGTATGCTGAGATTACATTTCTTTTTCTATACAACTCTTAGCTTGCCTCAAGTTAATAATATACTTTGTTTCTCACACACAGACAAAACTACAGAATAAGTGGCTTGATAGGTGATATGGTGGGGAATCGGGAATGAATTGAAGCTGTTATTTGTGTGCATATCAGCTTCAACTCACTCCAGATTATCCATCATGTCACCTACCAAATCACTTATTCTGTAGTTTTTTCCTGTCTTCCAAAATCTAGTTGAAATCTCTCATTGATTGATGCCTCCTCTACTATCTTCTTATCCTTTTTAATATCTTCCCTGCCATGTTAATGAATCTTGGCATGAAGAGGAGGAAAATAAGCCTTATCTATGTACCAATTTAATTGAAATTCTATTAACATTTTAGCTTAAGAATTCTCCTATTTAACAATGACTGTTAACCTTGTACTATACCTTATGAGACTCCCTTTTGACATTTTTTGAGGCTACAGAAAAGATTTAAATGGCTTTCCATATGTCTTTGTGAAATGGTGGTTCTTTGAATATGACTGATGACAGGGGGAGATGGTGAGGTGGCTTGATTTTAATGGGGCTGTCCTTCTCCTTATCATTCAACTCCCAGCTTTGACATCACCTCTGCCCACACCATTCTACTTCCCCAGCAACAAATTCTGATCTGCTCACTTCTTTGTATAGTCCACTAGCCCTTTAATAGCCAGCATCTCTGTCTTTTTGGTTGTTTTTCTTTTTGAGATGGAGTCTCACTCTGTGGCCCAGGCTGGAGTACACTGGTGTGATCTCGGCTCGCTGCAACCTCCACCTTCTGGGTTCAAGCGATTCTCCCGCCTCAGCCTCCCGAGTAGCTGGGACTGCAGACTCGTGCCACCACGCTCATCTAACTTTTGTACTTTTAGTAGAGAGAGGGTTTCACCATGTTGACCAGGCTGGTCTCGAACTCCTGACCTCGTGATCCGCCTGCCTCGGCCTCCCAAAGTGCTGGGATTGCAGGTGTGAGCCACTGCGCCCGGCCTTTTTGGGTGTTTTTCAACTGCTCACCTTATTGCCCGAACTATTTCAGTGAACACTTAGATATTTCTTGCATATACGGATTCTGTCCAACTCTTCCCTGAGACGAAGGTTTTACTCACAACCATCTTTGATTTTTTTTAAAGATATAATTGTCATTCTTAGCTTTTGTCTCCCCTATGAGTATCCCAGTTGTGCTTGTGTTTAAAATTCCACCTCAGGGCCGGGCACGGTGACTCACGCCTGTAATACCAGCACTTTGGAAGGCCAAGGCAGGTGGATCGCTTGAGGTGAGGAGTTCGAGACCAGCCTGGCCAACATGGTGAAACCTCGTCTCTAGTAAAAATACAAAATTAGCCAGGCGCAGTGGCGCATCTGCAGTCCCAGCCACTCGGGAAGCTGAGGCAGGAGAATTGCTTGAACCCCTCAGGAGGTGGAGGTTGCAGTGAGCGGAGATGGCGCCACTGCACTCTAGCCTGGGCCACAGAGTCAGACTCCATCTCAAAAAATATAAATAAATAAATAATAAAATTGCACCTCAAATGCTACCTTGTCCCTGAAGATTTCCCAAAGGAATGAATCTAATTTCCTGTCCTCTCTCCGTCACAGTGTCTTACACATAATTACCATTCAGCAAATGTTTCCTGAATAAACTAAGTCACCTGATGAGGATTGAAATAAACTTTGTTTTTTATGTTATATATTTAAAAACATTTTCAAGCTTCTATCACTAAATTAGATGAAAAGGCTACCACTGTTAACGTCAAACACCAAGCTGATATGTAGCAAAAGGATATTTAATGTTTTCCCCAATTGTTTATTTGGCACAGCAATGATAATGTAACCAAACCCATCTGTTTCCTCTCCTCCAGGGATTTCAAATGCTGACCAAAAACACTTTGTGCTGAACTTCTAATGACTCCTGACTTATCTTACCTGTTCTTTGTCAAAAACTTGTTAAAAATTTTAATACATATGAATAAAGTACTAGGATACAACCTGGAATAAGAATAGAGTTCTTATATAAAAGTCAAGACCTTGGAAACAAAAAGATAAGTTTCTTGGCTGCTTATCTATTCTCATGACATGTGAATAGTTGAGTTGTTTAAAACTCTATGCTTTTACTATGTATGTTTTAAAAAACTTGATCTTAACCAGGAATTATATAATTATAGACTCTGGAGCTAAAAGTAACTCAAATAATTTATCAATTTCATTATCCAACTTTCAGAGAAGATCTATAAGAGCCTGCTGCAATTTTAAAGTTTAAAAAATAAAGATTTACATTTTATATATTCACATCAACATTTTTTAAAAATGACATTGCTTATTCGAGGTCAGCTGATGTTATCTACCTTGATATTTAAAACTCCCTTATCTCAAGGTTTCCATTCCAACTTACAATTATGAATTCATTTTCATTACTTTCTGCAATCTGGAGCAGTAACTGTCCTACCTGCACTGCATACAACCACTTCATGACACCTGGAATGCTGCTGTGCATTTTAACTTTACCCTATTATTAATTCAAATAATTCTCATTGGACCAAAATTGTAGACTTCTCATGATTAAACATCATAATCATATAGCAATTCAAGGCCAAAGTCTATAAAACTATTTTGCTTGGGTTTAAATACATTTTAGAACATCCATTTAATTGAGCTTTCTATACATTGTTCCCTTTCAAACAGTTAGTGAAGAGATACTCAACATCAGTAGTCATTAGGGAAACGCAAATCAAAACTACAATGAGATACCACTTCACACTCACCAAGATGACTACAAGCAAAAACAATAACAAATGTTGGTGAGGATGTGGAGGAAATGGAACTCTCATACATTGCTGGTGGGAATGTAAAGTGATGCAGCACTTTGAAAAACAATTTGGCAGTCCCACAAAAAGTTCAAAGTTACCATATGACCCAGCAATCCTACTCCTAGGTATATATCCAAGAGAAATGAAATATATATCCACACAAAACCTTATACACCAATGTTCATAGCAGCATTATTCATAATAGCCAAAAAGTAGAGACAACCCACATATCCACCAACAGATGAACGGGTAAAAAAAAATGTGGCATTTTCAAGCAATGGAATATAATTTGGCCATGAAAAAGAATGAAGTACTGACACATGCTACAACACGGACGAAACTTGAAAATATGCTAAGTGAAAAAAGCCATGTGTTATATAATTCTGTTTATAAGAAATGTCTGGAACAGTTAAATCTATACAGGCAGAAAATTAGTTGTTGCATAGTAGGGAACTGGGGCATGATTGCTAACGGGTCCAGGGATTCTTCTTCTTTTTTTTTTTTTTCTTTTTTTTTTGAGATGGAGTCTTGCTCTGTCATCCAGGCTGGAGTGCAGTGGCGCGATCTCAGCTCACTGCAACCTCCACCTCCCAGATTCAAGCGATTCTCCTGCCTCAGCCTCCCGAGTAGCTGGGACTACAGGGGTGCGACACCACACCCAGCTAATTTTTGTATTTTTAGTAGAGACGGGGTTTCACCATGTTGGCCAGGATGGTCTCAATCTCCTGACTTCGTGATCAACCCGCCTCAGCCTCCCAAAGTGCTGGGATTACAGGCGTGAGCCACTGCGCCCGGCCTAGGGATTCTTTTTGGATGATAAAAGTGTTCTAAAACTGATTGTGGTGATGGTTGCACAACTATGTAAACATAATAACAACCAATGAGCCGCACACATTAAATGTGTGAATTGTATGGTATGTGAATCATTTCTCAATAAAACTGTGTAAAAAAAACTAAAAATAGAGTTTGGGGGCCGGGCACACGCCTGTAATCCCAGCACTTTGGGAGGCCGAGGTGGGCTGATCACTTTCGGGAGTTCAAGACCAGCCTGGCCAACATGGTGAAACCCCGTTTCTACTAAAAATACAAAAGTTAGCCGGGCATGGTGACATGCGCCTGTAATCCCAGCTACTCAGGAGGCTGAGGCACAAGAATCGCTTGAACCCCGGAGACGGAGGTTGCAGCTAGCTGAGATCACGCCACTGCACTCCAGCCTGGGAGACAGAACAAGAATCCATCTCAAAAAAAAAAAAAAAAAAAAAAATAGAGTTCAGCACTCTCCACAGATAAAAGACACTAATAAAAAAAACTGGCTGACTGAGCAAACAAGGATATTTGGGCTTTATTCCCTGCTTCCAGATACTGTTGCTTTTAGTTTATTTTACAATTTTATCTGTTTATCCCATGTGATATGTAATCAGAGCTCAGGGCTTCAGCAGGAAATTTGTAACAGTCCTTTCAAACAAACTTAAAAAACAGTTTAGTAACATTATCTAATGGTGTATTAAAGCCCTGCTTTGATGCCGTTTTATGATCTTAAGCACTTGCTTTCCATGTTGAAATAACAGAAGGGCTTACACAGATAATGAAATTTGACTTTGCTAAACTTCCTTTTTCTTTGAAAAAAAAAAAAAAAGCCTATCATATTTGGGACAAAGCGGTGTCTGAATCTCTACATAATCTACTATAGTTCTACCAGGATTTAAACCCCCCAAATTCAGTCTGAAGTACAGAAGTAGCACTTACGTAAAACCAAGTTTGATTTAAATCAAATAAGTTGTTTAAAAATCAGTCCAATTGATCATTTATGACTTTACATACTTTTTGTGTTTCTAAATTAGTTTCCTGTGTGTTCTATTTCATCAACTAGATCATACGATTTCAGTCTACCCTAAATCTCACACTTCTCAAGATATGAAACCACACCGATTAATTTCTTAAGTATTTTACATATATTGGCTTTTGTCCAGCTTCCTAAGGAAACTCTAAGTTCCTTAAAGGCAAGGACCTCGTCTTAAGCTTCAACACTTCACAGAGACCCCACAATTGAAATGTGTTTCTCAAAGTCTAAGGCGTGAGCCAGTTCTCCAGTCAAGCTACAATAATATACTGTATATATTATTAAGGTATATATATGTGTGTGTATCAAGTTTATATCTATATATCTTTATCCCTCTACCATCTGTTTTTCTTTTATACTTCATTTCCAACACATAATATATTGATTGCCCCCAAATCTTTAAGAACTCCCAATTTTCTTCAGAATAACCCCCAAACACCTTCCTATGGATTTCAAAGCTCTTTGTCAACTTCCCCATCTACCCTTTCTAGCCTGAGCATCAGATGCCAACACACCAGTTACTTAAAGCTCCTCTTCCACCCCTCTGCTGTTGCACCTCCAGGCTTCTGCTGTCCCTTGGAGTGCTATCCAGTCTATGAAAAATCTGCTACACTTTTAAGTCCATGTCAAGAGCCATCTTCTGTATAGACCCTTCCTTTTCAGAATTTCTCCTTTTTAAATCCCTTCATAGCACTTTGTCTATACTCCTTATCACAGCTTGACTTACATGGTGCCAAAGACATCCTTCTCTCCTAGTATTAATTCTCTGATGTTTGCAACTGTTTATGTGTGAATCACCTACCAAAGCACCGTGCTTGTATCCTCTTCACCCTTTACAAAAAGAAAACCACTCAATAATGGCTTGCTAGGGATGACACGTTGATAGGTGTAGCAAACCACCATGGCACATGTATACCTATGTAACAAACCTGCACAATCAGCACATGTATCCCAGAACTTAAAGTAAAATTTAAGAAAAGTAAAATAAATGCTTGCTAGATTGAATTATTATCTTGAATTTCCCAAAACACCAAGAATGGTGTGGGGCATACAGCAGTTAATCAATAAACAATGTTACTTGATAGAATATACATTCCTAGGGCAAAGATTCAGATGCTCAATGACTGATTTTAATGACAGTGAAGTGATAGATCATCACCAAAAAAAGTTTATTCTCTAAATTGTTCCTACACTGAATTGGGCTTAAGTAACAGAGGATTTAATGTACCAAAACAATTAGCTGAGTGTTTAGTTTCAATATATTTTTATTTCCAGTGTTCCTTCTGGAATAAAACTATTTTCATCTGAGGAATACATGTAAAATAATTTTGGAAGTCAATTCTTAGAATGTACATGGATTTTTGTCACTGTTTATTCAAGATTCATTCAAGTATTTATCACTTAAGTGAACTGTTTCTGGGCAGACACTGAAAAAGGTACTGAATCATCAATAAGATACAGGCTCTGACCTTAAGTGTTTACAGTACACTAGGGGAAGGATCTCAAAGGAATCTGGGTTTGATGCTTCAGAAAAACTGGTACTAATTACCTTGATATTGATGAATTTGGAAGTTCTTTAAAAAGTACTCTTTTAAATTCAGATTTAAATGTTTATGTTTCAATGTGTACTAAAAACAAAGGTATAATAATATTTTATTTAGAAAGCCATTTTTATTCATGCAAACAGCAAAAGAACATAACTAGATGCTATGACTCAGGGCTGGGACTAGGGTGAGTAAAGAGAGGTTTTCTAGAGCAAAATTTCATGAGGCCACTCACTCTCAGGGTCCTGTAAATACAGGGTCAACCTTAAAAAGGAGTGCCTCTTTAAATTCATCACCCTAGTCGCCTCTTCTGCCTTACCTTAGCTCTGGCCCAGCTATGAATGTTTAAGAAATTAGTAATTTTGTGTTATACCTGGTTGCGTATACTTGGTATACTCCATAACAAATGCTTTATAAATTATTTCTGATTTATAGAAAATGGAACTGTGAAATTATGGAGGGAATGCATTATGATGCAAAGGGAATATGTCTACTTTTGGGAAGAAGGAGTAGATACTAAGGGAAAAGGAGAAATGAAACAGAATTAGCACATTAAAATGACTGCCAAGTTAAAAGCTTTCGAGTGTTCAGACTGGAAGTAATTCTCATGACTAAACTGTTCTACTATCATTCATAACCATTAACTTATGCTTTTGTTAACTTCAAATAACTTGTATTGGCATCTGTAATTGTCCATTCTCATGCTGCTATGAAGAAATACCCAAGAGTGGGTAATTTATAAAGGAAAGAGGTTTAATTGACTCACGGTTCCGCCTGGCTAGGGAGGCCTCAGGAAACTTACAATCATGGCAGAAGGCACTTCTTTACGGAGCGGCAGAGAAGAAGACGAGTGCCCAGCGAAGGTGGAAGCCCCATTTAAAGGCATCGGATCTCGTGAGAACTAACTCACTATCATGAGAACAAGATGGGGAAACCAGCCCCAGGATTCAATTATCTCCACCTGGTCCTCCCAGGACACATGGGGATTATGGAAACTACAATTCAAGATGAGATTTGGGTGGGGACACAACCAACCCTATCATTTTTCTAAGATCAATACCAAATGAACTAAATGAATAAAAAAACAGTAAGTTACAAGCTAATATCGACACTCTTTTAAGACAGATTATTTTGGAGATTAGCACCTGCAGATTATTTTCTTAATTCCTTAGTGTAGTTGTTGATGGTTATTCAAGACTGAATAAGGAAATTCTGGATGCACTTTGATCCATGGGAATACAACTCATTTAAATTTTACATTCAAATGAAATTTAAAATTGAAATTAAAATTAAATTTGTTGTCCAAAAGATAAGTTTCCTATTTAGGTACATTATGAAATATAGAATAAGTGATAATTTAAATGTAAAAGGCTTTGACATTAAGTAGGAAAGGTTTTCCCATTAGATCAAAGTTAAAAGAATTTGAAATCAGCCTTTCAATTGTCACTACACCTGGTAATACAATGTTCATTGTCAGATAAACTTGTAAAGAAGCTTTCTGAAGGCCGGGAGCAGTGGCTCACGCCTGTAATCTCAGCACTTTGGGAAGCCAAGGCCGGCAGATTGCCTGAGCTCAGGAGTTTGCCACCAGCCTGGGCAACATCGTGAAACTCCATCTCTACTAAAATACAAAAAATTAGCTGTGCACCTGTAGTCCCAGCTACTTGGGAGGCTGAGGCAGGAGAATTGCTTGAACCTGGAAGGCAGAGGTTGCAGAGCTGAAATCGCGCCACTGC
This sequence comes from Hylobates moloch, assembly GCF_009828535.3. NCBI lineage: Eukaryota > Metazoa > Chordata > Mammalia > Primates > Hylobatidae > Hylobates > Hylobates moloch. Next base: position 19,626,300 of record NW_026652278.1, on the reverse strand, counting down.
ACTCCAGCCTGGGCGACAGAGCAAGACTCCATCTAAAAAAAAAAAAAAAAGCTTTCTGAAAAGTTCCAAGTAAATATAAAGCAAAACATTTCCCACACGTTGGCTTGATTCTACTTGCCCTTCTCTCCACATATTTTAGGACGTTAAGTGCTGCCAGATATTTTGGGTTGGTGGTAGGTTTCTTTTTCTTTCATTTCACTTAAAAATGGAAAATTTTTACCTACCAAAATGTTGTATCAGAACAAAAATTTCATATATGCTGTCAATAGAAGCTAGAAAAGTTTAGCTGTGGTTGTGACTTATTTATAACACTATTTGGTATGTCCCTTAAATGAGGTTTTACATTTCCAGCAATAGAGGGACATTATTCCAAGCTGCCACAAATGATGATGTTCACGTAGAAAGATGTTTTTGCTTAGAATAATAAAAAGGCTGAGGCTGAGGCTGCTCTTAAAATAACATGCTTGTATTTTCAAAAACGTTAAAATCATAAAAAATCTTTTTACCCATGAAAAATGACAATTCTAGTGGGAAAAATCATTCAATTAATAAATAAAAATAACCCCAGACGACTTGACTATCTCCCCTATGTTAAGAATATCTATAATTACAGAAATATAAAGTTTTTCTAATTATAACTCTTAATAGCTTACAAAAAGTTTAAAACATCAAGACAAGCTAAAATATTTTAAATTTGTAATTGAAGTTAACTGAGAACATAAACACTACCACTGTGCCCCCCCAAAAGCTTCTGTTCTTCTAAATGTGATCCCCTATAATTCCTGCCTCTACAAAGTAAAATCCAAACCTATGAAATAAAGTTCATGGAGAATACTATCCTGATTTTTTATTGAAAATGTTCCATGACTATTTCTGTGAAAACTTTAAGAAATTCCTTAATTTCGTTGCTAGAGCTAATGCAAGAATACACAAATACACACATGCATACATTCATTGTACTAGCTATTGTCTTATTTAGACCATATAAAAAGATCTTTAATATGCATTGGCTGCAAATTTTCACTTTGGATCAACTATTCAATCTATGTTGGAGAGATTAGGATCCATAAATAAATTATATAATCTCACTTTATATAAAACACTGCAACTTAAACTTTTAGTTTTCTGATGTCTTAAGTTGAATAGTTCAGATAAACATGCAACCGTTTCTGCATCCTCTATTGGATGATTATCTAAGGTTTTTGAATTGTCTTGTTCAAAGCCACAAGTTGAATTATTTTCACTGAGATTCTATAAAATGTCATGAATGGCACAGCTATAAATCCTAAAATCCAAAAACAAAACAAATGATAACCTCAAGGAAATGAGCCAATTCTTTAAAGACACAATCTGTCAAAACTCACACAAGAGGAAATAGACAATCTGAATAGGCCCATATCAATTAAAGAAATTCAATTAATAATGAACGACCTTCCAAAACATAAAATACCAGGCTCAGATTAGTTCACTGGTGAGTTCTACTAAACATTTAAGGAAGAAATTACACCAATTCTTTACAATCTCTTTCAGAAGATAGAAGCAGAGGAATACTCCCTAATTCATTCTAAAAGGCCAGCATTACCCTATTACCAAAATTGGACAAAGTGATTATAAGAAGACTATAAACAAATATCTCTCATTAACATAGATACAAAAATCCTTAACAAAATATTACAGCAAATCCAACAATGTGTAAAGACTTATAAATCATAATCAAGTGGGATTTATCCTAGGTATGCAAAGCTTGTTTGAAAATCAGTTAACGTAATGTATCACACAAAAGATTGAAGAAAAGTCACAAGATCATAGATGCAAAAAAAAAGCATTTTACAGAATCCAGCACCCATTCATGATAAAAACTTTCAGTAAACTAGGAATAGAGGGTAACTTCCTCAACTTAATAAAGATTATCTTAAAAGAGCCTTACAGCTAACATCATATTTAATGGTGAGAAAATAGCAACTTTCCCACTAATAGTATGAACAAGGCAAAGATGTCCCCTCTCACCCCTCTTTTTCAATATTATACTGGAAGTCTTAGCTAATACAATGTCAAGAAAAAGAAGTAAAAGGTATACAGATTGAGAATGAAGAAATAAAACCACCTTTGTTCACAAATGACGTAACTGTCTATATAGGTAATCAAGATTATACAAAGGCTGAAGAATACAAGCTAATATATAGAAGCTAGTTGTCTTCCTACATACCAGCAATGAACAAATGCAATTTGAAATTTAAAACATGATACAATTTACATTAGCAGAAAAGAAATGAAATACTTAGGTATAAATCTAGCAAAATGTACACAAGATCTATATTAGGAAAACTATAAAACTGATGAAATAAAGAAGAACTTAATAAATGGGAACATTCCATGTTTATAGGTAGGAAGACTCAATATTAAGATGACAGTTCTTCTCAACTTGAACTACAGATTCAGTACAATCTTAATCAAACTCCCAGCAAGTTATTTTGAGGATATTGACAAACTGATTCTAAAGTTTATATGGAGAGGCAAAAGGCCAAGAAAAGTGAATATAATACTGAAGGAGACAAAAGTTAAGAGAACTGACACTACCTGACTTAAGACTTAACATAAAGGTACAGTAATCAAGAGAGTGTGGTATTGGTGAAAGAACAAATAAATCAGTGGAACAGACCAAAGAGTCCAGAAATAGACCCATATAAATATAGTCAGTTGATCTTTGTCAAAGGAACGAAAGCAACGCAATGGAGAAAAGAGTCTTTTCAACAAATGAAGTTGGAAAAACCAGACATCCACATGCCAAATAATAAATTTAGAAACAGACCTTACACTATAACTCAGAATGGATCACAGATCTAAGTGTACAACACAAAACAATAAAACTCCTAAGAGACATTATAAAAGAAAACCTAGATGAACTTGGGTATGAAGATGAATTTTTAAATACAACACCAAAGGCATGATCCGTTAAAGGAATAATTGATAAGACAGACTTCATTAAAAACTTCGGCTCTCCAAAAGACATTGTACACTGTAGGCCGGGCACGGTGGCTCGTGCCTGTAATCCTAGCACTTTGGGAGGCCGAGGCAGGTGGATCACCTGAGGTCAGGAGTTCGAGACCAGCCTGGCCGACATGGTGAAACCCCATCTCCACTAAAAATACAAAAATTACCCAGGCGTGGTGGTGGGCACCTATAGTCCCAGCTACTCGGGAGGATGAGGCAGAAGAATTGCTTGAACCCGGGAGGCGGAGGTTGCAGTGAGCCAACATTGTGCCACTTCACTCCAGCCTGGATGAAAGAGGGAAACTCTGTCTCAAAAAAAAAAAAGACATTGTACACTGCCAAGACAATGAATAGACAAGCCACAAACTAGGAGAATATATTTGCAAAAGATAATCTGATAGAGGACTGTTATCCAAAATATACAAATAACTCTTAAAACTCAACAATAACCAGGTGCAGTGGCATGCTCCAGTAGTCCTAGCTACTCCAGAGGCTGAGGCAAGAGGACAGCTTGAGGCCAGGAGTTTGAGGCTGTACTGTGCTATAATTGCACCTGTGAATAGCCACTGCACTTCTGCATGAGCAACCTGGTGAGACTCCATCTTTTAAAAATAAAATAAAATAAAACAGCAACTCAAAGTACTGTAATTTTTTAAAAAATAAGAAAAAATAAAATACAAATTTAAAAACCCTCAACAATAAGAAAATGGACAACCCAATTAAAAAGTAGGCCAAAGATCTGAACAGACACTTCATTTGAGACATATAGACGGCAAATAAGCAGATGAAAAGATGTTCCATATCATATGTCATTAGGGAAATACAAATGAAAACAAAAATGAGATGCACCTAAGAGGATGACCAAAATCTAGGAAACTGATACCATGTACTAGCGAAGATGTGGAGCAACAGGAACACTCAATAGTTGTTGGTGGGAATATAAAATTATATAGCCACTTTAGAAGACAGTTTGGCACTTTCTTGTAAAACCAAACATACTCTTATAAAGGATTGAGATTGCTGGGTAGTATATTTACCCAAAGGTGTTGAAAACTTAGCCCACAGAAAAGCCTGGATTGGGATATTTATAGCAGCTTTATTCCTCATTGCCCAAACTTGGAAGCAATCAAGATGTCCTTCAGTAGATGATGGATAACAAACTGTGATACATCCATACAAAGGAATAGTACTCAGTGCTAAAAAGAAATGAGCTATCAAGCCACATAAAGATATAGAAGATCCTTAAATATTACAAAGTGAAAAAAAAACAATCTGAAAATGATACCTATTGTATGATTCCAACTACATGACATTTTGGAAAAAGCAAATATGGAGACAACAAAAAGATCACTGTTTGCCAGGGGTTTGGGGGATGGAAGAATGAATAAGCAGAGAACAAAGGATTTTTGGGACAGCAAAAATTGTGTAGGATATTACAATGATGGATATGTCATTATATATTATACAGACCAAGGAATGTACAACACCAAGAGTGACCTTAATGTAAATTGTGGACTTTGGGTGATTATGTGTCAACGTAGGTTCATCTATTGTCACAAATGTACCATTCAGGTGAACAATGTTGATCACAGGGGAGCTAAGCATGTGGGGGTGGCAGGAAGTATATGGGAAATCTCTGTACCTTCTATTCAACTTTGCTGTGAACCTAAAACTGCTCTGAAAAATAAAGTCTTGGGCCGGGTGCGGTGGCTCACACCTGTAACCCCAGCACTTTGGGAGGCCAAGGCAGGCAGATCATGAAGTCAGGAGTTCGAGACCAGCCTGGCCAACATAGTGAAACCCCGTCTCTACTAAAAATATAAAAAATTAGCTGGGCATGGTGGTGGGCACCTGTAATCCCAGCTACTCGGGAGGCTGAGGCAGGAGAATCACTTGAACCCAGAAGGTGGAGGTTGCAGTGAGCCACCATCTCAAAAATAAATAAATAAATAAATAAATAAATAAATAAATAAATAAAATAAAATCTATTAAAAACAAACAAAAATAACAAGACACCAGAGTAAATTTTATATTAATTTTATTTAAGTATATATGTCATATAAAAGTTTTATCTCATAATTTTAAACACACATAATTACTTATATATATAATGCTTCAATCTACTTTATTAATTATCATTAATCCTTTTGGTCCCTGAATCTGCCTTTGCTTCCTCTTCTAAGACTTGATGCAGAATATAACTGCCCATGGAGGGCAGGGGACAAGAAATTAAGGGTCCCAGGGAGACCCAGTTTCAGTTATCCTTGATGATGCTGAGAGGCATTCAGCACCGTGAACATGTTGTTCAAACATAAATGAGAAAATAAACTATCTGAACAATCTTCATGAGGTTTTTCCACACAAAGTGTATTTCATATTTCTATAGATTTAACTACTAACAAGCTACATCCAACGAACTTAACTACTACTGAATCCTCGGAGGTATCATCAATATCCGGCTTCCAATTTCCACTCTCTAAAATATTTCTCCATTGTGCTCCTAGATTTCCAGGTGCCAACATTTACGGTAGGTATGATTTTCTGGGGCTTCAGCCACTGGACAAAGTGTTTCATTTCTAGGTAGCTGCTATGTTCACTGTAAGGAATTCCTGTAACACCAAAGAAACCAAGTTGTACACTAAAATCAAACTAATTTAAACATTCACAATCCTAAAATAAAACAGAATAAAACAAAAAAGAAAAGTAATCCACAGTATTTTTGTCAAAAACTCCTCAGTGCTTTAGTTCTGATGAGAAAACTTGTTGATATCTTTTATGAATAATAAAGATTAAGATATTAAAATGATACCGATAAGGTTTGGCTCTGTGTCTCTACCCAAATCTCATCTCAAATTGTAATCCCTATGTGTTGGGGGAGAGGCCTGGTGGGAGGCGATTGGATCATGGGGGCGGATCTGCCCCTCGTTGTTCTTCTGATTGTGAGTTCTTGGTCAGGCATGGTGGCTCACACCTGTAATCCCAGCACTCTGGGAGGCTGAGGCAGGCAGATTACCTGAGGTCAGGAGTTCGGGGCCAGCCTGGCCAACATGGCGAAACCCTGTCTCCACTAAAAATACAAAAATTAGCCAGGTGTGGTGGCACACGCCTATAATCTCAGCTACTCAAGAGGCTGAGGCAGAAGGATTGCTTGAACCCGGTAGATGGAGGTTGCAGTGAGCCGAGATCGTGCCACTGCACTCCAGCCTGGGGACAGAGCGAGACTCTTGTCTCAAAAAATTAAAAAAAAATAATAAGATAGTGAGTGAGTTCTCAGGAGATCTGATGGTTTGAAAGTGTGTAGCACTTCCCCCTTTGTGCTCTCTCTCACTCTCCCGCTTCGCTAGGATAAGATGTGCTTGCTTCCCCTTTGCCTTCTGTCATGATTGTAAGTTTTCTGAGCCCTCCCAGTCATGCTTCTTGTTAAGCCTGTGGAACTGTGAGTCTATTAAACCTCTATTCTTCATAAATTACCCAGTTTCAGAAAGTTCTTTAAAGCAGTGGGAGAATGGACTAATACAGATATGAAACTTAGAACGTTCAAAAATCTATTACCTTATTGTGTGTATACTTAATAATATGCATTTCCAGAGAGTCCTATTTAATTAGGTTTTTCTTATTAAACAATTCTTCCTTTAGACACTTCACTTAGCTACAGGTTTCAGGAAAATATGGAAGAAATATGAGTCAAATGTGAAGAATAACAAGCAGGAGACTCTCACTTCCAGAGCAGGTAAGCAGATTGTCCCCAAGCTTTGCACACATAAAAAATTAGGAAAAAAAAAAAAAAACCACACCCTTTATCTTCTTTATTGAAGATCGAGTACTACAGAGAAAGGTGAAAAGGGTCCTATTTTCAGTATACTAGGGTCTTTAGAGGCTGAGGGTAAATCACTGGTCTGGTGACACACCAAATATGTTTCCATCAGCTGTCACTGCAATAAGCCAGCTCTGAAGGCAGTGGTAAACCTCCTTCAAGGATGAAAACAGGCAAGTCTGTATCTCCTGCTGTCACCACATCTAACCCATCATCTTCCTGCTCCCAATCTCACATTGTCATCTATACTTCCAGTATACACCCACAGTAGTCCTTTCAAGTAATTCTGCAATTTCCTCTCAATATCACTGATCACAAAGTGAAATGATCTGTATTCGTTAATGTCTATCTACTAGTCAAGCTCCTTTATATCAGTTTACAATGGACTAGATACAGGATTAGAGTTGTAGAGAGATTTGAAAACTCTTGAATTATTAAATTCTTTGGTGCCTGTTTTTGTTGGATTTGAACTTTACAACATTTTTTAAAATGTAAAGTAATTATAAACATTAAAAGTGAGAAAATTTAATAACTATACCATATATTGAAATGTTTCCTTTGGTCTGGGGTATAACATCTGCTATTCTAGTGAACTTGTTAGAGTGTGTCCATCCTGTTGGTCGAAACGCCAAAATCTGATTGTATTTCCCACCACACTTCTTCAAATGACTCTGTAAGCCCTGTTAAATAAAAATAGTATATTGAGGTCAATGGAGACGAGTTATGTAGAATAAAACAGACTGATTAAAGATGTTATATTGGCACAGGCATGGGGAGTTTTCACTTTTTAAGCATTAGCTTCAACAACCTAGTGCTATGCTTCTAAAAATAATCACTAAAAAAAATATATAAAATATTTTCTCCTTTACTTATCTGAAGTTGAACAAGTGCAGTCTGGAAAAAAAAAAGTATAGCGAGACAACTTTAAACACAAGCAATTAGGTATAAACAAATTACAACTCTGATAGCTACCAAAAACAAAAACAAAACTACTCTCCAAATCTTACTCCACGGAGATAATAATATTAAAAATGGTAAACACCAATGCAAACATATCTCCATGCATATACACCAAAAGGGGGTAGCTAGGTGGATAGAAATAATTTTATGTGAATGGCATTATACTCAACACAGAGATACATTTTATAGCTGCTTAATAGCATTCTTTTCAGGTGTTTATGCCTTTTACCCTTTAAACATGAACTAGATTTATTTTAAAACTTTTCATACCACTATTGTTGGAATATGCTCCCCTTATAAGTCCTGAGTAGAATAAAACTTCCCCAAACTAAAGTAATCATAAATGATGACATTTGATAAAACTCTTAGAAAATCAATGACCAAAGTTCAGTCTTCGAAAGATAAGAGAAATCCAGTTATAAATAATAATGGCACGAGGGATACAAAACAATCTAATACTTTTGGTCTGAAGACTAAAACCCATAGTTTCAAAGACTTAGAATGAATAATAAAATTAATTTTATTGATGAATTGGTAACAATCCTTTGATTTCTCTTTTGTATCAAATAAGAGCCTTTTATTAATTAGAAGTGAATATAAAAATACCTACCATAAGACAGCCATATTTCTTACCAATTACTATGCACACCAAAAAAAGTTAGTTATTGATACGTAACTAAATTTCCATTTCAATATTCTTGGTTCTGCAAATTTGCAAGTTTTTGCCTTGCTTAGTCTAGGACCTAGCTAATGTAATATTATTTAATCACTATTCCTTCTGCCCTTGTCCTCACAAAGAAAGAAAATAATAAGAAACTGAGGTTTAGAGTAATTATACATATAATACATATACTGAGTCCAACTTTCAATATACATCTTCAAACCTGCCCATTCCTATTTGTCTCTGCAAAACCATCCAGAAGAATTAAATGATAACTAATATTTGCTTTTTGTGGGACAAATTAGAGTTACCACAAAAACATCATTAACCTGTACCATAAACAAAAACTTCAGATACTATCATATAAGCCAAATCTACAGAAAAAAAGACTACCAGCAGCTACGAGTAGTCCATTAACCACAATCTGAGAACTATTCTCATGAGGAAATTTATTAAGAATAGTTTAGTCAATATGAAATCCCTGATTTATGACTTGTCTCTCTCCGTTTATTGGTAACCAGTTTGGGAGAAAAATACTTTTAGCAATGTTACTAGAATTATTTTTTCAGCATGCAAATAATCATCTATAACATCATTGTTATAACATTTTACCACAATCAATCAATCAGGTTTAAATCAGGTGGTAGTCAACTATGTAGCACATACGTGAACTTGGGGTGTTGAACTAGAGAGCATGAATTGCATTTATAGCCTTTCAAAGGCTTTCAGGCATGCCCTGGGCACCTTGAAAACTGTATTAGGATTACCTTTTCACAAAAAGTAATTATCTCTCATGAAACACAACTTTTGGCTGGTAAAAAAAAAAAAAAAAAAAAAATTGGCTCTAATTACAAACTTCAGCTTCTGCTTCATCTGTGTTTTGGAGGTAAGAAATCTTCCGAGGCCGGGTGTGGTGGCTCACGCATGTAATCCCAGCACTTTGGGAGGCCGAGGCGGGCGGATCACGAGGTCAGGAGATCGAGACCATCCTGGCTAACATGGTGAAACCCCGTCTCTACTAAAAATACAAAAAATTAGCCGGGCGTGGTGGCAGGTGCCTGTATTCCCAGATACTCAGGAGGCTGAGGCAGGAGAATGGCATGAACCTGGGAGGTGGAGGTTGCAGTGAGCCGAAACCAAGCCACTGCACTCCAGACTGGGCGACAGAGAGAGAACCTGTCTCAAAAAAAAAAGAAAAAAAAAAAATCTTCCGAAAATATGTGGGTAAATGAGGGACAGGGGAGGAAAAACAACTTTTCACAATATGCCATTTTATAGTTTTGTTTTTACCGTTGTGAATGTATCACCTATTCAAAAACATTTTAAATATATATTTCTATTATCATTGCTAGAATGTTTAATAAATATTAAAAGAAAAAAAAAAAGAAGTCTTCAGAAAATGTGATCAATACCCAGTCACTTTAATGGAGGAAGAGGAGGGACTATTGAAGGCAATACCAGTAAATATCCATTCTGGTATTACATAGTTGCTAGGGTCAGCGTGGAGGACAAGAAGATACAGACTTCACTTTCTGCGAGCTTACAGCCTAGTGGGCAGGAGGTCAGTAAACCCCACCTTCTAATGGAAACCACCTGCCCTTTCTCAGCTTTTTCTATCTCTCCTCATCTATTACACCATCAGCACCTAGGAGCCTTACAGACTGACCTTTTCACAAAGAACTTGTGTTTTATTATAAAATCCTAGACGTGGAAACATACAGACTTGACGACTATCAAAAATATAGATTTAATGACTCCAGATCACTCCTCCAAGGACACTAGCCTCAAAAAATCATTCAGAATCAACATTTCTGAGTTATTAAAACCAACTTGAATTCCTGTATTAAAAAGTTATGCTTAGGCCAGGCGTGGTGGCTCACACCTGTAATATCAGCACTTTGGGAGGCTGAGGCGGGCGGACCACTTGAGCTCAGGAGTTTGAGATCAGCCTGGCCAACATGGCGAAACCCCATCTCTACTTAAAAATACAAAAATTAACCGGGCATGGTGGCACATGCCTGTAATTCTGGCCACTCAGGAGGCTGAGGCATGAGAATCGCTTGAACCTGGGAGGCAGAGGTTGCAGTGAGCCAAGGTTGCACCACTGCACTCCAGCCTGAGCAACAGGACGAGACTCTGTCTCAAAAAAAGAAAAAAAAATACATTTGAGTTTGTAGTAGTGAAAATCTAAATCTTGTTTAAGTTGGGATTTGTAAATATATGCTGTCTACAAGAAGGCCATATGCATCAGAACACACAGTCTGTAGAGTGGTAGGTTGTGATGGAACTGTCAGGAAGAGGTGGCCCTCTTCCTGTTCAAAGTGGATGCACTTCATTACCTATTTTTCAGATCTTGCTCAGAAATCTTACTTCATCAATTATTGTCTTATCTTAGATTCTCCCTGTCCCTCACAACATAAAAATCCTCATCTCTGATGGCCAACAAACAAGCAACCCTCCTCCCTCAGGCCATCAAAGTATCCAGCCCCTCTTCACACCATGCTCTAGTCTTCCTGTCTCCATTGCCACACCTCTCATTCATTCTTTTTATTTCATAAACACAATAGCAAATGTGAAAATACATTGTTTCATGCATTATGTTCAGAATTTATTTTAATATACAAGTTTGATGTATTCGATTGCCAGGTGTCAAAATGTTAGTATATGGAATAAACCTTAGTTAGTATATGAATAAATCTGACAAATAAGCCCCCAAATCCCAGCAAGGTCATATCATATGTCTTAACTTACACCTTGGAACTAATGCTCAAACTTCCTCTTAGGATACACTTCCACTATTTCATTTAATTGTCGCAACAAGTAAATTTTCAATATTTATCAATCTAGAAAGGCTTAATATTAATACAGAATAGAACAGACCTGAAGTAAAGTAAGACCTTCTTAGATTCTTCACTCATTTCCCCACTAACCCAGAAAGAACTGGAAAATGATATTAAAAATTGAAGGTCTGAATGTCCAGATGGCTGCATACCTTTCCATTTTTGTTCCTTCCTATATATTAGTTCTCTAGTTCCTAAACTTCTGGTGGGCATATGAATTACTCTACAGAGTTGCACATCTAGAAAAACTATGAACATTTAAAATTCCTCTTAAAAGACTGTCTAGGGCAAATTTTATTATGGGTGACTCTATTATAATTGAATTCCTCTAAGTTGAATGTAGTTTAAAATAATCAGATTACCTTTTTTGTTCACCCTAAAAGACATATCTCTTGAATGCTTACCTTAAAATTAATTTGCATCATTGGGAGAAGGTGAACCAATGAACTGCACATGTCGGTAGTGATGAGTGAATTAATTTCTGGTATATTGAGGCACTGTAGAGTTTTATATTTTTCCTGGGACATGCCCACTTTTGAACCTAAAACATCAGCAATGGCTATGGGCAAAAGAAAAGATTAAAAATAGTAAACTTACAGCTCGTGAAAAAAAGTTACAGCTTAAGCAAATTTTAAGGTAAGAATTTACCAAATAAAAGGAAATTCAAAACATTCACATTTTTTACCATGATATCTCAAAAAGGCTGAATCATTTTGTTAGTTTACTGTGTGGAATAAATTGTGAGAAAACCAAATAATTTATTTTTAAAGGCTTATTATTTACTATTTAAAAACTGCAAAAGTGTATAGAAAGTGGGTAGAGGAAGGGAAGGAACTAAATTTGAAGAAGTTAAAAGCCCCAGCTTTACCATCTTTAATGTTTGATATAATGTGGCCATACGTAAGAAGAAATGGAAAGTATGTGGCAAATTAGTACAATACTACCTGGACAAACTAAGTTATACATCCAGAAATCATTTTGGAAGAAAAATTAAAACTGATTGCTAATATAACTATTATCCTCAAAGAATGCAGCAATACAACTATGCATTAATCATCTTTCAAAGTTTACTAAATAATAATGTAGCATGGGCAGCTGCTCTATAAATTTCTTATATCTAGAAAGCCTAAATTAAACACACTTATCAAATGTTTCCCTAAAGTCAAACCTTTCAAAGATTAAATGTTTCAAACTATCAAATTTTCCTTCAACTTCAAAGGTAATATTGAATCATTACATGAAATAATTATCAAATGCAAAGTAGAAACTGAAAGGGCTTTAGGCAAAAAGAATCTGATCTTTATAATATATTAATGTAAATTAGATACACCTACCACTCACCTAGGAAGACTTTCTCTTTTCCAATAGAGTAAGTGCCACAGACAACAAGAGCGTGTGGGTTTAGAGTTACAGCCTCAAAGGCAGTGTTGATGGCAAACCGGATAACCTCTTGCTGAGATGGAAAGGTGTATTCTGGGCTACAATATCTGTGATATGGAAACATGGTACTTACTAAAAAGAACAATAAAAAAGCCATCACCTTAGGCTGGATGCTATTTTAGAAAACAAGCGTTAGCAACTTACATACAACAGCAGTATAATATATTAACACCACAAATTATCTCACTGCCTGTGGTTGGAATTATTTACCAGTTACTACTAACTTATGATCAAATTGTAAGTTTTCAATATATCTTTTTCATTATATTTCTTTTATCACTCTCAAAAAATTGTCTTTTTGAAGACTTTTTTCTCCAAGAATATTTCTAGCAAGCCAGCTATTTTAGTTATAAATTATAAACCTCAGTATCTTTTATTTAACTCCAAACACTATCAACAAATCATATTGATAAGGATTATATTTGGACTAAAGATTGACTTAATAAAAAATGATTAAAGTAATGAAACTAAACATGAATTTAGTGCAACAGTTTTAAATCAGTTAATATTGACATGGTTGATATTAATATCATTTCTTACAGACACAAAATATATATACTATGTGTATATATATGTATATGTGTACACACACACACACACACACACACACAAATACAACAGATCCAGTTTGGTCTATCTCCATACAATATAACCCAGTGAAAAATAAACTCTAAGCTATTATCTATCTATATTTGAGATGAAAAGTAAGCACTTTTTCACTAAAAATGTAATAAGCTACAAAAAACAAACATTTTTCCCAATTTTTGGAATTGTTTTTGCTAGTCAACCACTAGAGAAGAAGAAGAAAAACCTTTCTCATTAAAAACCCATGAGGAGGGTTGGAAGAATCAATATCGTGAAAATGGCCATACTGCCCAAGGTAATTTATAGATTCAATGCCATCCCCATCAAGCTACCAATGACTTTCTTCACACAATTGGAAAAAACTACTTTAAAGTTCATATGGAACCAAAAAAGAACCCGCATCGCCAAGTCAATCCTAAGCCAAAAGAACAAAGCTGGAGGCATCACGCTACCTGACTTCAAACTATACTACAAGGCTACAGTAACCAAAACAGCATGGTACTGGTACCACAACAGAGACATAGATCAATGGAACAGAACAGAGCCCTCAGAAATGATGCCGCGTAGCTACAACTATCTGATCTTTGACAAACCTGACAAAAACAAGAAATGGGGAAAGGATTCCCTATTTAATAAATGGTGCTGGGAAAGCTGAAACTGGATCCCTGCCTTACACCTTATACAAAAATTAATTCAAGATGGATTAAACACTTAAATGTTAGACCTAAAACCATTAAAATCCTACAAGAAAACCTAGGCAATACCATTCAGGACATAGGCGTGGGCAAGGACTTCATGTCTAAAACACCAAAAGCAATGGCAACAAAAGCCAAAATTGACAAATGGGATCTAATTCAACTAAAGAGCTTCTGCACAGCAAAGAAACTACCATCAGAGTGAACAGGCAACCTACAGAATGGGCGAAAATTTTTGCAACCTACTCATCTGACAAAGGGCTAATATCCAGAATCTACAATGAACTCAAACAAATTTACAAGAAAAAAACAAACAACCCCATCAAAAAGTGGGCAAAGGACATGAACAGACACTTCTCAAAAGAAGACATTTATGCAGCCAAAAAACACATGAAGAAATGCTCATCATCACTGGCCATCAGAGAAATGCAAATCAAAACCACAGTGAGATACCATCTCACACCAGTTAGAATGGCCATCATTAAAAAATCAGGAAACAACAGGTGCTGGAGAGGATGTGGAGAAATAGGAACACTTTTACACTGTTGGTGGGACTGTAAACTAGTTCAACCATTGTGGAAGTCAGTGTGGCGATTCCTCAGGGATCTAGAACTAGAAATACCATTTGACCCAGCCATCCCATTACTGGGTATATACCCAAAGGACTATAAATCATGCTGCTATAAAGACACATGCACACGTATGTTTATTGCGGCACTATTCACAATAGCAAAGAGTTGGAACCAACCCAAATGTCCAACAACGATAGACTGGATTAAGAAAATGTGGCACATATACACCATGGAATACTATGCAGCCATAAAAAATGATGAGTTCGTGTCCTTTGTAGGGACATGGATGAAACTGGAAAACATTATTCTCAGTAAACTATCACAAGGACAAAAAACCAAACACCGCATGTTCTCACTCATAGGTGGGAATTGAACAATGAGAACTCATGGACACAGGAAGGGGAACATCACACTCCGGGGACTGTTGTGGGGTGGGGGGGGGGGGGGAGGGACAGCATTAGGAGATATACCTAATGCTAAATGACAAGTTAATGGGCACAGGAAATCAACATGGCACATGGATACATATGTAACAAACCTGCACATTGTGCACATGTACCCTAAAACCTAAATTATAATAAAAAATAAAAAATAAAAATAAAAATAAAAAATAAAAAATAAAAAAACCCATGAGGAAATTCAGAATCATATCAGAATAGAACTAGGTAACAAAAAAAGGTTGTTTTTTTTTTTAAACTTACTTTTTAAATTTATCCAGTACTTAAAACTCATACAGAAGAATGGAAAAATCAATTACAGTGTGAGAAAACTGGATGCGGAAAGACCATCTTTTACTAAAATATCGCATCCAAACGTACTTCTTGAAACAGGTTGAAATGGTTAAGATAATTTCTAACAAGTTGATGAAATATTTTAATATATAAAATCACATCATATACCAGAAATATACACAATTTTTATTTACTTAATAAAGCTAGGGAGAAATACATACACAGTTAAAATGTAATGGCTTATGCCATTATATTTATAGTACTCAGGAATTCAAAACTGTCACTTATAAATTATCTTTTTAAGAAAAGAACAACAGCAACTTTGGATACTCAAAAACAGAATCACATTTTGACCCCGTCTTCTCTTCACAATTAATAGCTACACAGTTACTCTGAAAGGACAACTTAAAAGGGTGTTTTCCTAAAGTTTGCTCCTAAGTTTTTCTTCCTTGTTTCAGTAACAGGATTCTTATATAACATATTTTCAAAAATAAATCACAAAAAAAAATGAGCTGTAGTCAGTTAACACATGCAATCTCAAATTTGCCCTTAAGCAAGTATATATATATTTTTCAAACAGCATCCTTCTGATAAAGAGCCTTAAAATAATAATTGGCAATAAGCTGTCGTTTTGATAACCATAATACAGAGAGCAAAGACTGTCAGTGGGAAAAAGAAGCACACACAAAAAGCCTCTCTTACGTGGTATCTAAGTACAGCACATGGACTTTCTGGTCCGCAAGAAGAGAACGTTCCATGCTGGGATCTGCTCTGAAGTCTCCCGTGTGTAATATGACAGTACCATTAGGAAGATAAAAGAGGATCATGACAGCACCTGGACAGCTGAACACAAATTTCAAAGGAATGTTCTTAACACAGGCAAGCACCTAAAGGAACAGTATCTATTTCAATATCAACAAGTTAGCACACTTTATTAGTGACCACAATGACATAGCATTGCACTGCAGGAAATGTGGCACTTCAACTCAAGGAAATTTACATCATAAAAAGAACTGGTGTGCAGGAAAGGCAGACCCAGACATTCCCAAGAAAAGCATGTTTTCAGGACTGGCCCTTGGCTGGCTCCTGGGAAATGAACTCTGAACCCTAGGAATATTATGCCTTGTAAGACTGTTTTGTATGCCTGAGACATTGAACTATGTGATACTAGCTTGATGCTAACTTTGTGATCTATGGTGAAAACCCTATAAAGTTGACTTTAAAAATCAGAACTCGGCCGGGCATGGTGGCTCACACCTGTAATCCCAGTACTTTGGGAGGCTGAAGCGGGTGGATCACCTGAGGTCAGCAGTTCGAAACCAGCCTGGCCAACCGTCGCTGCTAAAAATACAAAAATTAGCCAGGCATGGTGGTGCACGCCTGTAATCCCAGCTACTTGGGAGGCTGAGGCAGGAGAATCACTTGAACCCGGGAGGCAGAGGTTGCAGTGAGCTGAGGCTATGCCATTGCACTCCAACCTTGGCAAAAAAAAGGAAACTCCGTCTCAAAATAAAATAAAATAAATAAAATAAAATAAAAAATAAAAAATCAGAACTCAAACTGGCAATTAAAAAAAACAGCAGCAAAGTTAGCAGACAAAAACTTAAAGGCAACCTAATGTAATAGCTTGGCCTGGATTTTAGGAAACCTAGATTTAGTCTTCTTTCTCTTCATCTATGACCTCTATGGTACAGAGGGCTAACATTCTACGGAAAGTAGAAAGAAGCAGAGTTGATAGTTGTGTTTTGACAACATGAATGCTGATAGTACTTTATATTAAAAGAAAAAAAGAGGGAAAAATGGAGGCCATTTCCAAGAAAAAAAATCTTCCAAATCTTTAATATCTGAAGGCTGAATGATTTCTTAGTTTAAAGAGGGGTAGGGTGAGATAAAACTGACCTCTAGTATCTGAATGGAATACAAGCTGTTAATTTATATAAATGATAAATGATACTAAAGAAAATGGCAAAATGTTATCTTGCAAAGAACAGCAGAAACAATATGTTAAAGTATTTTAAAAAATAAGATGGAATCTCAGATGTCAAGTGTAGTAATTTAAACTGGATAAAAAATGGGTTAGATAACATTTAGAAGATCCCTTTACTTTTAATCTCTGATTCTATAATTGGGCACATTATTTTTCAAAAGGAGAAACATCTTACTCAAGTTTTTAAGAAATATCAAGCATATTAATTATAATGAAAAAAGTTATTAAATAATCATGCCAATGTGTTGTCCTTTTGAACATTTAAAAAATGTGCTATTAAGATGACTTTAATACTTACTGATTGGCATCAAGCAAAACAACTTTGACACCATTCACGATACATTCAGTGTCCAGTGGCAATGGATGAATATATTGTTCTTGCACATGAAGCTTGTTCTTCAACAAATTGCCAGTTATCTGCAAAACAGGACGTACTTATTGCTGATGCAGTAAAACACTAAATATTTTATTTCAGATCTAGTTTAGAACCATAACATCTTAATAACGTCCCTTTTCCTGCTTATATTTAAGTAAGCACTCCACAATGCCAGGAAGAATTTCCTATAATGGCTGTGCCACTACTCTGCCTGAACATCGTCACAGACTTCGCCTCATCTGTGAAGAGTCCATCCTTTCCACCATGACATACAAAAGCCTGAGTGATCTGGTTCCAGCCCATTCCTGTTGGTTTGTCTCCTGTTATTCCCTACCTTAAGTTCTAGCCATTTTGAATTATCTGAAGTGCCTGGTGGCTCACGCCTGTAATCACAGCACTTTGGGAGGCCGAAGTGGGTGGATCATATTTCTCAGGTGCCTGTGCCTTTACATAAACTTTACTCTCTACCTAGAATGCTCTTTCCTCTGCCTGGTCCTGGAATCAGACAAATTTGCATACAAGTTCAGACTCTGCCATTGCTAGCTCTGTGACCTGGGGCACGTCACTTAACTTCTCCAAACCTCAGGTGCTTCATTAATAAAAAGAATTCTTGAAGCATGCTTCAAGAATGCTGTGAGGATTAAATCAAATTCTAGTTCAAGCCCTTAGTAATGAGCATTAAAATGTTCACCTTTTAATAATTAGTTCAAGGTATCTTTTACCACGAAACTGTGTCTAACCTTAGCCCAGGACAGGGTAAAGCACTCTCTTCTCCCTACTCCTAGGTACTCCATTCATTTTTCTATTATAATACAATCCCAATGTGGCATTATTTATGAATGTTTCCTCTGGAGGTTATAAGCACCTTGAAGCTCGACAGAGTCATGTCCCTCAGTATCTGCAGGGGACTGGTTCCAGGACCCCCTGAGGACACCAAAATCTCAGGATGCTCAAGTCCCTTATATAAAATGGCACAGTATTTGCATATAACCTATGCATACCCCCTTTAAATCATCTTTAGATTAATTATAACACCTAATACAATGTAAATTCTATGTAAATAGTTGTTATACTATATTTTTAAATTTGCATTACTTTTCATTGTTGTATTATTTTTTATTTTTGAATCTTTTCAGTTGCAGTTGGTTGAATCCGTGGATAGGGCACTCACAGATACAGCAGGCTGACTGTATTTTGCCTTGAGAATCCATTTAGGCTTTCAGTGAATGTTTACTAAATGAAACTTCTTGTTTTTAGTACATCGTGAACTAGTTTATCTTTTGTTTCCATGTAATAAAACATGTTTTCTAAAAACTGAAACTTGACATTAACTCGTTTAAGTTTAGAACTTTTATGTGGAATATGTTTTCTCATATTTTTTTCTAGTAGAATGAAAGATCTTACTGTTTTAATTATTATTTTTTAACCAAATTGCTTAGAAATTCACAGCATTCTACAAAGTCAAAAGTTAGAATACTAAAACTTACCTCACTACAATAAACTGGAAATGTGAAGTGTTTAGACAATCCAGCATAATGATCAGAATGAAAATGTGTGAGAAAATAGGCTGTGCAACCTTCAACCACACCATACTGAAAGGCATCAACTGTAAAGCTGGTTCCTGCAATAAAAATATCGACACAGTAGGTTGAGCAAGAGCTAACAAAGATACCCAATTTGATTATAAATACTGAATGAACCGTCTATCCTCTTTACCTCTTATTTCCAATTTAACTATATTTAAAAACTTATACCACATAAATTTAGCAAAAGGTAACACTAAAGATGAGAATGTCTTAAAAGTTTCTACCAAGTATCTCGTATAGAGACTTTTATTTGTGAATAACTGCACCAAAAAAATTTTTTTTAATTCTAGGTTACAAACCAATTACTTATTTAACTAATACTTTCATTATACTTAGCACTTTACTTCTGTAAAACAGCAAAAGGAGAATATTAACTTTCTTCTAAAACATGAATTCTCAATGGGGGCAGTATTGATCTAAGGAAGCCAAAATGGTTGAGGGAAAACATAATCTCACATATGAGACAAACAATATATCTATCATCTTTGAATTTCACTGCACAGTCGAACTGGAGGACAGGGGTGGGAAACAAGAAAAAAAAATGCCTAAAAAGGCTCCTTACAGGAGCACTGATGAAGAAGAGGTTGAGAAATACTGTTCTAAAGTGTGCTCATGCAAGAAATAATTAAGTGTACTGACTGGTGATGTGCAAATAAATAAGCATAACTTCTCAATTCTATTGAGGCTTATCAACACATGGTTTTAGGATCATTTAAAGTATTGAAAATTGGCCGGGCTCGGTGGCTCACGCCTGTAATCCCAGCACTTTGGGAGGCCAAGGCGGGCAGATCACGAAGTCAGGAGATCGAGACCATCTGGCTAGCACAGTGAAACCCTGTCTCTACCCAAAAATACAAAAAAAAAAATTAGCCGGGCGTGGTGGCGGGTGCCTGTAGTCCCAGCTACTTGGGAGGCTGAGGCAGGAGAATGGCATGAACTCGGGAGGCGGAGCTTGCAGTGAGCTGAGATCGTACCACTGCACTCCAGCCTGGGCGACAGAGCGAAACTCTGTCTCTAAATAAATAAATAAATAAATGAAGTACAGAAAATTAATCAAAATAATTATTAAAAACACCACTGATGTTATGAAGTATATAAATGCTATTCTTTACATAAATATATTGAACAAATTATAGATCTAGAACATCAATAAAGCACTTTAAAAATCTTTCAGCAACCAAGTATATTTTGGCAGCAACCAAGTATATGAAAGGGCAGAGAAACTAAGTTCTAATATGGTTTTAAAATTTTTGGCATTTAATATATGTAAAACCTGTGACATTTCCCATCTTTGAAACTATTTAGTACTTTGTATTTCTCACAAGCACTTAGAGGCTGCCTTTTATTAAAGTTATTTACAGAGATGCCTTTCCTCCTTTTGTATTAAGCTGAATCCCTACTCCTCTCTTACTAATCTTTCTATAGCCCATAATATCTACCTAACTAGTACAGTCACTTACATAGAGGACATGTTTAATAGAAACTTGATGAATTGGATGGAGCAAAAAAAAATCAATAAGCAAAAACCAAGTCTATGTTAGAGGCTCATGAAGTATCACAAAAGCAAAGGAAACACATACAAAAAAATTGTCTCATACACACACACACACAACTGGCAATAAACACAAAGTTCAAAAACGTTGTCTTTGTTGGTATATCGAGTATTGATATTTCAACTTACCAGTTATTTTCTTATAGAATGGACATGTCTTTTTTCTTGATCCTCCTACATTAGATGACTCTGGGATTTTCTTGTTGCCCCTTTGCAGCCCACCATGAGCTGATTTTGTGAAGACTTTGACTTTACTTAAACTGACTGCTTCAGATTCTGTATTAATAAGGTGATCTGATCTCTTCTGATACGCTCCATCCTGCAGTGAATTTGACTTTCTACGTCTCTTTTTTTGACGCTGTGACCTCTCACTAGAAAGTTCCACAGAAAGCTGACTCTCATTTAAATTACTTGCATCAAATTCTAAATCACTTAAAGATTTTTCTGCTTTCCTCTTGCACTGCAAGGACCTCTTTTTATTAGAACTTGGAACTGGATTTAAGTTTATCCCTTCTAATGCACTTTCCCCTAGCAATTTCTCTTCTTTTCTTTTGGGAGGTAGTCCAAAATACACACCTATATCCATTTGCTTCATTACCTTGGTAGAAGGATGTCTTGCATTACACTTAAGACCAGAAGGCAATATTTTCGAATACTTCGGAGCAGGTGTACTAGACAAGTTTTCTGTATTTAAAATTGTAGCTTTACCAACTGGCACACCCTCTAATGCCTTTCTGCAGAAACGTGCTGAGTTAGTATTATTCTTAGCATTCAAGTTCTCACTTGATAATTTTCTAATTGTATTTTGGGTTGGTTGGGAAGAAAGATACCCTTCTCCCTGACTTTCAAAAGGTTTCAACATTAAACTCTTAACTGACGGAAGAGAAACTTGATTGTAAACAGATGATTCTTCAATCACCTGTTTCTGTCTATTTGATTGAGCTGAGTGAAATTCTGGCTCATCAGGTTTTGCTTTAGTTGCCTGATGAACAGAAGTAGCAAGCTTCCCTGCCAATGCAGGTGGAAACAACACAAAATCACCACCAGTACATGTCAGATCATAAGGCAAAGTACTCTCATTATTTTGGGAAATAGGTTGAGACAAATCATTTAGACTATTGAATCTATACAATCCTTCATCATACTTATCCTGAGTTAAGAAGCTGTTCACTTCGGGGCAGCTCTCATCCTGGTCCTTCAGTAAGGGACCATGTCGTTTTTTTAAAAAACCACAGCTGTCATCATCTTCTTCGAGGGTGCCATCTTTTGAGCTTTCGGTAAAAAATAGTTGTTCTTGTGAATCATCCAGTTTTTCATTGATATCATGAGTGTCTTCATCACTTTGAAGTGGAGAATAGGAGATTTCACAGTCGCTGAAGTCATTTTCTGGCAATGGCAAATTTATGTGTCCTGAGTTGTTTGCAAGACGCAAAGCAACTCCTATCAGTTTGTCATTCTCAACAAGTTCTGTAAATTGTAGAGCTTGCTGGGATGTTTGGATACTAGTAGAAATCTTTTCACTGGCTTCAGTTGGAGATGGAGACTTTTTAAAATACTGTGTCATCAATAAAGGATCATTTGAAACCAAGTTATCAGTTTGGTTCTGATATGAAGACCATCTTTCCTCAAGGCTACAAAGGACGCCTGGCTTAGTCTCACTGAAACTCCCACCTGACGCAGGTGATGGGCTGCTAAAAGGATGATCACCAGCCCTGCTTTGAGCTAGCAGGAAGTGAGTGTATCTCTTGTAATGAAAAGGAATGGTTGAGGTACACAGAAGACCATCAGGACACTCTGAAATTTTAATACAGAAAAAAAAATTACAGGATCAAAGCATAGATTAAGCTTTGACAACATTAGCAGTATAAATTGGGTTCCATTATTTAACATTCACATTGCATACAATAAAAAGTAACAATTTTAATAAGATTAGTTATAATTGTTGATAACACTGAACAAGTTTTAGATTCTATTCTAAGAATAGAATTTGAGAAATTGGTTCATTATAAGGCTTTACTAATTTGGAAACTATTCCCTATCATACTACCATGATTGAGAAACTTTCTATAAGCCGTCTTGGCATATCCCTGTGTATGTTAATTTCCAGATTTATCAAAAAATGACACTTCCCTCCCCTCAAAAAAGATGTTATATTTGTTATGTTAAATTAGAAAACTTCGTGGCTTACAACCTAACTTAAAAATGCCTCTTAAAAGCATTTGTTATAGAATGGAATTTAATTCGAGAGCCATCTGAAAGTCTATTCAAAGGAGTTTAGTGAAAAACCAAAAAAAATTTTTTGAGGTGGTTTCATCTATAAGACATTTCACCCTAAGGTCTTCATCCATGGACTCCAATTTCCATTCTTGATTTTCAAGTTACATGAAAGCAAATTACTAGCAAATTTATGAGGTTTTCACTTGCTATCCTTTTCTGGGAAAGGCTAATGCCAAATTTAGAGATTTTTTTTTTTGTATCTTCATGCAGTACCTTAAAATAACTACAGGTTAATAATAAAATGTATTCTGAATCATAGCTAACATGAAAGCCATATTGAGTATTTTTTTATTTTACTGAATTTTAACTTTTTTTAGATTAAAAAATCTATATATGGAATATAAATGATTTTAAAATATATAAATCATCACAACAACCCGTTCTCCATATATATTCCAAGTAGGATTTTCTACATTAAATACTTATTACATATTTTAAAAGATAAAAAACATAGCATACTTTTATTATCACTTGACACGTTTTTTGTTGGAATCTTAGTCACCTAGGACTCCTTCACAGTTCCTCTTCCTGTATACATTAGCATGATGACTAAAACATAACCATATTTAGAAACCACACTATATCTATAGTTTTTTTTTTTTTTTTTTCATACAAGGTCTCACTCTGTCGCCCCACCCAGGCTGGAGTGCCCTGGCATGATCACAGGGCCCTACAACCTCGACCTCCTGGGCTCAGGTGATCCTCCCACCTTAGCCTTCCAAGTAGCCCACCACACCTGGCTAATTTTTGGTAATTTTTTTTTGTAAAGATGGGGTTTCACCATGTTGCACAGGCTGGTCTTGAACTCCTAGGCTCAAGTGATCCGCCTGCCTCGACCTCCCAAAGTACTCGGATTACTGGCATGAGCCACTGTGCCCAGCCTATTTATAGTTTTCTATGGAGTTCCATAAAAATAACCAGTTGGGGCTGGGCGCAGTGGCTCATGCCTGTAATCCCAGCACTTTGGGAGGCCGAGGTGGGCAGATCACAAGGTCAGGAGATCGTGACCGTCCTGGCTAACACAGTGAAACCCCATCTCTACTAAAAATTCAAAAAAGTAGCCCGGTGCGGTGGCGGGCACCTGTAGTCCCAGCTACTCGGGAGGCTGAGGTGGGAGAATGGCGTGAACCCAAGAGGCGGAGCTTGCAGTGAGCCAAGATAGCACTGCACTCCAGTCTGGGCAACAGAGCGAGACTCCGTCTCAAAAAAAAAAAAAAACAAATAAACAAAATAACCCATCGGACAAGTTATCTGACTTTTAAGAACTTTCATCTATAAAATGTCAATACTATCTACCTTATATGGTGATTGTGAAAGTTGGGTGAGTAGACAGTGTGAAAGTACCCAGCATAGTAAGGATTCAGTTAACATTTATGGAAAATAATCCAGATACTCAGGAACTTTTATGAAATAACACAGTGTATTGAAACTGTTTTCTAGTCTGCCATTTGCTTTACAATTATACCATTGACTGGTATGGTGTCTCCCAATGTCTCCTTTTAGTTTACTGCTTGCCTTCCTTGTTTAACTGAATTGGTATGTCTGACCCAATGAAGACGTTTTAGATTATTTAGAAACTGCTAACTTTTCTGCAGTCTTACCTGTTTCAGAGCGTGATGGAGAATCCAAACATTCAAAAACATGCCATCGAGGTGTCTGCCCTATCAATGAGGAAAAAGGCATCTGGCAATTTGGACAGTATCCATCATAAACTGGACGTATCTTTGGGGACACGTGTTGGCTTTTGTGAGTTCTACAGAGTTTTCCTGGAGTAGTTTCCTTGTCTTGGGTCTGCTGAATACCATCTCCACAACTTGAATTCTGACTAGAAGCTACAGAAGTCTGACAATCTGCATTTTCGAGGGGCATTTCATGGTCCTTCACCTCTTTAGCTTCTGTGGCTCTTTTTCTGTTTCTATTCCGTTTTGACTGGTATTTTCCATCTGTTGCTTTTTCAACAGATTTTAGAATATTTTTAGAGCCATTATTTGGATCAACTCGTTTTGGTTTTCTTTTAGATTTGTATTCCCAAATGTCTTCTTCGGAAATGTCTTCTAACATGGCAAAATGATTTTATCATTCAAGAAGTATTAATCTTAAGTAAATTGAAAGTCCATTTCTTGTCACAAAAAGTTATAGAATTATTTTGTTGAGAAAAAAAAAAAGGTAACAAAACCCCCACCAACTCAATGGGAATCTGCAGTGTTGGTAAAGAACATATCGGTAAGCTACAAACCTTGCACCTGACAACACCTGCTATTCCATTTATACCTCAATGACACTAAGATAAACCTATCACAGGAGTAGCAACTGTGAAGTTCTCCATTATGGGTGCTATTTCATTCAAATATCTTGTCCTTTTCCAGGACTTGATTCATAAAAATAAGAATAATACTTCAAAAATTAAGCACTAATGGGAAATATAGGTTCAACAGCTTAATCTTAGAACGAGCTTTGTAACAGTGTTATGAAGCTACTGTCAGTTCTTTCAAGTGGACAACCGTCCAAATAATTCATAAATCCAACCACAGTCCCTGGACAAGGGGCTTAACAGGTATCCCAAACACTGAATGGCTATCTCAGTTTACTAACAAAACTAGTCACAACATAATCAAAGAGATGTGTAATTCGCAAAAAAACTGCGAAGTCACTGTCCTCATCCACGACTAGTGGATACTCAACCACTTCAGTTTCCCAGGACAGTCCATGATCTTCCTCCAGCAGCAATGAACAATCCCTGCACAGTGAACAAAAAAAGTTCAGATATGTGAAAGAGTGTGCTTGTATTGAGGTCTGACTCCGTATTGCACCCATGGTTCCGAAGGTGGCCAGCCCTCTGTCCACCTGACTCAAAACGGGGGTCACACGACAGCCTCTCCCTTATCTTTTGGCATTACAGTCTGGAAGGCCAGGAAGCGGGGCCTTAACCCTCTCCAGGTTAAGCACAGCCAGCTTCAAAAAGACCTCAGAGCCCTCCCCTTCTGAAGACTCTGAGACCCGCCCTCAAGGACCCTCGCCGCCGCCCACCTGCCACTCGGCGCCCTAAGGGAGCCGCTCCAGCTGCATCCGCTCCTCTCGGCACCCCCATCTAAAAATGTGTTCGCGCCCGCACTTTCAGCACTCCCAGATGACAAAACGCTGTGTTTGTGTATAAGTGAAAGCCAGTCACTTCCAGTTTACAAAGCCTTCTCTCTGGAGGTTATCCCTACCCCCTTTACCTTTAGTGTCTTGGCGGGAACAACTTCCCGCTGCCAGTGCCGTGTCGAATCGGCGGATGCTGGTCAAAGAGGGAGACTTTAAAAATAATTTTTAAAAATACATTGCCCTTTTAAGTCCTACGGATTTACTGTATTTCATTTTTGTTCGAAAGCCCGCTAATTCCCAATGTGGAGGGTGGGGGATGGTTCCCTTAGCGCCTCTGGGACGCTGTCCCTGAGGTCTTATTCCATGTTGAATCTGACGCTCTCAATGTCCAGGCTCGGCTGCGGGGTGGGGACCGAGAAGGGGCGGGGTGGGTCGGGACGGCAGTCTAATTACGTCCCCGGGAACTGCGCCGATTTGGACTTTTGGCACTTGGACCTATGCTTTAAAAAGAAAAAAGTGTCATTGGCGTGGAGTGGGGCTAGTGGAGGGTGAGGTGAATGCGCCGTTTGGAAGCCACAGGACAGTGAACGTTTCGTCTCTCCCAGCGAGACTCTCCCGCGGGCCCGGCGGCCGCGTCAGGAGCCCGGCGGAAACATGGCGGCGCCCGGAGCCCGGGGCCGCAGCCTCTCCGGCCTGCTCCCCGCGCAGACCTCGCTAGAGTACGCCCTGCTTGACGCCGTTACCCAGCAGGAGAAGGACAGCCTGGTCTACCAGTATCTGCAGAAGGTGGACGGCTGGGAGCAGGACTTGTCAGTACCCGAGTTTCCGGAAGGTGAGGGGCTGGCGTCGGGGTGGGGGCCTCTCCCGGCACCTCCCCTTCCTCGGGGACGGCGCCCTCGCCCGAAGCGGTGGGCTAGGCGGGTTTGTGTCGCTGGCGCCCCGGGGAGTGGCCCTTCGCCTAACTTGGGCCGCTGCTCGCGTGCTCTGCAATTCCCAGGGGTCCCCAAGCGGCCACCGACGGGGGTTTCCCTGGCACGAGGATCCACATACTCGTCTGTGTATCCTGAGTCCCGCCCGCGTCTGATGTTAGCCAAGTAGACACTCCGTGAATGTTTAGTGTCCCCGGTGGCAATGATTGCAACGTCCACACCATTCTGTCCATTCAATCTGGTTCCCCAGTGTCGTCTCGTCATCTTTCTATCTTTCTGCATCATCTTGACATTTATTGATCACTTTTTCATGTGTCACACACAGTTTTTTGTTTGTTTGTTAATACGGAGTCTCGCTCTCCCAGGCTGGAGTACAGTGGCGTGATCTTGGCTCACTGCAACCTCCGCCTCCCAGGTTCGGGCGATTCACCTGCCTCAGCCTCCGGAGTAGCTGGGACTACAGGCCCGCGCCACCACGCCTGGCTAGTTGTTTTTGTTTTGTTTTGTTTTGTTTTTTGTATTTTTAGTAGAGACGGCGTTTCACTATGTTGGCCAGGCTGGTCTCGACCTCCTGACCTCAAGTGATCCTCCCGTCTCCGTTTCCCAAAGTGCTGGGATTACAGACGTGAGCCACCGCGCCCAGCCTGCCACACACAGTCCTAAACACTTGAGGGGATACCTAAACACTTGAGGGGATATTACCTTATTTAATTACCTCTATAGCCCAGTGAGGTGCTCTTATCATTCCCCTTTTACAGTTGAGGAAATGGAAGCACAGAAAGGTTAAGTAACATGCCCAGGGCCTCACAGCTGCTAACTGCCCCAGCTGCATTATACAGACCCAAGATTTGCTGCTTTCTTAGCTGTGCTGTGCTTCTCCGTTCAAAGTCGTGAAACTAATACTTTTAAAAATCGGAATCAATTATAGCCTATTTCCAGGGTTTAAATCCTGGCTATGTGAGCTTTTGGAGCCTGAAGGAATAGATCTTCCTAGCAGGGATGTTTGTGAAGCACATCTTGCCATGATAAATGAAAACGTATTTTACCTTCTTTGGATGGGAGTAGCATTGCTTTGCCTGGTGGTGCTGGCATGTGTCCTGGCGTGACACTGAAACCACATGTATAGTTAATTGGTTGGATGTGGTAGAGTTCAGTTATCTCATGGGAGGTATATCGGAACCTGCCTCTGACAACAGAGTATTTGGTGTTTTTCCAAGCCTTTTGCACTACCCACCTTGAAAAGTGCTTATTTTTCCTGCTATTAATCTTATACTGGATTTGAAATATTGTGGAATTCTTACAAAAGAATTGGGTACATGAATGCTTATCCCATCAAATAAACTTTACAATATTGTTTACATCTATACAAATATATGATTTAAAAAATTTTTGGTACAGAAGGTAGTT
This sequence comes from Hylobates moloch, assembly GCF_009828535.3. NCBI lineage: Eukaryota > Metazoa > Chordata > Mammalia > Primates > Hylobatidae > Hylobates > Hylobates moloch. Next base: position 19,597,813 of record NW_026652278.1, on the reverse strand, counting down.
ATATAGTAAGTACACTGTTATAAACAAGCCGGCCATCAGCTGGGATTTGGGGAATGTTTTTTATTTTCTAGTCTTGTTTGTATTTACAGGGCGTGTATTTTATTCCCATGAGATTTGACCTCTGTGACTCATAACTAAAAAAACATAATAAAATATTCAGGCTTTGTGTTTAACATAGTATGATTTTCTCCTGGACCCGATTATTGAGGACAGAATGCTAGAAATGACTATTTTCTTGGTTTCTTTAGCAGTAAACTATAATCAAGAAGTCGTAAACATAACTTTATCTGAAAAACTGTATGCTTTGTTCATTTCTTAGGAGACTTACATGTTTATAGGAGACAGTGCAGTGTAATGGGTAGATTCACAGAGACCTGGAATTAGATCCTTGTTATTTCCATTTTGTTAGTTGTGTGATTTTGAGCAAGTTACTTGACCTCAAAGCCTTATATTTCTCACTTGCAAAACTGAACTATTATTTACCTTTCAGGATTATTATTTGTATTGAAAGTAATATATGTAAAATTCTTAATTCACAGAAAAGCTTACTAAATGTTAGCAGCTTTTTATTGTATTCATTGCAATTATTGTTATTGTAAAATACATTTTATTAAGCCTGGTAAGTATCTAGCACAGTAACTGAGATGTAGTCATTCTTTCTATACCCCCGATCTAAGCCACTCTTGACTACAGAAAAGTCACAGAAGACAGATTAATATTTTGCAAGTAGGATATGAAATATACATTAATTAGTGTGAAGTTTTGTGTGATCACTTGATCTGGTATATAATTAATACTTTAACAAAATGGATAATTAAAAGGTCACTGTACCCTGAAACCTCATTAGTTTGGACTAATTGGCCCAAATACTAGTTTGATCTGCAGATTTTTTTTCTAGAATTTTGTTACAATTGAGTAACTACAGTTATTGTTGTTAGTCATTAGCTGTTACTGTTTACTTATTCCTCCCAACTTTGGCTTTCAGTTGCTACAAGCTATTCTAAATACCTGCTTCAAGGTATAATTAATAGTTTAATAGCTGCATCGAATGATTTATAAGCAGTAAACTTTATTTTCCTAAATTGGTTAAATAGGGATGCTGTACTTTATTATTAGTTAACAAAATCTTTCTTCATAGTACAGAGCTTTCTTTTTTTGGAGGAAAAGGAACATGTTCTTCATTAATATTAATGTTACCTCAATGAAATCTGTAACAATAATAAGTGTATTTTGCTTAACTTTAGCATATTTTATTTGTATTTACAGTCTCATCCAAATCCAGAATATTTCAGTTTCTTCTCCTTTAGGAAACTGTTTTAGGCATTTTGTATGTTTATCGTTATACACATTTCACTCCTTTTTGATGTTTAGTTATATCTTACTATTCTTAAGCTTGACCTTTATTCTCAGTAGCCCATTTGTATCTAATTGTTTCTGTAATTAGGTTCATTTACTATTTGATATTTCTTCCCTTTTTTTTTTTTTTTTTTTTTGCCTAAGTGTGTTGCCGTTACTCCTTTTCACAGACTGTTACCCTATTTCTGAAAAAATTTAGTAGCTTTTTCTTGCTTTATTTGCAGACGGCATCATAATAGCAGCTTTCCCGTCCTCTACTCCTCCTGCTCCCCCACCCGTACCCCCATCCCTTCCTTTTCTTTCTTCTCTTTTTGGGCTTTTGATCTCTACTAATTTGCCTTCTTGGTATGTTCTTCCAAACCACAAATACCTGTTTAGTCACAGTCATAAAGATAGATCTTTTATTTCTTTTGTTGATAGAAAATGATGGTTCATAGTAAATAAGTATAAATACATGCAACCGCCACAGCCTTTATATGGTGCTACTCTCTCTTAAAGTGTTTATTTGCGTTAGTCTTAAAAAAAAAAAAGGTCACATTGTAATGGAAAGTTTTAGGTAAATTTTATCTTTCTCTTTAATCATTGTAATTTATTTTATGTAAATTTCAGGATTAGAATGGCTGAACACAGAAGAACCTATTTCTGTCTACAAGGATCTATGTGGAAAAATAGTCGTCCTTGATTTCTTCACCTACTGCTGCATAAACTGTATTCACCTATTGCCTGATCTCCATGCATTAGAACACACATACTCTGATAAAGGTATCTGCTCTTTAATTAGTTTCTAACAGACTGTCCTGGCATAGTCACTGGAAGAGTGGCTGACTCATTAGCTCATAGGAGAATGAACATTTGGCAAGACTTCAGGGATTCTAAAAGTAATCTCTAATCTATGAATTAAGGACTTCATGTACCTTTTCATAAAGGGTTAAGCTTAGCGATAGTGGTTTGCCTATCTAAAGAACCAGCATTAGTATATGGTTTTTCTCTGAGGATAGGGGCATAATTTGCTTTTTTTCATGGTCAGATATTTTAAAAGGTCTTTTTGTATGTTGAGGCTGACTTAAATTTGTTCTATTAAAAAAATAAAATATATGACCTTAACTTTACACTGTTTTCACTGTGATATAAAGGTTTAAAGTTCTTATTAGGAAATGTGACTAGGCTTTCATTAATATTGAATGACATGAACTGCAGTGGAATGCAAAACATAACAGATACTCTTTCTTTGACCCTGCTTCATTAAAAAATGATTTATTACAGCTAATGTTTTTCAAAGCACACTAGGAAATCCATTTTAATGGTATTACAAATTCTAAAGATGTGGGAGATAATACTTATTGGCTTTAGAAGTTTGAAAAATTAATCAGATTTTTTTTTGTCTACTTTCTAAAAAAAGAGCATGGGAGTAAATGAAATTAATTAAAAGTACCATTTAATTAGGTTTAAATGAATTGAAGCACTAATCTTGGAGTGGATTAAAAAAAGAGATAGGGTCACCGATCCTGTGATAGTAAAGATGAGAATAGACTATATATGTACAAAAGTAAAGGATATTCTGAAACTTAACTTTAAAGGGGAAGTGATAGAGAAATCTTCAGTGCAACTGAAACTTCAGATGCTTTTGAATTGTAATAGAGTGTATGTTAAAATTACCAGTCAAATGATTTATCAAGAACTCAAATATTTCTATTAGCTAAATCCTGTTATTAAAAATTTATCTGTATGGATTTAAGAAATATGGATATCTTATCTCCTAGGTTTTAGATGCCAGTGTTTCTTGTTCAAGACATCACATTTATTAAACATGTTGTTATGTGCAGGGTACTCTGCTAACTGCTGAGGAAATATGTAACAAAATTGAATAAAAAACATTGTGGAACCTAAGGAAAGGAATAAGTCACTTTGCCTAGAAATGTTGGAAAAGATTTCTCAGAGAAGGAGACAATTGAGCTAGGACTTGAAAAATGAGCAGGAGTGCAGCTGAAAATGAAAATGGGGCAGAAGGGACACTCCTGGCTGAGGAAGCGTCAGGTAAACAAGCATGGAAGCACAGAGGAGTAGGATTCTTGCTCCAAGAACAGGTAAATAATTTAGTATGGTAAGACTGTAAGGGTTCATGGTAAAAGTAAAAGGAGACAAAGGTAGGTTAGGTTAGGACCACATTGTGAAATGCATTGTATAGCGTTCTTAATAGTTTAGACTTTTCCTTCTGTGAGGATACAGAGATATTGAAGTTTGTTTTTGATTTGTTTTTTAGTAGACGGATGACATTTGTGTTTTAGAATGGCATTACACATGGAGTTAAGAATCTCAAAGTTTACCAGTTCCATACCTAAGATCACCCCTAAAAGACTGTTTGGTGAACTCATGGTTAACCCCATACCTTAAGCAGATTCAGTGACTTCCTAGAATGGATCCTTATAATCTCCTACCAGTTTACTGGAAACATTGTTTTTATAGCACATTGTGACAAAAAAATTAAAAATATTTTTATATACAAATACACTTCTGAAAAGTAAAATACTTTGTAAGTGGAGCAAGAATTCACTCTCAGTTTCAACAAAGAATCATGAAGCATACACAAAGAACAGGGAAGTACAGCCCATTCAAAGGAAAAAAATAAACCGATAGAAATTGTCTCTAAAAAATACCTGATAGCATATCGATGAGACAAACACTTTAAAACACTGTCTTAAAGATGCCCAAATAACTAAAGGAAAATATGGAAAAAGTTTTCAAAAAACAGTGTATGAAGAAAATGGAAGTACAATAAAGAGATAGAAAACCTAAACAGAAGCTAGAAAGAAATTCTGGAACTGAAAAGTGGACTAACAGAGAGGAGAAACTCACTAGAGGCTCCTTGACTTACAGGGCAGCTGATAAACCCATGGTAAGTTGAAAATACCATGAAGTTGAGAAAGTATGTTTAATGCTTGGTAGCACAGCAGATGGTCTCTGACCTGTGATAATTCGACTTAAAATATTTTGACTTGATGGTGGAAAGGTGATACTCAGTAGAAATCATAACTTCCTAAATCATAAGGAGCTCTTTGACATGCAGTGGATTATGTCCAGATAAACTCATCATAAAGTTGAAAAATCATAAGTCATACCCTCATAGGTCGGGCCATGTAGAGATTCAAAGACACATTTGAGTAGGCAGAAAGAAGAATCAGTGAACTTTGAAGATAAGGCAATGGAAATGATTAAGGAACAAACAGAACAGAGATTGAAGAAGAGAAAACAGAGCCTAATGGACCATGGAACACCATCAATCAGACCAGCATATGCGTTTTTGCAGAGAATATTTGAAGAAATAATGGTTAAAAACATCCCAAATTTGATGAAAAACATGAACACAAACATCTAAGAAGTTTAGTGAACTCCAAGTAGGATGAACTCAAAGAGAACCACGCCAAGACTCATTATTATCAAACTGCCTAAAACCAAAGAGAGAATTTTGAAAGCAAGAGAGAAGCAACTCATCACATACAAGGAATCTTCAATAATCAGCTGATTTCTCATCAGAAACTTTGGAGGCCAGAAGGCAGTGAGCCAATATATTCAAAGTACTAAAGGAACAAAACTGTCAACCAAGAATTCTATGACTGGCAAACTGTCCTTCAAAAGTGAGAGAGAAAGTAAGACATTTCCAGATAAACAAAAGCTAAGGGAGTTCATTAATAGACCTGTCCTGAAAGAAATGCTAAAGGAGTCCTTCAGGTTGAAATGAAAGGACACTAGACATTAATTCCAAGTCTGTGAAGAAATAAAGATCTCAGTAAAAGTAAATAATGGGCAAGTATAAAAACTAGTGTTATTGTAACATTGGTGTTTACACTTTTTGTTTTCCACATGATTTAAGAGACTACTATATTTTTAAAATTATTCTAAAAGCTAATGTTATTGTAACATCACATTTTGTTTTCTATGTATTTTTTTTTTTTTTTTGAGACGGAGTCTCGCTCTATACCCCAGGCTAGAGTGTAGTGGCACATCTCAGCCCACTGCAACCTCTGCCTCCCAGGCTCAAGCAATTCTCCTGCCTCAGCCTCCCAAGTAGCTGGGATTACAGGTGCCTGCGACCACGCCCAGCTACTTTTTGTATTTTTTTTAGTAGAGACAGGGTTTGCTATGTTGGCCAGGCTAGTCTCGAACTCCTGACCTCAGGTGATTCGCCCGCCTCAACCTCTCAAACTGCGGGCTGGAATTACAGGCATGAGCCACCGAGCCCGGCCTGTTTTCTATGTAATTTAAGAAACTAATGCGTTAAAGTAATTATTAGTTTATATATTTGGAGATATAATTTACAAAGATGTAATTTGGGGCCATCAACAACTGAAAGGGATGGGATGGAGGTGTTAAAGGAGCAGAGTTTTTGTATGTTATTGAAGCTGGCATAAATTCAAATGAGAGTGTAATAACTTTAAGATGTTAAATGTAATTCCCCTGGTTACCACAAAAAAAAAAGAATATACACAAAATGAAATAAGAAAATAATTTAAATGTTTCACTACAAAATAAAAATCAACTAAACAAAAAAAAAACAGTAATGTAGGAAATGAGGGACAAAAAAGCTCTAAGGCGTGTAGAAAACAAATAGCCAAATGACAGATAAGTCCCTCTTTGTCAATAATTACTTTAAATGTAAATGGATTAAGTCCTCTAACTGAAAGGCAGAAATTGGCAGAATGAATAAATAACATACTCCAACTATATGTTGTCTTCAAGAGTCTCACTTCAGATCCAAAGATACAAACAGGTTAAAATCAAAAGGATGGAAAAGGATATTGTATGCAAATCGTAACTAAAAGAGAGCTGGGATGCCTATGCTAGTATCAGACAAAACGGACTTTAAATCTAAAACGGTTACGAGAGACAAAGAAGGACATTATATACTAATGAAAAGCCCAAGCTGAGCACAGATTGCACCTGTAATCCCAGCTACTCAGGAGGCTGAGGCAGGAAGATCACTTGAGGCCAGGAGTTGGAGAGCAGCCTGAGTAACATAGCAAGACCTCATTTATTAAAAAATAAAAAAATTAATACATAGATGATACAATGATTATAATGATACAATGATTATAAACACCTAGGCACTTAACAGACAAAATATATGAAGCAAAAGTTGACAGAATTGAGGGGAGAAATAGACAATTCTACAATAGTAGTCGGAGAATTATACCCAATATATACAGGACACTCTCCCCAACAAGATAACACTACCCAACAACAACAGGATTGCGTATGGGACGTTTTCCAGGATAGACCATTAGTTATGCCACAAGTTAATTTCAATAGATTTTTTTAAAGATAAATATTAAAGTATCTTTTCTGATCGCAGATGAAGTTAAAAAACAATAACCAAAGGAAAATTGGAAAATTCACAAATTTGTGGAAATCAAACAGCACACTCTTAAATAACCAGTGGACCAAAGAAGAAAACACATAGGTAATTATTAGAAAATACTTAGAGATGAATGAAAACACAGTGTAACAAAACTTACGGCACATGGTGAAAACAGGGCTAAGGAAGAAATTTATGGTTATGAATGCTTATATTAAAAAACAAGAAATATCTTAAATCAATAGAATTTTACACCTTAAGGATCTAGAAAAAGAAAAACAAACTAAACCCAAAGCTAACCAAAGGAAGGAAATAAAGATTCAAGCAGGGAGAAACAAAATAGATAATAGAAAAGTAATAGAAAAGATCAATTTGGGTACAACCAACCAAAAGTTGTTTCTCTAAAAGTACCAGAAAAATTCCTAGACCTTTAGATAGCTAGACTAAGAAAAAAGAAGACTCAAATTATTAAAATCAGGAATGAAAATGGGAACATTACTACTGGTTCTACAGAAATAAAAAGGATTATTATAAGAGTACTATGAGCAATTGTACACTAACAAATTGGATAACCTAGATGAAATAGACAAATTTCTGAAAACAAAACCTACTAAGACTAAACTGTGAAGAAATAGAAAACCTGAATAGACCTATATCTGGTAGCATTATTCTCAATAGCCAAGATTTAGGAACAACCTAAGTGTCCATTGATGGATCGTGGGTAAGGAAAATGTGGTGTATGCATACGGTGGAATATTATTCAACCTTGGAAGGAAATTCTAACATGGATGAACTTTGAGGACAGTATGTTAGGTGAAAAAAAATTCACAATTTATGCCACTTACAAAAATTCAAATACTACATAATTTCACTTACACAGGGTACTTAGAGTAATCTGAATCATAGAGACAGAAAGTAAAATGGTGGTTGCTAGTGACTAGCGAGAGGGGAGAATGAGGAGCTATTGTTTAATGGGTATATTTTCAGTTTTTTGCAAGGTGAAATGAGTTCTGGAGATGGAGGATGGCAATGGTCGCACAGCAATAGGAATGTACTAAATACCCTGAACTGTACACTTACAAATGGTTAAAATAGTAAATTTTGTGGAAGAAACTATAAGAACACAAAAATGGGCCAGGCGCAGTGGCTCACGCCTATAATCCTAGCACTTTGGGAGGCCAAGGCAGGTGGATCATGAAGTCAAGAGATGGAGGCCATCTTGGCCAACATGGTGAAACCCTGTCTCTACTAGAAATACAAAAATTGCTGGGTGTGGTGGCGTGCCCCTGTCATCCTAACTACTAGGGAGGCTGAGGGAAGAGAATCACTTGAACCCACAAGGCAAGAGATTGCAGTGAGCTGAGATCGTGCCACTGAACTCTAGCCTGGCAACAGAGCAAGACTCTGTCTAAAAAAAAAAAAAAAAAACCCACACACACACACAAAAATGGGTTTTTAACAACTATTTTAAAAATGAACCTTACAGGGTCAGAATTGTGCACCACTGGGAGGGGTACAGTCAGTGGTGTGTTGGAGCTGGCTCCTGTAGGCTGATGAGAGCCATTTGTTAAATATGTAAGAAATTTTATGAGCCAGTGGTAATCTTGAAGCCAGCCATAGTGGGAGTATTTAGACCATGGAAATCAACAAATGCTACAAATCAGAGGTTTTTTTTGTTTGTTTGTTTGTTTGTTTTTTGAGACAGAGTCTTGCTCTGTCGCCCAGGCTGGAGTGCAATGGCACCATCTCAGCTCACTGCAAGCTCCGCCTCCTGGGTTCAAGCGATTCTCCTGCCTCAGCCTCCCGAGTAGCTGGGACTACAGGCGCCCATCACCACGCCCAGCTAATTTTTTGTATGTTTAGTAGAGACAGGGTTTCACCGTGTTAGCCAGGATGGTCTCGATCTTCTGACCTTGTGATGCGCCCGCCTTGGCCTCCCAAAGTGCTGGGATTACAGGCGTGAGCCACCACGCCTGGCCACAAATCAGAGGTTTTTAAAAATCGCTTTTCATCCCCCGATTCCTCTCACCATATAATAGAGCTGGTTTATTAGCATATTACTGCGTATGATTTGCTGGCCCAATAACTCACTTGTTAGTGTGGTAGAGAATACTGACTAGTGTTTTTCTGTATTTGGCTTAGAATATCATTTGTGGAATATATATTTTTTGAGATTACCGTAGAACTTTTTCTTTAATTTGCCACAGGTTTGTGAAGAATATTGGAAAAAAGGAAAAGCATGAGAAATGGTTGAGAATGCCACTGGGATAAGTGTTCACAGAGGCTTTCTTTTCTTTTTTTTTAATATAACTTCAACTTTTTTTTTTTTTTTTACTTTAAGTTCTGGGATACATGTGCTGAACGTGCAGGTTTGTTATATAGTGGAATAAATTTTTAACTATTAAAAAATATTTTGTAAGTAGTCTCAACATTGTATTTCAAAGAAACATTACTTCTGTAATATGCTACTATGTGAAAATCCTGATAACTTAAAAGATTTTTGTATTCATTAGAAGATCAGTTCATATTCATAAAAGCAGACATACCCAGAAATGATCACATGACAGCTCAATAAGCTGTCACTAAGTCACTAAATTAAATTTGCTTTTTTGTAGTTAAATATCTTCTCCCATTACTATTTGATGTACTTCTGAATGTGTCTGCAGCAGTGCTATTTATGTTCTCAAAGTGACATTTGGTAGTATATTTAAAATTCCATGAAATGTTCCACTCATTTTACCATAAAGCCAAAAATGTTTCACTGAATAAAGAAGTGTTTATTAATTCAAAACACCTTGAAAGAGGCCCAATTTCATAATCAACTTGCTTCCTCTAAATCAGCTTTTAAACGCAGGTTTGTAATAGGGGCCAGTGCCACTTTCACAGCAGCAAATGAGAAATCACAAATGCCAAAAGGTTTGAAAGCAAAAAGCAAAACGTACTTAATAGTAATGAATTGTTCTGATGTTTAAACATTTTTAAAGAAGTAACTATGCCCTAATATTGTTATTAATTAATAATAACTTAGTACGTATTTATGTTAAACTGCAAGTGATATTTTACCCTTTTCTACTTGAGAACTTCTAAGTTTTTTATTTATGGTGTATACATTAATGGTATGTTATTATATAGTACTGAAATTGAACATAATGGCTATTATCTAAGGAAAAGCACTTTTGTTTTATAAGAAAACATCTATTAGGAAAGCCTTGTGTGTTTAATGTGATTGCTAGGTGTATGTTAATGTATAACTAAATCAGACTTCTAAAAATCTGAATTTCGTATTACTGTTGAGTAAATGCTAGTATTGTCATATAGCATATGCTTTTTTCTGTTTTATACTTTATTAAAAATTAGAAGAATGCACCTTTAATTTTATAGTAAAACTAAGCTTTTAAATAAGTCTATATATAATTTCATTTTGTGTCATTGTTCTCAAACCTCGCCTGCCTGCCCCGCCCCCGCCCACCCGCCCAGCTCCTTCACCAGGTTTGATAGTTTTCATTAGGAGTACTCACAAGATTCAGCATATAGTTGTACTCATGTACTCATGACTATATTATAGCAAAAAGATACCAAGCAGAATCAGGAAAGGGAAAAGATGCATGGGGCTGAGTTGAAGGGAGACCAGGTATAAGATTCTAGAGTCTTCTTTCAGTGGAGTCAACCTAAGATGCTCTTAATTTCCTCAGCAATGTGTTGTGACAGCACATTTGGGATGTTGCCAACCAGAGAAGCTCAGAAATAACCAAGGCTTTTATTGGGGTCTGGTCATGTAGGCAGCTTCTGCCTGCTGTCATGTTTCAAAAGTTCAGATTCTCAGACGGAAAGCAGGTATTCAGTATAAGCTATATTGTTTGTACAAACATTTTAGGCATAGTGAGCCACTCTTATCAGTTCTAGGAATGGTGAAAACCCTCCCGAAATCTAAGCTCCCAGAAGCCAGGCAAGAGCCTATCTTGTCTGCACGCCTTTTAAAGGATGGCAGTCCGGGCTACTATGTTAACTCTTTCTGCACACACTTTATATTTTCTTTATTCAGTAGTTCATCTATTCTGTGTTCTTAAAGGACTATGAAAACATTGCCAATTTATGGCACATTTTCAGATGTTTAGTGTGGACAACAGCCTGACATCAGTGTTTGATTGGCTTTCAAATTTGCTTCTCATTTATTTCCCAATTTAGTGTTCAGCAATTTTGATCCTTTCATTTTTATGTTTCCATTGTTCTTAGTATAAAAACGAAAATTTTCCCTCTCCAGCATCTTTTCCACACCCTTCTCATCCTTCCTCAAGGCTGTTCTAGCCTCCCTGGCTTTCCTTCAGTTCCTAAGTATCATTATTCCTCTTGCTTTACCACCTTGACACAATGTTCCCTCTGCCTGGAATCATCGTTTCATCCTTTTTGTCTAGTGAAGCCATGGTTGTCTTCTGGATCTCAGAATGTCTCCATTACAGGGTTTTTTTTTTTTTTTTTTTTTTTTTTTGTTTTTAGCATCTTTCGAAATGCCTCAAATAGTCTGAATCCTTGCATTTAACTAGGTTTTTACATTGCCTGTGATTAAACTACACGTTCTACTATAGTATATACAATTGTAATTGAGTGCATTTAGAAGTATACATCTCTCAGTAAGACCTTTGAAGCTTTAAAAATATGTATTTTAAAAAGTGGTTTTATTACTAATATTTTAGAAGCAGTTATATATTTATCATGTTTTTTGTTTGTTAGTCAAGAGACAAGGTCTCACTCTGTTGCCTGGGCTGGAGTTCACTGGTGTGATCACAGCTCACGGCAGCCATGACCTCCTGGGCTCAAGTGATCTGCCCACCTCAGCCTCTCAAAGTGCTGGTATTACAAATAGCTTGAGCCACCATGGATGTGTGGTTTTTTTGTTGGTGGTGGTGGTGGTGTTTTACTTCACTGAGAAGAAGGAAGTTACAATTTTTGATATAGTTTCTCCTTCTCTCATTCCCTTCTTCCTTGCCCTCTTCTCTCCCTTTTTCCTGTCTCCCTCTCTTCTTTCCTTTCTTCTGTATTTTCTCTTAAATGGAGTAATTTTGATCCCCATGTTGGCAAAGGATTCATAAAGGGAAGAATCTTTTACATCCACTTTTTAGTATGCATGATTAACAGAAAAAGCAAAATAATTTAAGAAAAATCTGCATATTGAGGTTCTTACAGAAAAAAATGGGAGTGGATATTTGGCAACTGTGTTTGTATGTAGATCAATATAGATCTCCTATTTGGACAATATGATGTGGTTTATTATGCAGATGTATAAATTCCTTCAGTATTTATGTCCTGTGAAATCATTCGTTTCCTGCTTATGTACTAGGCACTGGAGAATAATAAAACATGCATGGGACCTGTGTAATTAGTAGGCATTATAGTCTAACAAGAGAAGGCATATAATTAAATAATCATACATATTTTTATAATTTCTGATTAGTGATCTATAGGAAACATTATAGGCTGCTATGATGACATTATAGAGTTTAATCTGGAAGAAATCTTTCTTATGAAAGTAAAAATTGAACTTCAGTTCTAAAAGACAAGTGTGGCTTTAGTAGTTGAGAACAGATGAGAACATTCCAGTCAGAGGGAACACTGTATGCCAACCCTATAAAGCCAAAGGAATAATATTATTGAGGAACCAAAGAAGTCCTAGAATATACTGCAGGAGGAAAAGAGTGTGGAGAAGATACTGGAGAGATGAGATTTGTTATACTAGGAACGATTGAAAGCCAATGAAGGATTTTCTGCAGCAAGGTGACATGATCAGATTTGCGTTTTTGAAAGATCAGTGACTTCAGGATGGATAACTACTTGGTGGACAAGAATGGATATGGGAAATCTGTGACAAGGCTATTGTGCTCTCTGTGAACAGGATAACAACTTGAAACTAGTCATAGCTGATAAGAGCAATAGGACTTGATTGTGGATTAAGTATGGATGATGAGAGTGGGCTGATTTGATTATTGCAGAGATGTCCTAGATTGGTTTTTTGCTTCTATAATTGGATGGATGATGGTGCCATTCAGTGACAGGAAACACTGAAAAGGCCATATTTGGAGGGGAAGGTTATGAGTTTAGTTTGAAATATCTTTGAGACTTGCCTCTCATTCTCCATGTAACTTCCCATTTTTCCTAGGATAAAGATATAAATCTTTACCATGACTTACAAGACTGATCCCATCTGTATGTTTATTCTCATTTTGTCCCACATTCTCCATTGTTCTCTGTGCCTAGTCACCTACCTTCTTCAGTTTCTTCTATCCTTCCTGCTTCCTCTTTGTAGGTGCTGTTGTCTCTCCCTGGAATCTCCTTCAGTGTTCTCTGCACCTAACACCTCATCATTGATATCTCACTTGAGTCATCACTTCTTCAAGGAAATGTTGGGATATATTCGTCAGTAGGAAAATGTGTGATACATGATAACATACTTTATGATAAATATTGCATATATATAATGTACATAAAATGTATACAGATTTAACTCATGGATTCTTATTTAAAATTCATTGGGTTATAAATCATTACTGTGATAATTGATTTTGGTATTCAAATTGTCCAAGATTTGACTAATAGGATCCCCTTCAGGCTGTCTTCTGTGATCTTTTGGTATTTCTTTGTCGTTTTTTGAGCCCTTCCTTACTAAACACACCAAAATGTTTCCAGATGTATCTTGTGTTTTTCCAGCCCAACCCTGAGTCAGCTATTTCTTTAAGGAGCTTTGATCCCTTTTAGAAGGGAATGGTATTGAGAAACCAAGGTCTGGGAACTAGATGTGCTCATTGCTACTATGGTGTTTTTGCTTCTAGTCTGTCAAATAATTCAGAAATTACTTAGGCTATTCCTTCCCACTTCTCAGCTTCCCCATTAAATTATGTTACTCATTTGAAGTATCGTTAGATTTGTTTTTTTCTATTTGTATTTCATTTTAAGTCCCCCCCCATCTTTGTTGACTTAGTTTTTGGGTGTGTAAGACAACATGGTCTTCAAAGTGAGGATGAAACAGATGCTCATTCTATCTACCCATCCCTTCTAACTGTTCTTGCCTTTCCATTTCTGTCCCATATTTTTTAAAATTTCCTTTTTTTAAAACAAAAGGTGACATACTGTAGACATTTTTATACACTTGCTTTTTTCATGTAAAAATTTATCCCAGGAGTCACTTCATAACAGTTCATAGAGAACTTCTTGACTTTTAAAAGTAACTGCATAGTACTTCACTGTGTGTGTGCCATAACTCATTCAGCCACTCTCCTATCCTGTGTGTTGGCTCTTAGATCATTCCATATTTAGCAATTATAAGCAATAAATAATCTTGTAGATATGCTTTTGTCTTGCTGGTGGAATCACTTGAGGATAAATTCCTAAAAGTGGCATTGCTGGGTCAAAGTTAAGTACATATGTAGTTTCGTTAGGTATTGCCTAATTCTCCATCAGGAAAGTTGTACCAGTTTGTATTTCTGCTAGCAGTGTGTGAGTGTACCTCTTTCTCAGATGCTGCTTCAATAAACTGTTTTGACATACTTTTAAATTTTTACCAATCTAATAGGAAATGGTATCTTGGTGTAATTTTAAGATGCATTTTTGAGTTGGGTTAATCTTATGTTTATATGGCTATTTATTGTATATGGAGTTTTGTCTGCCATTATATCCCCTAACTGGTTGTTGTTTGAGTATATAAAGGCTATTGATTTCCATGTGTTAATTATGTATTCTTCCTTCCCGAATCTTTTTTTTTTTTTTTTTTTTTTTGAGACAGAGTTTTGCTCTTATTGCCCAGGCTGGAGTGCAGTGGTGTGATCTCGGTTCACCGCAACGTTTGCCTCCCAGGTTCAAGCAATTCTCCTGCCTCAGCCTCCTGAGTAGCTGTGATTACATGGATGTGCCACCACGCCCGGCTAATTTTGTATTTTTAGTAGAGATGGAGTTTCTCCATGTTGGTCAGGCTGGTCTCGACCTCCCGACCTCAGGTGATCTGCCAGCCTCGGCCTCCCAAAGTGTTGGGATTATAGCCGTGAGCCACTGCACCTGGCCCTGAATTTTTTATTATTTGACTTAGTTTTATAATTGAGTCTCCAGACTTTTCTTGATATACTGTTATATTTCCATATAGAAATTTTTCAGTCTTATGCCTCTAATTGATTTCACTTGTCTAATTATGTTGGCTAATCCCCCACGCCCCACCTCAATTTATTGTTAAACAATAATAGAGATAGTAGGCATTTTTTCCTTATTCTTTATCATATTGGAAGTACTTCCGTTTTTATGCTATTGGAAATACTTATTTTATACTATACTTCTATTTTTATACCAGTTTCTGGTTTTATACTCAGTTGAATTTATTTAATCAATTAACAAAGTATGAAAGATTAGTGTAAGTAATTATATGTCAATAAACCTAATGATTAAAAAGAATCTATCTCTGCTACTTCTGAGTTTGGAGGAAGATGGTGGCCACCCGATCTTGAATCTCCCCACTGTCCCTCGCCTCTGTTCCAAACAATAAAAAAGGGGAGAGCAAGTAAAATCACACTTGGCCCTGCATTTCACAATACTAGGAGACAGAGAATATCATGGCCTTCACATTACATGTAAGTTCAGAAATAAACTAAATTCCCATAAAGGTTCTATTGCTGTAAGTCTGTGGATGCCAAGAACAAGTGTAGGGGAGACTTAAAAAGACTCCCTGAGAACAAGTAGAGTTGTTCAGAGTACTTAGACAAAGCACAAACAGAATAGTCTCCTTACCCCCAGAAAGAGAAGCTCCAATACAAAGTATAAAATACTGAACACAGGTTTGGACATACTAGACCATATCACCAGCTCTTAAAAGAGTGCAGGACGAGGAATCGAAGCTTCAGAGAAGCATTGCTCGGTTTCCCTTGGAGATAGGCCACTGAAGGGAAAAAAGGGTATATGAGGGAAAAGGTAAGGTTCTAACGGAAACAAAAGAGAAAGAAGATATATCAACCCCACCTTCCACCAATGCTATTCATAAATGAAACTGCCCAGAAAAAGGGAACTGTCAGAAAAGGGCACTCTCAAACTAGGAACCCTGTTCACAAAATGAAGAGGAATAGAAAAAAGCAGATCACACCTATATAAAAACTACTGCAAAAAAAGCTGAAAATGCAATTCAGAGTTAAAATGCTGATACAAAGTTGACAAAACTGTAACACCTTGCTTCATACTGGATTAAATATCCTCAGTCAGCATTTAGGAATAATGAAAAAAGCAGCTTGAATCAGAAATTTGAAAATAAGAAATGGACAAAAAAGAAACAGGGAAATGAGTGTTAATTGAATCCAGAAAAGAAAAGACAAATTCAAAATTGTATTACAAATGAAAACTAAATTTGTCCAAGGGACAATAAATTTGTATAAAAATTTATTAAGGGGCATTAAAAGCAGGGAGGGAAACCCCAGAGAATGAAAATGAGCTAAAAAAAAAAAAAAAAAAAAAAGTTAAAAGGTTTAGAGAAAAAAATGATTGAATTGGAAAGCAGGCAGAGGAGGTCCAACATAAAACTACTTGGAGACCCTCAAGAAAATCAGAACAGCTGACTTGAACAAATATCTAAAATTAGAATCCAAGAAAACTTTCTGGAAAGAAAAGAAACCTTGAATTTACATATTGAAAGGGCCTACAAGGTACCAGGGAAGATTGACCCAGAACAGTCCAAGAAGTATCCTAGTAAAATTATTATACTTTAAGCATTGAAAAACAAAGAACGTAACTTACAAAGACATGTAAGTTAGACTGGCCATGCTTTTCACAAATAATGTACAAAGCAAGGCAACAATAGAGTGACATTTCAGGAATCTTAATGAGTGTAAACCATAAACCAAAGAGATTATATCCAACCATTTGTCCTTCAAGAATCAATCAAGGTTAAAGAAAAACAGTTTGAATGTCCAAAAACTCAGAGAATACTGTGCACATGTGCCCTTTCTGGTGAATCTACTATAGGGAGAGCTAGGGAACCATGGGTGAGTAGGGAAACTGCTAATGGATGGGTGGAGATTTTATACATGTAGAGCTAACACCAAAACTAGGATGTAGAGTTTTGCTATATTAGTCATAGTTTGATCAGAGAAGCACAACAACTGGGTATAATAATGAAAGAACTAACACATAATTCATTATAGGTAGTTGACCTTATGTTATTGTGGAGCTACATGGCTAACTAGTATATGTGAGGCTGTTCCTTCTGTGTGCTCCTACAACCTACCTGAGTTTGCTAACTTTTCACAGTCTTCAAGCAGAGGTGTGTGTGCATATGTTCTTGTGCTTTGGTTTGGAATTGAAGTTGTAATTATTGGCAAATTATATCTCCTGATGGCAGGTCAGGCAGTTGAGAAGGAAAGATGGATATAAAGTAGCAGAGAACAAGGGCAAACCAGAAAGAACCTGCAAACATGAACTAGAACTCACAAGGATAAACTGAAACCCATGTAAGCTTCAGTTTAGATGATGAAGTGGAGCAAAACACTCATCTGGCCCAGAAATTGGAGATGCAGAAGGAGGAGATCTACAACCCTTATATTCTTACTGCTTTCATTTGCCTCGCATATCTTTTTCTACCCCTTTATTTTTAACCTTTCTGATTCACATTTTCTTAGATGTGTCTTTTATATAAAGAACTTATCCAAATCTTTTAATAATGAGTTAAGCCCATTGGTATTTATTCATATGACTGGTAATGTACAAGTATTATGTGTATTTGGTTATATTTGTTGTGTTTATCAACATGATGCACTTTCTTTGCTGTTTTATTTTCCTAATCTCTTCTGATATTTGTAAATGTTTACATTTATCTTTTATTAATCTTTGTACTTACAACTTTAAAAAATAATAATAGCAAAATTTGTTGAAATTTTACTCTACACTAGGTACTATGTTAAATGCCTTACACAGATTATCTCTTTTAATCCACCTGACTTATAAGGCATTTACTGTTATTTTCCTCGTTTTGCAAATGAGAAAACAGATGAACAGGTTAAGTAACTTGCCCAAGGTAACAGGTGTGCAGTCCTTCCCACTCCTCCCCACCACCTTTACCCACATTCCCCAGGCAACCATTCCTCACTGCATCTTTTTTCCCAGCTGCTTTCAAGGGATGTGTGTGTGTGTGTGTGTGTGTGTGTGTGTGTGTGTGTGTGTGTGTAGCCTTTGGTTTTCAGCAGTTTGTTTATGATGTGTCTAGACATGGTTTTAATTTATTTTGTGTGTGCTGAGCTTGAATTCTCTAAATTTATATATTTAATCAAATTTTGAAAGTTTGGGCATTATTTTCTGCCCCAATCTATTTATTCACTTTTTCTGGGATTCCAGTTATACTTATTTAGATCTTTTGAAACTGTTCCACAGGTCCCTGAGGTTCTGTTTATTTTTTTTTTTTTCAATCTTCTTTCTCTCTGTGTTCTTTATATTGGATTAATTTCTGTTGAGCTGTCTTCAGGTTCATTAACCTTTTCTTTGTCATGTCCTTTTTGCCAATGAGATCGTCCAGTAAACTTGTGGTATTTTTCAGTTCTGATATTTTTAGTTATTTTTTATAATTTCCATTTCTCGGTTTATATTTCCTATCTTTTTACTTCATTTGTGTTTTTCTTTACCTCATGGAGCATAGTTATCTAGTTGTTTGAAAGTCTTTGGTAAGTCGAACATCTGCTTTATCTTGGCATCAATATCTGTTGATTTTTTTTTTCCCTTGATAATTGACCATATTTTCTTGTTCTTTTTGAATGTCAGGTAATTTTGAATTGTATCCTCGACGTTGTAATATATGATATGTGAACTCTGGGTTCTCTTATAGTCCTGTAGGGAATATTGGTAGCTTTATTTTAGTAGTCATTCAACCTTCTTAATTCAAATTATAACTTCTGTCTCATCTTCCATCAGCTCTCTCTCCTTCTGTAAACCCAGTTATTCAGTTCTCAGCTCCCCAAGCATTTGCTACACTTTTAAAAATCTGTTCCATGTACTGTAGTTTAGAGGTTAAACTAACACTTGTGAGTGTTCATACTCAGAAATAAGGAGCCGCCTTCCCCAGCTCTTCCCCTCAGGGTTTCTCCCACACTGTCCAGGTTATGTGGTTTCTTGGGCCAGAGTTGCAGTGGGGTTTCTATTGGAGTTTTGGCTCCCCATACAGCTCCAAAACTGACCCACTCTCAGGGGAAAGCTAGAAAAGGATGGGAAAAGAAAATAAAATTGGCAGCTCACTCTTCTGTCATTTGATCTTCTGTCATTTGCTTTTCTGAGTTTTGGCCCTGCTGTACAATCTACCTGGTCGTGTTTACTTTTCTCTATCTTCAAGCAGGGTGTGTCTTCAAGCATGCGTGTTTGTGTTTTGATTCGGAATTAATAGTTGTAATAGAAGTATGAGCTGCTGGGAAATTATACCTCCTGATTCGTGTGGTTTTATTCATCTTGCAGGTTTGAGTAGTTTTTGGTGGATGTGTTGGGAGATTTGAACGTACTTAGCTGTTATTATCTCTACTACTTTGGTAGTTGATATTGAATTTTTTCACTGAATCCAGCCTAACACTTCTTTTTTGTTTGTTTGTTTTTTGGTACTAACTTCTTGAAATAATGTATTGATTAGATAAGAGAAGTATGTTGTTTTCAGCAATTGTGTCTACAGAAAGGCTTGTTCTAAGAACCATGGAATAGGAATTTTAAATAAAAGGCTTATAAGGAAACATCTTGCTTATATTTATTCTGTTAATCTGTAATCTAAAGTTAGATCAAAAAATATAAGAGAGTGATATAACAATAAATACCTCCCAAAAGCAGGCATAGTCAACTCTGAATTTCAAAGGGGCTTATTATAGGTGGAAAAAATTTTAACATTTAATAAGAAAATAAAGATAATTTTTATAGCATTATCTAAATAAAAGAAAAAAAGTTTTAATCCTGCAATAGCCATATGAATTTGATCATGTGTGTTTTTATGTAGTAATCAAGATTGTTATGATATTTAAATTTGTTAGTTTTTTATATGTGTGTTAAAATGCAGTTGAAGATCAGCGTAGTTCTACTTTTTGTTTTTTTTTAATCTACGGACTTAATATTTGTGACTCAAAACCTAATGTGTGGATGATGATATTCAAACTTAAATATTTAATAATGTTTAACATAAATTTTTTCCTTTCAGATGGTCTTCTCATTATTGGTGTTCACTCGGCTAAGTTTCCAAATGAAAAAGTCCTGGATAACATTAAGAATGCTGTTCTTCGATACAACATCACCCACCCTATGGTTAATGATACAGATGCCAGCCTTTGGCAAGAACTAGAAGTTTCCTGCTGGCCAACTCTAGTCATACTTGGACCTCGCGGAAACATGTTGTTTTCTTTGATTGGAGAGGGACACAAAGATAAATTATTTTTATATACTTCAATTGCTTTAAAGTATTACAAAGACAGGGGGCAGATCAGAGATAATAAAATTGGAATAAAACTGTATAAAGATTCTTTGCCACCTTCACCATTGCTATTTCCTGGCAAAGTAACGGTAGACCAAGTTACTAATAGATTGGTAATAGCAGACACTGGACATCATAGAATTTTGGTCGTTTGGAAGAATGGACAAATTCAATATAGCATTGGAGGTAAAGCTTGCTTCTGATTATGATATATAATGTGTTTTACAGTAAAAAAAATAGTTCAAGGTAAATATAAAAGTTGAAATGTCTAAATGAAAACTAATTATAGAAAAGTGATATACACTGACTTAATTTCCTAACAAAAATTTTTTGTTAATTAATGTATGATGTCTGAATTAACCTCTTCTCACTCCCTCATAAAACAAACAAAAACACTGAAAAAGCTCCAGGTCAAAAAGAGGACATAGTTTAGCTTTTAGGTATATTCGTATATTCTATCTTTTTTTTTTTTTTAAACTGCTGTACTTACTGTTTCTTATGAAAACATATGTTTTGGATTGCAGACATTTTAAGTAGAAGTATTATGTTTCACTTTCCAACAAAATACAGCCGTATCTTTTTAAAGATCATGTCAGTGCCCCATGAACTTGAGAAGTAGTTTATAAAATAAATAAGCTAGAATTTGTGCATAATTTTACTTTTCTCTCCTTTCTTCCATAAGAACTTGAACATGTTTCTGGATCTATTTCCAGAACAGAAATAGGTGTAGCAGAGTATAAGTATCATGCAAGCATAGATCATTTTGTTCTATATCTCCCTGGTCTTAGATCTAAAACTGCCTCTTGGTTACATCTACATAATTAATAAACTCTACTTGAGTACATTCTTATTAATCTTGCTTATCTAAACTGAGCTGACATCTGACAACATGTTAGTCAAAGACAAAAGTAATTCATCTCTTTGCAATCAATCCTGCTTAGTAATATATGCAGCATTAGTACATAAAGTAGGAATGTCTGAATTCCTAATATAAAAAAGCTAGTTGTGGTCCTGTGCCCTCATGTTATTCTTAATATACCAAGATACAGTATGTGTTGTGTTTTGTGGTGTTTGTTTTGTTTTGGCTACTTGGTATTTTGATTTATGACAGGCAGTTATGAGAATTGAATTGTTACTGAAAAAGTGTCTTTTGTAGCAGTTTGAACTTAAGTGGTTTTAAAGTGTTTAATAGATTCTGTGATTTTCAAAATAGTGTAGGTGAATATTCTTTGTTAAAGAGAAACCAGCAGCAAGCTACACTACCCAAACATATTTCTAGAAATACTGTTATATTTTGATATAGTTATTCTATAATTTTTAAAAAAGAATTCTTTGGTCCGATACACTCGGTAAACAGTAGTTTAATGTTATCTAACAGATTTTTATTGGTGATGGTATCATAATATTTCTCAAATTTTTTACTCTCCTAATTTTCCTCATGAGAGGGGGTATAGTACACAATATTTTCCAATCTCATGTAACCACAGAACTCTCCCTTTTTTTTCAGGGAACTCTTATCAATAACAACAATAATAGTATTATTAACAATTGTAGCTACAGCAGACACTATATGTCTGGCATTATTCGAAACATTTTACTTACATGAACTCATTTTTGCCTGCACAATGCTATGAGTTAGGCAATTAGTTCCATTTTACAGAAGAAAAACTGAGACACAAAGAACTTGCCCAAATCACCAGCTAGAAAGAGACAGACCTGGGATTTAGACAGGGTCTGTTGGGCTCTTGAGTTCGTTTTCTTTTTTCTTAAGATGGAGTCTTGCTCTGTCGCCCAGGCTGGAGTACGGTGGCATGATCTCGGCTCACTGCAACCTCCACTCCCCGGGTTCAAGCAGTTCTCCTGCCTCAACCTTCCAAGTAGCTGGGATTATAGGTGCCTGCCACCATGCCTGGCTAATTTTTTGTATTTTTAGTAGAGATGGGGTTTCATTGTTTTGGCCAGGCTGGTCTTGAACCCTTACAGGCGTGAACCACTGTGTCAGGCCTTGAGTTTGTTTTCTAGCCACACCGTTACACTACCTTTTTATGGTTGCCTAGGACAATGGAGTTCCACAAAGCCTCGAATGGCTTGTCTGCTGGCCACGGAAATAACAGTACGTTTTATTGTGTTATATTCTCCACCCTTGAAACTCTACATGAATTGTAAAAACTGAGAAGTGGACTAGAGTCACTCTCTCTTACAGTGTGTATGATATATCATAGGACTTTGTGACAAAGTGAAATAGTAGATAAGAAGGATTCTTAATCTGGGGTCCTTGGACTCCTAAGAAAGGCTTCAGTGGTCCTCAGGATCTAGGATTGTTTGCAACAATTTGGCCATGTATATTTTTCTAGGGAAAGGGCTCATAATTTTCATTGTATTATCCAAGGAGCATATCTTTCAAAATTGTTAAAAATTGTTCGTCTGTTGAACAATTGGAGTTATTTTTAAATCTTTGTAGTCTAGGTAATGGATAATTAGAATGCTTTTAAAATTATTTTCTTCGCTATATGCTACTATGCTTAAGTGCACTAGTAATTATACTATGAGCCCTGTCATTAGCAAAACTCACTCTTAAGAAAAATGTTCCTTGGGGAACATTTTAGTTTTTAGAGGGACATACCATGTTTTTATATTAAAATCCCAGCATTAAGTACAAGTTTGTTTTGTTTTGTTTTGTTTTGTTTTACCTTGAGATCACTTCTTAAGTGGGAAATTTTATCTTATTTTAGGACCCAACCCTGGAAGAAAAGATGGAATATTTTCAGAATCAACTTTTAATTCTCCACAGGGTGTAGCCATAATGAATAATATCATATATGTGGCAGACACTGAAAACCACCTTATAAGAAAGGTAATTTTCATTTTAAATTTGTTTTAATACTTATAATCAGAAAAAGGAAATGTATTTGCTACATTAAATATTTGAAGTTAAAGTGTGATGCTTACGTATGTCGATGTCCTTGTTCTGCTTTTCTTGAGGTACTCACTTTAGTTTTATTCTCAAGTATCCTGTTTCTATTTGTGTCAGTATGTAGTTGCCACAAAAGAAAACCCCATTCAGTTCTTTTTTTAACCCTTGTTTCAAAGCTGTATCCCTAATCACTCAAAAGCTCCTCATTTTGAAGTATTTTCCTAACCACTACTTTACAATGATCCTTTGTCCTTTTTCAGTTGAATTTTCTCAAACTAGAAAAAAAATCATACCACTCCTGCTTCTCTTCAACCCTTATGCTTTGGCAGAAAATACTGATTAGCCAATTCGTCTTAAAACTTGTTTTATTTTATTATGTGTTCTTATTTCTAAGAAGTCAGCTAATACATAAAGGTAAAAAAAAAGTTCGCTGACCATCAATTCCAGTTTCCCAGAGGTAACCATCCACTGTTAAAGTGTGTGTCTTTTTGGAAATTTTCTACTCTTATAAATTGATATTAAAAAGCCTATTTGTAGAGAATTTTTTAAAACAAATGTAATGATACTATGCATACATAATGTTTTGCAGGTTTTTCTAACTTTTTTTTTTTTTGCGTATTAGTCACCTGAATGATATGACTATATCACATTCCATTGTAGATGTACTCTGTTATTTCAAACATTTCCTACTGATGGTTGTTTTGGCTAAACCATTGGTCTTTAAGTTGCCATGTGTTTGGAAAATAAGTAACCAAGTTCATCATACTCATCCTGTCTAAATACATTGTTCAGATACTTCCTTGTTTTTCTCACTGTTTCTTTCAGTATTGACATTTATCCTCATTTATTTGACAATATTATCACCTATATACACATAGCAGAAAAAAATACATATATAATAATATCCACTGTGCTGTAAGTCTCCCTGAGGGCTAGAAATACGTTTTGTCTACTACTGAATCCTAGCACCTAGAAAAGACCTGGCCTATGGTAGGTGTGCAGCAGATATTTGTTGGATGAATTTATGAGCAAATAATACTGTTTCATGAAGCACTTTTGAAAGTGTGTATTCCTCTTAGTATAAAAGTGTTACATGAAAAACAGATTTTGTGGGTTAATACATTAAAGCAGATGTGTTTTTTAAAGTCTTGCAGACTTTCTTCTTCCAGACTTAAATATGCTAATGTATTGTTGAGTGCATTAATGGGGGGATATCTGTGCAGCATTTCTAAACTTATTTGACCAGAGAACCCTTTATAAGCAGAGCTGCTCATAGGACTAATGTTTCCATGGTGTATATTTTAGGGAAAAGTGGTTTTTTTATTACTAAATTCTTAATGATTAATATTTCTTTATCATTATCTTTTTGGGGTTGTATGCCTCTATAATTCATCAAAGGGGCTAGACCTCTAATGGTGTATTGAATTAGTAAAATAGCCAGCCTGCAACATTCAGGGAGTACTTGTCCTTCTTTTTTAATCGTATGTCATTTCTCTTGCTTTACAACTTAATGGGTTTTGGAGTATTGACCATGTGCTCCATTTCAAATATTTATGCATGTAAGTAGCATAATCACAACAAATTTAGGTTACCTGAAATTGTTCTATATTCTGTGACTTAATATGGTGTCTGCAGAAATGGAAAGTAGAATTTTTTCCTTTTAAAAATACAAGAATATTTATTGTGTTTTATTTTTGTTTAAGACCTCATTTGCAGAGGATTGAGTTGATTATACTTCTACATTTATGGCTCACAAACATTGTTTCATGCAGACCCTTCTCATTTAGAATAATTTATTTAAATTACAAATTCTCCTACTTCCCCATACCCCCCGCTCTCACTCCCCTTACATTAACATACCTATAAGCAGCCATTGTGATATGTTTAATGCATATGTTTTTATTTGTATGTGATCTTGTGAAACATAATGTTTTGTGTATATTTTTTAATTTATCGTGCTATATTTTATGTATCATAAAGTTAACCCATTTCAAATCTACAATTCATTAGTTTTTAGTAAATTTAACAGGTTTTGCAACTGTAAGTACGTTGTTTTTAAAACATTTCATCCCCCAAGTGAGAACCCACATGACCACTTACAGATAGTCCCTGTCCCCTCCCATCCCTAGGCAACCATTAATTTACTTTCTGTCTCTATAAATTTGCCTTTTCCAAACATTTTATTAAATAGAATTATATATATTTTCTTGTATTTGGCTTCTTTCATTTCGCATAATGAAAAGTTCATGTGTGAAGTAGCATTTCAGTAGTTCATTCCTCTGTATTGCTGGATAGTATTCTGTTGTGTGAATATATGACATTTTATCTACCAATTCACCATTGATATTTAGATTGTTTTTTGGCTATTTTGTATAGTTTGTTATTTTGGGCTGTTATGAATAATCTTGCTGTGAGCATTGATACACAAGTTTTACATGGACGTACATTTTCATTTGTCGTGGGTAGATACCTAGAACTGGTATTGTAGAGTTATATGTTTTATGTTTAATTTTTTGAGAGCTGCTGAATTATTTTCCATAGCAGTTGCACCGTCTTACCTTCCCACTCGAAATACATGTGGGTTCCAATTTTCTACGTGTTCACCGTCACTTGTTATTTTTCATTTTTTAAAAATTCTAGCCATCCTACTGGATATGAAGTGGCATCTCATTGTGGTTTTGATATGCATTTCCCTCATGACTAATGATGTCAAGCACCTTTTCCTGTGCCTATGGGCCATTTTGATATCTTTGAGAAGTGTCTTAAGATTCTTTGCCAAATTTTTAACTGGGTTGTCTTTTCTATAATAGAGTTGTAAGAATCCTTTGTATATTCTAGGTACAAGTTCTTTATCAGATATATGATTTGCAAATGATTTTTCACATTTTTCTGCTTGCCTTTATACTTAATCATGTTCTTTGATGCATAGAAGTTTTAAATTTTGATGATGACTAATTTGTCCATTTTTTCCTTTTGTTGCTTATGTTTTTGTTGTCATAAGAATCCATTGCTAAATCCAAGGTCACAATTATTTACCCCTGTGTTTTATTCTAAAAGTCTTTTAGTTATGGCTCTTATAATTAGGTCTTTGATCCATTTTGAGTCGATTTTTGTATATGGTGTGAAGTAGGGATTCAACTTCATTCTTTTACATGTGGATATACAGTTACCCCAGAAACATTTGTCCAAAAGACTGTTCTTTCTCCGTTGAAAAGCCGTAGCAGCCTTGTTAAAAATTAGTTGATCATAGATGTATGGACAGGTCTATTCCATTGATCTCTCTGTCTGTCTTTATGCCAGTACCTTACTGTTTTGATTGTTGTAGCTTTTAATAACGTTTGAAATTGGGAAGTATAAGTCCTCTCACTTTCTTCTTTTTCAAGATTATTTTGGCTATCCTAGGTCCCTTGCAATTTGGTAAGAATTTTAGGACCAGCTTGTCCATTTCTGCCAAAATCTTTTGATTGTTTCTTATGTAAACATATTGTCTGCAAAAACAAATTCCCTTTTGATTTTTAAACTTCCTGTTTCCTTTTATTATATTACTGGCCAGTACCTCTCTTGCTTTTAAGCATTAGCAATGATGGTGGGTATCTTGTCATGCTTATAATCTTAAAGGGAATACAGGTAAATTTTCTCCAGAAGTTTAATATTTGCTGTAGCTTTGAGGAATAAGATATCTATGAAGTAAGGAAAATTCCTGTCTATTGATAGCTGGATAAAATATGCAATAAAGCAATTAAGTGAAATATTGAATATCATCTAAGTGGTAGGTATATGAATGTTTGTTACAAAAATCTTTTAACTTTCCTGTGTGTTTGAAAATTTTCCCAATGCATTGTTGGGGAGAGGGTCTCAGGAGATGAAAGCAGAACATATTTTCCCAGTAGAATACATTAGTTTTTCAGTTTATGAAGTAAAGTCGATAAAGTGTCATGGAACTGCCTGGGTTCAGGTCCCAGATTCTTGACTTACTAACTGTGGGACATTGAAAAAGTTACTTAACGATCTGTGTTTTAGTTTTCTCTAAAATATTAAAATCGTCTCATAGTTATGAGCATGGCTGGATGGATCAGTGCTTGGCACATATAAGTTTTAATGTGTGTCTATTACTAGCTGAGCACAACTGAAATATGTGCATTTAATTTTTAGAAACATGTATTTTGCTACATTGTGTTTTAAAATTTCATTTTAAAATTTTTGTTTAGTTAAGATGAGGTCAATGCCAGATCTGCTGGAGTCATGATGGGAGACGGGGATAAGAGGGGAAAAGTGGAGGAATGGACAGGTGGGGATATGAAATGGACTGATTATGTGCATTTGAATAAGAAGTTCATTCTATAATTGATTGGCCTTTTTTTAAAATAAAACTTTGTACTGCACATACACTCTGAATGTTCTATTGACTATTGAAAATCTTTACACAGCAAAAGACAAAAGCAAAAGTAACATTCATTGCATAAAACCATCCTTTGAATTTCTATAGATTGACCTAGAAGCTGGGAAGGTGAGCACTGTAGCTGGCATTGGAATTCAAGGTACAGATAAAGAAGGTGGAGCAAAAGGAGAACAACAACCCATTAGTTCCCCTTGGGATGTGGTTTTTGGAACATCAGGTATGTGAACTTTTGATATTAAATGTAAAAGTAAATTTTACTTCATATAAGATTTTAAAATATTCTTGAGGTGGTCATTTGGATTCCATTGCTAGTTACTTTATTTTATACTTTTATACCTATGCCTTGGAGTTCGTTAATTGTGTAAAAACAAAGCTAGCAGTAATATAGATATATATACTAGAGTATGTATTATATATAATATTACATATTTTATCTATAAGATAGACTGTGTGTTACTCTAAAGAATTATGTATTAGATGCACCCTCCAATTAATGTAGTTCTGAATTTCTTATATTGAAAGGATTATACTGTCAGAACTTCAGAAGATTATTCATGAACAGTAATCAGTAATAATAAAAATAAATTTATTCATAAATAAGGAACTTACAGTGTCGTTATATACTCTAGTTTGAAAAAGAAATCAGAGGCAGCTGCTTTTGCTTTAGATTTAAAAAATTTATATTAAAGTATGATAGCTTCTTTAAACTTTTACCCCACTGAATTGTGTAGACATTGATAATGAATGAAACTTAACGTTATCTTTATTATCTACATTAATTGACTAAAAGAAATCCAGGAGTACTCTTATTAGTATTCTTATTTTTTATTGGCTCTCAGTGATACTGAGATGGTCATCTACATGTCTAAAATTGGATTGATGAGTAAACAAAGTTAGAATACGTTGAAAATGAAATTTTGGACTAAATGGTTGGTGTTGTCTTCATAAAGAGTATATAAGTACCAGCTTAGTTGAAAGGCTTTACATTTGAGGTAATTTTCTTTTATGATGCCAATTTAATTATGATTCAAACACCCTACTTTTTTGTTATTAACTTTTATGAAGCACTTAATATTCATAAAATAAATGAGTGAACTTCTAGTACTACCCTCCCTTAACACTTAAGTATTTTGTGTAGGTTATTTTTGAGAATTCTATTTATGGAATTGTATGTTGTAAACATCTATAATTTGTTTTGTAGCTCACCAAGGGGGGGATGGTGTAGTAGGAGCAGTGCATCCGACTAAAGGGATACTTCATATGTAGAGAATTTTGAAATATTAATACAGTGAACTAAAACTCAGTCTCCGTTTTATTACCATGCATTAGCAATTCTAAATAATTTCAGTGCTAAATCTTCACCAGTACTTTTCACTTTTACCTCCCTGCCTTATTTGCACTACTTTTGATTATTTTTACTAAATCATATTTTAGCATGATGTTATTTATTACAAGAGCTGTTCTGTAGTGCAAGTAAACAAACTACAGCTACATCTAGCAGCATGGACAAATATAACAAGGGATATTTTGAGTGATAAAGTTACAGAATATGTACAATATAATTTCTTTGTACGTAGAAATCTACAATATGATTTCTTTTATAGCAAGTACAATAGCATTTAATACAAGCATTGGGAGATCCATTCAGACATAATGAAGTTAAAAAGTAAGAAGAATGATAAATGCACATTTTTATACTAGTGGTTCCTTATGGGAAGAGGAGCAATTAGGTAAGAAAAAGAAATAAAAGGCATCCATATGGGAAAAGAAAAGTGAAATTGTCTCTATTTGCTGATGACATGATTTTATGTATAGAAAATCTTTATGACTCCCCCAAAAGACTATTAGAGTTGATAAATTTTGTAAAGTTGAAGATTACAAAATCAACATACAAAAATTAATAGTGTTTCTATATACTAACAGTGAACTATCCAAAAAGGAAATTATGGAAACAATTTCATTGACAGTAGCATTTAAAAAAGTAAAATACTTAAGAGTAAATTTAACCAAGGAGGTGGAAAGATCTGTATACAGAAAACTATAAATCATTGATGAAACAATTTGAAGAAGACAATAAATGGAGAGATACTCCATGTTCATGGATTGGAAGAATTAATATTGTTAAAATGTTCATAGTACCCAAAGCATTATACCGATTCAGTGTAATTTCTATCAAAACTGTGTTGTCATTTTTCTTAGAAATAGAAAAAAACTGTCTTAAAATATGTATAGAACTAGAAAAGATCCTGAATAACCAAAACAGTCTTGAGCATAAAGAACAAAGCTGGAGGCATCACACTTCCTGATTTCAAGCTATGAAGCTGTTGTAATCGAAATGGCATGGTACTGTTATAAAAACACACGTATCAACCAATATAACAGGATAGAAAACCCAGAAATAAACCCAAGTATTTACAGTCAAATGATTTTCAGCAAAAGTGCCAAGAACACGCAATGAGGAAAGGACAATTCCTTCCATAAATGGTGTTGGGAAAACTGGATATCCACATGCAGACAAATGAAATTGGACCATATCATATACAAAAACCAACTCAAAATAGATTAAAGACTCACAAGGCCTGAAACGGTAAAACTACAAGAAGAAAGGAAAAGATCCACAGCATTGATCTGGGCAATGAATGATTTCTTGGATAGGACTCCAAAAAACACAGGCAACAAAAGCAAAACTAGACCAATGGGATTGCATCAAACTAAAAAGCTCTATACAGCAAAGAAAACAGTTAACAGAATGAAGAGACAACCTATGGGTTGGGAGAAAATATCTGCAGAGCATATAACCGATAAAGGGCTAATGTCCAAAATATGTAAGTGACTCAATATCAAGAAAACAACCTGACTAAAATATAGGGAAAGGGTCTCACAAACATTTCTCAAAAGAGATATGAATAGTAAGCAGATATATGAGAAAACATTCATCTCTAATCATCAAGAAAATGAGAATTAAAGCAATGATGCAATATTACCTCACACCTGTTAGAATGACTTTATCAAAAAGACAAATGATAAATGTTGATGTGGATGCGGAAAAAAGAGGATCTTTGTACACTGTTGGGATTGTAAATTAATACATTTTGGAAAATAGTATGGAGGTGCCTGAAAAAATGAAAAATAGAATATTTATATGATCCAGTAGTCCGACTTAACAAAGGCATTTAAATTGCTGTGTCATAGAGATATTTGCACTCCCATATTTATTTCAGCGTTATTCACAATTGCTAAGATATGGAGGCAACCCAAGTGTTCATCAGTGGATGAATGGATAAAGAAAATGTATATCTAAGACTGGGCATGGTGGCCCACGCCTGTAATCCCAGCACTTTGGGAGGCTGAGGCAGGCAGATCACCTGAGGTCAGGAGTTCAAGACCAGCCTGGCCAACATGGTGAAGCCCTGTCTATACAAGAATACAAAAATTAGCCAGGTGTGATAGTAAATGCCTGTAAAAATCCTAGCTGCTTGGGAGGCTGAGGTGGGAGAATCACTTGAACCCAGGAGGCGGAGGTTGCAGTGAGCCAAGATCACACCACTACACTCCAGCCTGGGCAACAGAGCAAGACTCCGTCTCTGAAAAAAACAAAAAGAAAATGTATATCTACACACTGGAATACTATACAGCTCTAAATACTGTCATTCATGACAACATGGATGGAAGCAGAGTACGTTATGCTAAGTGAAATAAGCCAAACACAGACAGACAGATACTGTATGATCTTACTTGTGGAATCTAAAAACGTCAATCTTAGGCCAGGCATGATGGCTCATGCCTATAATCCCAGCACTTTGGGAGGCTAAGGTGAGAGGATTTCTTAAGGCTAGGAGTTTGAGACCAGTCTGGTCAACATAGCAAGACACTATTTCTACAAAAGAAAGTTTAAAATAAAAAATAAATTAAAAAAAATTGTAAGAAAATCTCAGAAAAAGAACATAGGAAGGTGGTTGCTAGAGGCTAGGAATAAGGGAAGGTATGGGGAAAGGGAAGAGGTTGATCCAAGGGTACAAAGTTTCAGTTGGAGGAATAAGTTTTAGAGATAATTGTGCACTGCATGGTGACTGACTTGTAGTTATGTATTTCACAGCTGCTAAAAGAATAGATACTTAACATTCGCACCACACAGAAAAAAATGTTGGTAAGGTCATAGATATATTATTTAGCTTGATTGAATCTTTCTACAGTGTACACATAGATCAAAACATGACATTGTACCCCACAAATGTACACAATTATTATTGGTCAATTAAAAATTTGAAAAAAGAGAAAGGGACTAGAAATATCTCATTATTTTAAATCTACATGTAGTATGTAAATGCATGTGTTTATGTATTTTAAATAGTGTCTGAATATTTAACCTAACTATGCTGTACAGTTATAAAAGTAATATAAAGTGACTTTTACAAAATTACGTTTTATCTGTGTTCGTTTTTTAATTGTCATTCTTAATATGGTCAGAACATCATGCACCAAAAATAATTACTACACTAAGTTCATTTTTTCAGCAGATACATTGTAATGTTTCTAAAATGTGTGTCAGGTCTGTGTTGACTCCATTTGTACCAGACAACAACCTGAAAGACATTTAGCATAAAGGTTGAAACTCCTATCAGTATCTTTTTTTTTTTTTTTTTTTTGAGACTGAGGCTCGCCGTATCACCTAGGCTGGAGTGCAGTGGCGTGATCTCGGCTCACTGCAACCTCTGCCTCTCGGGTTCAAGCAATTCTCCTGCCTCAGACTCCCGAGTAGCTGAGATTACAGGTGTGCACCACCATGCCTGGCTAATTTTTGTATTTTTAGTAGAGATGGGGTTTCACCATGTTGGCCAGGCTGTTCTCTTAACTCCTGACCTTGAGTGATCCGCCCGCCTTGGCCTCCCAAAGTGCTGGGATTACAGGTATGAGCCACTGTGCCCAGCCAAAACCCCTATCAGTATCTAAGTACTTTAAGACTTTACCTGATTTTGAGTCATTTGTAGAAAGGATAACGTGCCAGAATCCCATTAACCTTTCTTGGCCCTTTAATCAACATTTTCCCTGGATAGAAGTTTAGCCATTCTTCTACAACCTTTAATGGTTGAAATCCAACTATTTAGTATGCTAGTCTGATAATCTACAGTGTTCGTATTTATGTACTTCAATAAATGCTTCTCTGACTCCCATTATTAATATGATACAAAATACCATGAAAATATTTTTGCTTTAAAAAAGATCAGATGACACAGGGAGTTTTGAAGGAATAAATTTGATGCAGTATGACTAATATATTTTTATTTTGTTAAAATAAGAAGTTATATCTTTATGTCTAAAATTTGAGAGAAGATTCTTATACTGCCTTATCACATTGACTTGGTGTTGAGTTTTCTTTAGGTTAAGTAGGTATAATTTATATAAAGTAAAATTTACCCTTATTAGGTATGTAATTCTATGAAATTTGACAAATATGTGCAGTCTTGTAACTTTTACCACAGTCAAGATACAGAATATTTTCATCCCGAAAAGTTATTTCATAGCCTGTTGTTGACTCTTCCCCCGACCATCATCACACTCACCCCAGCAACTGGCAGCAGTGATCTCTTTCCTGTTCTCTGTCATCTTTCATGTCTGACTTCTTCCATTTAGCATAATGTTTTTGAGATTCATCTCTGTGGTTCCATGTATCAGTAATTTGTTCTCTTTTATCAATGAGTAGTAGTTCGTTTTATGGCTGTACCACAGTTTGTTTATTCATTCACTAGTTGATAGACATTTGAAGGTATTTCTAGTTTTCAGTGGCTATAGAAAACCTCCATAAACATTTGTGCACGGTTTTTGTTTTGTGGTAATATGCATTCTCTTCTTTTGGGCAAATGCCTAAGAATGAGATTACTGGGTCATATGGTAAGTGAATGTGTACAAGAAACTGCCAGACTGTTTTCCACAGTGGCTGTTTTCTTAAAGTCCCAAATGTCTGTTGGGAGTCATTGCTTCTGCCTGAAGAACTTCTTATGACACAGGTCTGCTGGCAGTGATTTCTCTTGCCTTTATTCTGGTCTGAAAAAGTATCTAGCTTTCATTTTTGAAAATTATTTTTATTGCATATGTGAATCTGGATTAATATTTTTTCTTTTAATATTTTAAAGATATTACTCCATTGTCTTTTGACTTACATAGTTTTCCACAAGACATCTGTTTTAATATTATCTCTTGTTCTTTATATGTAAAGTGTATTTTTTTCTCTGGTTGCTTTCAAGATTCTATCTTTGGTTTTCAGCAGTTTGATATATCTAAGAATTATCCTGCTTGGAGTTCTTAAATCTGTGGTTTGACATTCATTATTTTCAAGAAATTCTCACTCATTATCTCTTCAGATATTTTTTTCTGCCCCTTTCCGTCTTTCTCTTTCTGGGACTTCAGTTACTCATGTTAGATTTCTTCTTAATATTATATTCAATAACTCTTGCATATTGTGTTCTTTTTATTCATTCTTCTTTTTTTTCTTTTTGTACTGGTAATTTCTACCAATTAATCTTCAGTCATTAATTCTTCAGCTGTGTCTAGTCAACTGATGAGCCTGTTGTATAGTCCATTCTCATACTGCTATAAAGATACTACCTGAGACTAGGTAGTTTATAAAGAAAGGAGGTTTAATTAACTCACAGTTCCACATGGCTGGGGAGGCCTCAGGAAACTTAAAATCACAGCAGAAGGTGAGGAGGAAACAAAGCACATCTTACTTAGCAGGCAGCCAAGAGAGAGTATCAAGGGGGAAGTGCCAGACACTTACCAAGCAACCACATCTTGTAAGAACTCATTCACTATCATGAGAACAGCATGAGAGAAACTACCCTCATGATCCAATCACTTTCCACGAGGTCCCTCCCTCGACATGTGGGGATTACAATTCAGATTACAATTTGAGATGAGATTTGGGTGGGAACACGGCCAAACAATATCATTTGTAGAAGGAATTTTTCATCTCTAATATTATGCCTTTTTAATATAGCATTTGCATTTCTTACAGATTCATCTCTGCTGAAATTCCTTATCCATTTAGGTGTGTTGACCACCTTTTTCTCTAGGTTCTTTAACATACTATGCATAGTTATTTCAAAGTCTGTATTAGATAGTTCCAAATTTGGGGACTATCCTCGAGTCTGTTTCTGATCATTCCTTTGTTACTCAGAAGTGGGTAATGTTTTTGCTTTTATGTGTGTCTTCTCATGATTTATTATATGTCAATCATCTTGTATAAAAGAATAGAGGCTGAGATAAATAGTACTTATGTTATAATTATTGAAGATTGAGTCAATTTGGTCAGGAGCTGAGCTGGTTTTATTATTGCTATGTCAGTGCACCATATGTTTTAAATTCCTCTAGCTGGGCAGCTGTTGCCTTCTGATTTTGCCTCAGTACATGGGCCAAGATTAGCTGGAGGATTTTCTCAGTGTTAGTCCTCTACCCTCAGCTCTGTCATCCCTGTAAAACGAAGCCACATGGTGGTTCCCTCTCTCCACTCTTGCAGCCGTCCCAGGGATAGACTGCTACTAGTTGTTATTCTGCCCCAGGCTTGTGTTGTGGATGGGGATGTTCTCTGTTGTTCAGACTCAGCCTTGGGAAGGCCCTGAGTGCCTAGGCCTTGAGGAAAGGATGTGGGGAGCTTTTTCATTGTTGCTGTTCCTCTCTCTGGCAGCCAGACTCTGTCTTGTGTCTGTGATTGGTTTGGGGAGCCTCCTGTTTCTCCCCTAGCAGAATGAGAACTCTGCTTGGTTTCAGTAGGGCATTTTTTCATCTACCTTTTCCACAGCTGTAAATGGTATTTTCCTGTGCTCTGTGCAAAGTGACAGGCTTTGCTGCCCTTCCCTAGTGACTTAAGACTTTGATTCCTAAGAGGTTTAGAGACTTTGTAGAAACAAATCTGTGTAGAAGCACTGATGGAGAGTTTCACGGATGCTGTTAGGAAGGTTCTAGTCATAGGTACTTAAAATGACAGAATTTTTTTAAAGCTGGATTTCAGGTAATTTTCATGTTGACATTTGTTGATTTTATTTCTGTTTTCTAAAAATATGTCTAATCTCTACTGATAATTATGAGTGAGTTTTGCCTTTAAAAATATTCTCAGAACCTTTTCAGCCTCTGTCATTGTTGTTTTAAAAAATTTTTAATTTGTGATTGTTGAAAGTCAGTAATATTAAGTGTACTCTTTTTTGTAATTTTACCTTTTATTTTAGATTGGGAGGTATGTGTCCAGGTTTGTTGTGTAGGTCTAAGTATACTCTTAATTTAAAATGGAAATGTTCATGATTACCACATTCTTGTTAGAGGAAACAAATCTAATACCCATACTCAGTGATGGAACTGTGTGCTTTGGAGACCACACTCCAGGATGAACAGTTGTAAATTGTTAATATGACTCTTGTTACTTTGATAGACATTATAAATGCTAGCCCACTTTTTTTTTTTTTTAGACTTTCATTTTGTACAAAAACAAACTCTTCAGTGCTCAGGGTAAAAATTTCTGGAGAAGTGGTCTAGCACGGTGGCTATGAGCAGGGACCCTGGAGCCAGAACAGCTAGGTTTGCAGCTCCACATCTTAGTAGTTGTGTGACTTTGGACAAGTTTCATAGCCTCTTTATACCTCAACTTTCCCATCTAAATTGATGATACAAATAGTACCTACCTGAAAGGCTTACCATGAGGATAAGAATTAATATATGTAAAGCACTTAGAACAGTGTCTGGTGCATAGAAAGCATAATATAATATACGTGTTTGCTATTATCACTGTTTTCTATAAGATAAGAATTTTGTCATAAAGTGTCACAAACAGATGCTGATGATCTGAACCAAACAGGAAATGGGAAGACAAGGGACTAGAAAATAACTTTAAAGACATTATCCAACCATAGACCATTCCCAGGGGTACAGGGAGAGAAAGGCAGATAGGTAAACCTCACTCTGCGTCCTGGAGTAGGAGGCTGTGGGTACATTTAATCAGATCCCTGTTTCTGATCACAGACAGAAATGCACTTGAGTACTTGTTACCAGAGCTAAGTCCATGGATCAGAGGCAGAAGGGAGGGTGAAAAAGGGACAAGCAGAGAACTGAACCAAATAGTTCCTTCATTCTCATCAGAACATTCATAATCTAGAGTCAGATTCACTAATGAATCATTTTCCAAGTTTAGCTGGGTGAATTTCAGCAAATTATTTAGCCTCTTTGAAGCTGGCTTTTTATAAAATGAAGATGATGATAATAAGACTTGTTGAGGTTGTTGAACTGAAGGAAATAATTCATGTAAAATGATTAGCTCGGTGCCATCAACACAGAAAGTGACCTGGGTGATGATTATCATTATCCTCATAAGTTGGTATCTAGAATTCCAAACACCTGAACCCTGACCTGACACTGCTGCTGCTTCTCTACTTTTTCTCCTTCCTCGGGCATCTGAAGGAAATAAGTACACAGAGACCAAAACTAAACCAATGCCCATACTTTATCTATCACTGGGAAGCTTTTGCCTTATTATAGTAAGCCCCAGCTGAGCTAGACCGACCTGTTTGGAGAACTAGATAACAAAGTTAAATTTGATCTTTCACTCAGCTATGCACCAACATAGCTCTCCTTTGCCAAGACAGAGGCTCTAAAAGCAAGCTAAGAAAAGCAAATGTTTTTGTTCCTAAAGCTTAGAGCTAAATTTGCCTAACTCACCCTTCTGAGATTTTCTTAGAGTGGGACATTGATGTGAAAGAGAAAGAAAAAGGCAGTTTTCAAGGTGGGAACAGGATGACAAACCAGTTCAGAAGGAATTCTTGCAGTAATCCCTGATAGTGGCTTAGGTCAAGGTGGAGGTGGTGAGAAGTGGTCAGATTTTGAATATATTTTGAATAAGGAGCCTACATAATTTGCTGATGGATCATGTGTGACATGTGAGAGAAAGGAGGAATTAAAGATGACTCCAAGGCTTATGACCTGAGAAGCTAAAAGGACGGAGTGCTTTTATTTTCATTTACTTGGTCAAACTTGCAGTCTTGTTACCCATAAGGTCCTAACATTGGCTGGAGCTGACTTTCCAATCAAGATAAGTTGTATAAAAATATCTGTCTATATTTCTCTCAATAATGGTTCTCAGTGTAGAAGGCTTATAAATCTTTTCTTATATTTACCCTTAGGTGTTTGATGTTTTTAAATGTCATTATAAATTTTCTGTTATATTTGCTGCTGTAAACTGATAAAAGAATTTATCCTTGCTTGTACCCAACAACATTGCTAAATTCCTGTATAAAATTGTGAAGATTTTCTATGTACATAATTATGTCATCTGCTAATAACTACAGTTTTATTTCTAATCTTTTTGTACTTTGCTTCTTTTTCCTTCTTTGTTGCACAAACTAGGACCTCCATAAGGTGTTAAATAGAAGTGTTGATAGTAGGTATCTTTGTCTCATTTTTATTCTTGGGGGATGTTTGTAGGATTTTGTTCTTAAGTAGGATGTTTGCTGTGACTCTCTTAAAAATGTTCTTTATAAGATTAAATAAATTGCCTTCTGATCCTAGTTTGCTAAGAGTTTTTATCATGAATGGAAGCTTGTTAGAGATGTTGAAAGGCTTTACTGTTATGCGTGGCTTTGGAGTTCTCAGCCCTATCAGATCCCAAATCCCCTTCCTATAATACATTTTATGAAAAGCCTCCTTTAGCATACCTAAAGTGAAATTCATAGGTAATATAATCCACCTGTGCTATATATTGATATATACATATTATAAATATAGAGAAGAAATAAGCATAATTTATAATAAAATAGTGTAGTCATTATGTAAATGATCTGGCATGACTATATTATTTGATATATTACCCATCAAATATCCACAGCATTTTTTAGGGTGGGCTGCCACTCCCATTCAGCATCATTGTTTGAGAGGATAATAGTGCGGGTTTACATCTATAGCAGACTTCTGGGATTAGAGATGAATCATTAGTACTATTAGGAAATACCAACCATCATTAGGATAGTTTTAGGGCTTTCTTTTTTTGTGGTTTCTAGGGGAAAGTTTACTCATTCAACAAATACCTGCTGAGCGTTTGGCATGTGCCAGGCACTATTCTGTGTGCTACTAATAAAACTGTGAATAAAACAAAGTTGCTGGCCTCTTAGACCTTATGCTCAGTAGAGGAGAAAGGCAGTAAATTAATAAATAAGTAACATGTAAGATAGTGATAAATGCTACAGTGAAAAATAGGCAAGGTAAGGAGCTAAGAATGATGGGTGTGTGTGGGGGCGGGTATTAGATGGGGGAGTAGGGGAGAAGCTTGAGCAGAGATCTGAATGTTCATATCTGGGTGTAAGCTTTCTAGGATAAGAAAGGTATAGAAGTTGAAAGACAGCAAATTGTTTAGCAGCTAACATGACGTCTGGCACCATGTTAGGTGCTTTGTTTATACTGTTTTATTCCTTCCAGTAATCTTATGTAGAGAGTGATGATGTGCTAATTTTACAGATGAGGAAATTGAGGCACACACATTAGAAAGTGATGTAGCTACTACAATTCAAATCCAGACCCACCTGGTTCCAAAGCTAAGGAACTGGTAAAGGAATGCTTTCAGGAGCCCTCTTCTTTTAGTGGTCTATCACATTACCATAAGAGTAATTACATTTCATTCAGAGAAATGGGAGAACAGGGTAGAGGACTTGAAAACATAATCATTTACATTTTTTCATGTAGCATTTTAAAAATATTTGAACCGGCTGGGCACGGTGGCTCACGCCTGTAATCCCAGCACTTTGGGAAGCCGAGGTGGGTGGATCATGAGGTTAGGAGATCGAGACCATCCTGGCTAACACGGTAAAACCCCATCTCTACTAAAAATACAAAAAAATCAGCCGAGTGTGGTGGTGTGTGCCTGTAGTCCCAGCTACTCGGGAGGCTGAGGCAGGAGAATGGCGTGAACCTGGGAGGCAGAGCTTGCAGTGAGCCGAGATTGCGCCACTGCACTCCAGCCTGGGGGACAGAGTGAGACTCCATCTCAAAAAAAAAAAAAAATGTTGAACCAATAAAGGCTTTGAAATATTGTGAATGGAAAACATTCCAAATTAAGTTAGAATGAATAAGATTATTCATTTTCATGGGCTTTCCATGTTTTTATTTCTACCACCTACTGAAGTTTTTGTTTTTCTTGGTCATTTCCATAGTTGATAATACCATTGACTATGCAGGAACATAAAAGTCATTTTCATTGTTTAATACTAAAAAATTTATTATCTTAGATTTATGGTAGATTTAACAGAAATAAGCAATTCTAAACTGAGTGCTTTCTTAGGTACCAAATATCTGTTGGTAATACATGCATTGTTAATACTTACTGTAAAATTAACAAACTTCTTAAGTGGAAGAGGTTGTATTATACTTTTTACCCTCTATGATGTCTATTGAAGGGCTGTTCAGTTTGTAAATGTATTTATATTTTCCTAGTATAAATATGTAAAATTAAGGTCCAGATTCACTAAATGATCATGGCTAACATTTGAGCGATGTTGCCTCCAGGCTTTACTCTGAGTGCATCATATGCTTTGAGCCTTTTATTTGAATGTCAGTATATCTAACATAACAGAATATTTTATTAGCTTAGGTTTCCTGTTCATTTTAGTAGTCCCAGGTTGTGGCTCTAGAATAACTGGAACATTGTGGTATGCAAAAAATTAATTGTGGAAAGCTTTTGATGTAGTTTTAAGGTGATTAAGCAGAGACAGTCCCCAGAATATATGTGTGCCAGTGTCACTTTTAATAGTTTATGTCATGTAAAATAAGAAATCAGATGTTTAAAAACATTGTTAATACTCACTGTAAAATTAACAAACTGCTGAGGCAGAGTTCAGATGCAGAGATGCAGAGGACATATTTCTAGTAAGAATACTTTGGATACCTGTGAAATTATTGTGGGTAAAATTACAAGTCTAAAAAAGTAAACCTTTCACAAGAAAACAAAATTTTCAAAGATAACTTGAAACATTGCAGATCCTTTTATTTATCAGATGATTTATAAACACATTGTTATCCTCCATAAATTTAACATTTT
Organism: Hylobates moloch; assembly: GCF_009828535.3. Taxonomy (NCBI): domain Eukaryota; kingdom Metazoa; phylum Chordata; class Mammalia; order Primates; family Hylobatidae; genus Hylobates; species Hylobates moloch. The sequence continues at coordinate 19,557,290 of NW_026652278.1, read as the reverse complement.
AAAACCATTGGAGTGTTTGTATTAACCAGATATGTATATTATAATAATAATGATTTATTTTTATAAAGGTTCAGAGGTCCAAAGAGGTGACATTTTGTGGATAGCCATGGCAGGGACTCATCAGATATGGGCACTCCTACTGGACTCTGGCAAACTGCCAAAGAAAAAGTAAGTGACAGCCTCTCTCTTTGAGTAGAGTGTACTACTTGGTGTTCATATAATTTCTTTTTTCAAAATCACCATCCTCACTGTACCAGTCAGGATGCGCTAGGTTGTACTGCCATAGCACACAACGCAGATTCTCAGTGACTTAAAACAAGGCGTGTTTCTTGCTCACTCACGTGAGTTCACTGGGGAGCGCTACTCTGTCGCCCAGGCTGATGAAACAGCCTGGAGCTGTCGGGAGCTTTGCCAGTCATCCTGGCACAGTGAGAGAGAAAGAGGTAGTAAGTCACTCAGTGACTGTTAAAATTTCTACTCAGAAGTGACACACATCACTTCTACTTACATTTTATCAGCCAGAGTAAGTCTTAGGGCCACACTTCACTTCAGGGAACCTGCAAAGAATCATTCTCCTTACTGTCTAGAAAGAGAACTAAGAATATTCAGTGGACCCTTATCTTTTAAGACATAGTTGAACTATCTCTAATCATTCATTCAAATAGTTGAATACCACATAGCAGAGTGCTTAATAACTCAGTTTTTGTAGTCAGGCCTGAGACTGAATCCTGGCTCTGCCATTTATTATCTGTGTGAGTTTAGGAGAGCCACTTTAACTTTTGAAGCCTCAGTTTCCTTATTTATATTACCTCATAGGCTTGCTTTGAGAATTAATAATACATGTGGAGAACTTGGCATAGTGCCTAACATGTACAGTAAACATAGGTAGCTTTGCTGTCACAAGGATATAAGGATGAAAGGGTAGTGTCTGCAAAGTTTCTCATGTTTTTTCCTTAGACCCTTTCATCTTCCCCCAATACCCCAGGCAGAGCTGGCCATACTCTTCTCTGTGACCTCACTGTACCTGGTATATAGTTACATCACTGCGCTAAGTTTTCCTGCCCCAACCCACTGCCCCTTCCTCTTTCTCTCTCTTCTCTCTTTTTGATTGTTCTTGTTTTTAGCCATTTCCTCCTACTAAACTGTCTCTTAAAGGAAAGGATCCTTTCCCATTCATTTTTGTGTCCCTTGTACCCAGCACAGTATTTGGTACCTAAGAGGAGCTCAGTAAGGGTTTGCGAATAAATGAATAAAAGCCATTAACCAGAAAGGCTGTCAAATAGCCATGGAAAATGATCATCTCAAGTTACCATTATTAATAGAAAGCCACATTTATATAGATCATTCAAAATAGCGATATTCCAAATAGTGTGTATGTTTGTGCATGTTGCTTTGGACACATTTATATAATGTTTTAAGACATTTAATCATTTAGCAAATATTTATGAAACGTACTATATGCTAGGCAATAGGGATGAAATAACATGCTCACTATGTTAAGGATACAATGAAAAGATGTGGTTGTTGTCATCAGTGAACTTATAGAGGAAGAATCAGATCAGCAAACCATTAAAAGTTAGTGTGTGCAGGCCGGGCGCGGTGGCTCACGCTTGTAATCCCAGCACTTTGGGAGGCCGAGGCAGGCGGATCACGAGGTCAGGAGATCGAGACCACGGTGAAACCCCATCTCTACTAAAAGTACAAAAAATTAGCCGGGCGTAGTGGCGGGCGTCTGTAGTCCCAGTTACTCGGAGAGGCTGTGGCAGGAGGATGGCGTGAACCCGGGAGGCGGAGCTTGAAGTGAGCCGAGATTGCGCCACTGCACTCCAGCCTGGGCAACAGAGTGAGACTCCATCTCAAAAAAAAAAAACAAAAACAAAAAAAAACTTAGTGTGTGCAGAAGGAATCGCTGCAAATTGAAATTGTTCGGCCAGGCGCGGTGGGTCACGCCTGTAATCCCAGCACTTTGGGAGGCCGAGGTGGGCAGATCACAAGGTCAGTAGTTCAAGACCAGATTGACAACATGGTAAAACCCCGTCTCTACTAAAAATACAAAAAGTTAGCTGGGCGTGGTGGCGTGCACCCGTAGTCCCAGCTACCCAGGAGGCTGTGGCAGGAGAATCACTTGAACCCAGGAGGCGGAAGGTTGCAGTGAGCCGAGATTGTGCCACTGCACTCCAGCCAGGGCGACAGAGCGAGACTCCATTTGAAAAAAAAAAAAAATTGAAATTTTTCCTTATATAAGTAAGAGGAAGATGCAACATCAGTAAGATTTGAGTTGTCAAGTAGGGCTTCTTGGAAGAGGCAACTAAACAGTGACCTGATAAAGTAGTAGGAGTTAGGGAGAGTGGGAAGTTTTCCAGGCAAGAATTGGCACTAGTGATGTCAGTAGAAGCCAGATCACTCTGTGCCTTGTGAGTACTTTTAAGGGATTTGGATATTCTACAAGCCTTTCTAGAAAGGTTTAAGCTGGGAAGTGACATGATTAGATTTGTGTTTTTTAAAGAACACTGGCAGCACTCAGAGTGCAGCAAGACTAGAGACAGAGATAAGAGATACCACTGAGGAGCCTATTGCTGTTATCCAGGCAAGAGGTGATAGTAGCCTGAACAGTGAGATTACCAATAAGATTTTACATGAGGCATAATTATAAACAGCAAACAGAAGTTGCCAGAATATGCTGTTCTGGGTGATGGCTGTTTTAGGCATAGATGGTCCAGAGCTGCCTAAATTTCCTCATAAGTAGAGTTGTCACTCTCCTTCATAATAGGAAATTGGCACTAGGACCACACTGACCTGTATTTTAATTTTAAGGAAGTATTATCTTTATTACCAATCTTCAGGTGGTAATGACCCTTAGCATTTTAAAAGTTATTGTTTCTCCCTACTCTTTTCTTTATTTAATTAAGGAAACTCTTTTTTAAAGTATTAAGACTCCTTGTAGACTCCTTTCAATTAATTTGTTTAGCATATTAGTTATTACATATATTGTACTTGCTATGTTTATACATTTCTTGAATAAGTGGCCATATTTTATGCATGCTAAATCCCTTTGCCTCTGTCCCCTGCTCCCTACCTAACTTATTATGGGAACATATCAGCCAGTAAGTGATGGTGAGTTCAGACTTTTGCATGTTGTACCATATTCAGAAACGATTTACACAGACTCTCATTTTGTGTCCTGAGTCAGCTGCTTCCCTTCCCTCAACACAACACACTACCATGTCTTCCTTACAATCTCTCTGGCATAAACTTAGAAACCAGGGTCTAAAACTTTCTCTGCATTACAAAAGGAATCATTGCAATAGTTCTTTAGAAATTTCCCTAATGTACATAAGAAATTGATTTGTACAATTGATATAATTGTACATAATTATCCCATGTAATTGTAAGATAATTATGTACAATTATATCATTTTTCATATATTAGTAATAATGTCTGACCTGGCTATCTTTCAAAAATTATTCTTTAATTCCTTTTGCTAGTCTCTATTTATATACAAGAACACAAAACATTTTTAATGAAAATTGAAGCTTTAAACTATCAAGAGCTAGATAATCTTTTTAGTTCCCTTTCAGAACCTCATATTGCATGAAACTAAGAAGTTAAGAATTTAAGGTAGTAAAAACAACGTATCTCATCAATAATCTGATCATTATTTTTATCTTATAATTCTAACTCTATCAGGGGTTTCTCATTTAACATTTGAAAGTGATTTCAGTTTTGTGTATATCAAAGTAAAGTAAGAAGTTCCCTACACAGTGGGTAAATAAGTTAATGGTTGGAAAAATGATCATGAAAGCTGACTTGAACAATTTAACTAGGCTAAGATCACTAGTTTGTTTTTTTATGAGGCTTATCACTATTGATTATTTACATTCATTTATTTAAGAACTAAATTGCACACAATATACCACATGTTGACTCCACCTATGAACTTGTCTTTTTCAGTGAGTTAACAAAAGGAACCTGCCTTAGGTTTGCTGGAAGTGGAAATGAAGAGAATCGAAACAACGCCTATCCTCACAAGGCAGGTTTTGCCCAACCTTCAGGCCTTTCCTTGGCCTCTGAAGATCCCTGGAGCTGCTTGTTTGTAGCAGATAGTGAGAGCAGTACAGTGAGAACCGTTTCACTGAAAGATGGAGCAGTGAAGCACCTCGTAGGAGGAGAAAGAGACCCCATGGTAATGACAGTCATTCTTGCACAGTACGCTCAGACACTGAGCAAGTTCTCAGTTTTGTGAATTATAGAAAGTCAATAAGATTTAAGAGAGACCATCCTTGGCCTATGTGCGAATCAAAATGAAAGTCAAACCAAAGGAAATGTGAATATAAAGCAACATGAGGAACACACCATCTAAGAAAAGTCAACTGACTCTACTTTATTGTGTATAAATGTTAAGGTTTCAGGGAGAAAGAAAGGGTGAAGCATTGATTATTGGAGAAAAGAAAAAATGTAAATTAGATATTGGGCAGTGGGGCGGAAAGAGCACCAGACTAGTGGACTTGACCTATTCCTGACCAGATGTAGTATTGTGAGTAAAACTACTAAGCACCACCGATTAATACAGGTTCAAAATACTGTCATTTTTTTCTAATCTGAATCAAGTATCCAACCCTATTTATATGAAAATGAGCATTTTCTCTTTTAACTTAAATACCACTTATAACTATTTGAATTTTCACTTCATATTCTAACAAAACACTGTAAAAATTATAACTGCTGTTTCTTTTCTTTTAAAAAAAAATTAAAGAATTTATTTGCTTTTGGTGACGTTGATGGAGTAGGAATCAATGCAAAGCTTCAACACCCCCTTGGAGTAACATGGGACAAAAAAAGGAATTTACTTTATGTGGCAGACTCCTACAATCACAAGGTGAGTCGTGACAGAATTATATAATATCTTGCTTTTTGTGTGTGGCGTTTAAAATACTGAAAGATCTGTGAGCCTCCTACAACTGCCACTCTAAAATATAGAAAGGAGTAACAGTCTTTGACAACTATAATCCAGCATGTTCTGCTGTTTTCTTGGTCCTTTCTTTGCCAGGAGGTTATGATGGTATTCTGAACTAGGGAAAGCACTGAACCAGTTCCAATGGCAATAGCCAACAGTTGTGAATTGCAACCCATCAAAGCTGCTTAGTAACATATTCAGTATATCAAGAGAAGGCAAATAGCAGGGAAATTAATATGTCAACTAACGAATGTTTTTGAGCTGTTGCATAGTTACAATGCCTGTTAGTAAATAATTTTTTCAGCAGCATTTCCATTTTTGTCTATTAAATTGTCTTAAGTTTTATTGCATTTTTGCTTTTTACAAAAATCAGTGGATAATAAGTGTTCATACAGTACTTCATGATGTGAGACCATAAATTTAATATAATTGAGACATAACTGGCAATCATTAAGTTTAACAAGGTAGCAAATTCTCAGGCAATGCTAGATGCTCAGGAAGACAAAGTCAGTTCAGTTGTGAAAGTGTGTCCCATTGTGAAGAAAAACAATTCAATTAAAAAAATTTTTTTTAATTCCAGAAATAATTTCATCAAAGATTGCTTCCAGAAGATAAGATGGAGCTAAGGATTTTACATTGTTTTTAGTTCTTATAATAGAATATCTCCCCTTAGACTATAATTTGAATGTTTGGCTTTTCAAGAAAATATGGAAATAACTATTCCTTTTGTGAGATTTATTGAGAATATTAATGGCAATCAGAAATTAGCTTGCTTGATACTATACTCTTCCATACTACAAACATGAGATTGATCTTCAGATATATGAATTTTTGTTCTTTCTTTTTTAGATTAAAGTTGTGGATCCAAAAACAAAAAACTGTACAACATTAGCAGGAACTGGAGATACAAATAATGTTACCAATTCCAGTTTTACCGAGTCAACTTTTAATGAACCAGGAGGCTTGTGTATTGGAGAGAACGGACAATTATTATATGTAGCAGACACCAATAATCATCAAATTAAAGTGATGGATTTGGAAACTAAAATGGTATCGGTGGTAAGTAATTTTAAAACGTAAGTTAAAGGATGTGGTTTTAAGAATGATGCTAAGATCCTCACAGCACTGACAGAGGCATTTTTGGTTAGACTATCTCCAGGAGAGTAGTAAGTGGATGCTTCTGTCGTGTTCTTTGACAAAGAGACCAGCAGGACTGCTTTAAGGATGTCCTTCTATTCTTAAAATAAAAGTTCCATCTGTGCTGAGAGTTTGAGAAAAATACTGGAAATTGGAGAGAATCTACTGAACCTTCAAGAAAAAAAAAAAGGAGAGGACTCAGATCTGTTTTTAAGTGTATAGACATAGTGACATACACTACATACACCTGCTCTGTGGGTTGGGTTATTTAGCTTTTTGCTTTTGTTTTTTTTTTTCCAGTGATCTTTAGATTAACGTGTAACCTTTGTTTCCCTGTGATGAATCCATTACCAAATAATCTAACAAAAGCTTTAGAAGCCACTTTCTCAAGACGTTGAAAATAAGATTGTGGAAGAAACTTAAATGAGTTATAGTCAATTTTTAAAGATATAGACATGGTTTCTTATAGAATTTTCAAGGAGAAATGTCTATTATAAACTAACTCTTGATGTATGACACTTACCTGAAAAAAATGCAACAGTTTTTTTCTGAAGTCTGGTAATTTGCATGGTATATTTTTAAAATAAAAAACACAGATTACTATTGCAACATGTGTCATTTCTGTTCACATAGATCTCTGATATAAGATGAATAACATTTTCTTATAGTTGACAAGGAAAATTATAAGAAAATGTATATCTACTATGTTTAAATGTATAAACTTTTGCTTTAATTTCCTGCATCTATACATTGGACAGTTACTTTAATTCTGCCTCATTCATAAGTGTTGGGTTTTGTTGTTGTCGCTAAGATAAACTTTCTCTGTATCTACAAAAATAATCTTGAGGGCATCTAACTAACACATTCTAATTCAAACTAGAATGGCCATTAGTTTCATTGACATAGAACTTCATTATTCTACTAAAGTCTAAAAACATGCTCTCTCATTCTGTAATTAATATAAAGTTCTTATGTTTTAATAACAAATTTTCTTATTTCCTAGCTCCCCATCTTCAGATCTGAAAATGCTGTGGTAGATGGCCCATTCCTAGTAGAAAAACAGAAGACATTACCCAAACTGCCTAAATCTGCTCCAAGCATTAGGCTTTCCCCCGTGACTGCATGTGCTGGCCAGACTCTTCAGTTCAAACTCAGATTAGAGCTCCCATCAGGATCAAAGCTAACTGAAGGAGTACCCAGTTGCTGGTTTCTAACAGCTGAAGGTATGAGTATAAGCTTGCAAATACTAATACATCATATATTCTTGATGTTTAATCTAGTTATTTTTTATTTGTTAGGTGATATTTTTACTCTGTATAGGCAAGATTTGAAGGAGATCATATGAACAAATGAATCCAGATCCAACCCCACATTGGCCGTTTGCTTTAGTCATCAAGAGTCTTTCCTCCCCTTTGTTAAAGAACAGTGTAACTCACCAAAAGTTACAAGTCAGTTCTTAGCATGATTTATCGGAATATGGACTTTCCTATACCTCATCCCTTATTCTGATCCTGTTCTTCATTCTATTCTTGTTCCGAAAAGAATCTTAGAGTTAAAAAGTCTGAAACAGAGAAATAAAGTGGAGCCTTCTTATTTAACATCTTTTTCTGTGACTCTTCCTTTCAGTCACTCTTAGGCATTCCTCCCTTTCTTCTATTCGTGCATCACAGTGTGAGCTAGCTCCTTATTTCATTAATCTATGGTAAGGAATCAGTATACTGCTTGCCTTGCAGTAGTGCTTTCCAATATCTTAACCTGGTGGACAAAAATTTTAAAGTGAAATTTTAGTAGTTCACAACTTCTAAATTACAACTTGTCTCTGATTGATGTTCTTCTGTCCTGGTATCCCACGCTCTTTCACACTTTCTCACTCAATTTTCCATTTCCTTCCCAACTCCTCCTCCTTCATACCCTCTCACACACTTTGCTTTTGTACATTACTCAAATCCTGGGTAATTCATGCCTTCATACCTTCAACTTTCTCAGGGCAGCAGCCACTGGCCTGCAATTATAATATCAACTTAGTGTCTAAACCAAGAGGATAATGATATCTTGGTAGACTAGCTGGGAGGAACTGCTGGTTAGTGTTTGGGAGGCTGGTTCTAGGGTGATTGAGTCTGTAGGGAAACCACCCCTTGTCACTTCCCACAAGGGGAAGGCTAACCATGTACTAGGACCTTTGGAGCTTGCTTTGTAGACAGAAGAATACTCAAACCCTGGCCACTCCATAGCCTTCTGTAGGTTCAGAGCAAGTCCTAGGCTGCCAATTTAAGTCTGGAGGTATTACATCAGTTGGAGATCATTAATTTTTCTCAGTGTAACTGTTAAGAGCAGTCACTGTAAGAGCAGTGTATTTAATGGTATCACTGTAGGAGCAGTGTATTAATTTTTAAAATAGGATATTGACAAATTAACATTGGTCTGCATTGTCAGACACACTAATTAATATTGAGTCACTGGGATATAAAATACAGATAGTATTCAAATAAAGTAGTCTATAGATACTTTATCTAATTTGTCTAAGATATTGGCCCCATTTTTATTATATGGTAGCAGATAATTTTCAGGCAATAATCCTAATAATTTAAGGTTTTTGAATATTATAGAGTACATTTGTACACTTATGTTTAAAGGACATTTTCTCTTTTAGCTTGTTATTTAGAAACACTTATTTTTAGCCAAATTTTGGTCTGTATAATCTTAAAGAAGTTAGAATATATGCAAGTTTTAAGCCAAAACAGCAGCATAAAAGCACCACATGTATTGTTACTTCACAAATTGTGTGTGTGATATATATGAAAAATATCTAAAGAAACATTTTCTGTTTTATTTCTAGATTTGGACATTAAAATAGCTTAGTACTATTTTCTTTGTTTGACTTAAAATATAAGAAGTTGGCCAGGCGTGGTGGCTCACGCCTGTAATCCCAGCACTTTGGGAGACAGAGGCAGGTGGATCACGAGGTCAGGAGATCGAGGCCATCCTGGCTAACACAGTGAAACCCGTCTCTACTAAAAATGCAAAAAATTAGCCGAGTGTGTTGGTAGGGTAGTCCCAGCTACTCAGGAGGCTGAGGCAGGAGAATGATGTGAACCTGGGAGGCGGAGCTTCAGTGAGCCAAGCTCGCGCCACTGCACTCCAGCCTGGGTGACAGAGCGAGACTCTGTCTCAAAAAATAATAAATAAAATATAAGAAGTTCTCTAATCTCTCTAGCAAAATCATGCATTAGATAAAAGATACTCTCCAGTCCAGGAATAAGCAAAGAAAGCCAAAGAATTTTAAAGAGAATTTAAAAAGAATTCTTTAAAAGCTTTACCATAAAAGCTTTGTTACTTATCTTTCACCTTCTTACTCTTATTTGACATATTTTTCTCAAATTTGATTTTTCAGTAAACTAAAGCAATAAACTAAAAGAGACATCAAGAGGACTGATAAAGGCAGGTACTCTGAGTCGCTTGACTTATCCTGAGAACAAAAGAGATAGAAAAGCTAAAAAATAGACAGCATTTCATCACACTCAGTAGATGATCCAATTTTTGTACAGAGGAGTCGTTAGAAAATGTTCAGTGTTCTCCATTTACATGGCGGGAAAGCATTTCATATATTTCCCAAATGCTGGCTCTTGAAGGCTGCCACCCTCTTAGGCTGAATGTCTGTATGTGTCTGTGCTTCCCCAGTATGACACGTGTGTTCCAAGAGAAGGTCGAGATGAATAAAAGCATTTAAAGATGATTTTAATTCTTGAGGGCTTAAAATTTGTTAGTAGTTTTTTCGATTTTTGTTATAGATAATGTTTATTTCTAGGAAGAGTTTTACGTATTAAAATAAGATATACAAAATCTCTTGGTTTTTACATTACTTAAGCCCACAGAGAATAGATATGCAATGGTACCTGTTTCTAAATAAAGTGTGTGTGTATTTTTAAATTATTTTTAGATATTCAATAATTCATTATTAACCAGAAAGTCACTAGAGAGTTGCACATACATTTGTATTCCCTAGATAAAATTTTATTTTGTAGTTTTTATATCCCTGAAGACTTTTATCTATTTGGTAAAAATGATCCATTTTCTCAAGTGTCATATGTTTATTTCTAAAATTTTTTTTTTTTATTTATTATACTTTAGGTTTTAGGGTACATGTGCACAATGTGCAGGTTTGTTACATATGTATCCATGTGCCATGTTGTTTTGCTGCACCCATTAACTCGTCATTTAGCACTAGGTATATCTCCCAATGCTGTCCCTCCCCCCTCCCCCCACCCCTATTTCTAAAATTTAATAGGTTTTATTTTTAACTTTAGAGATTAAGGCTTTATAGCCATATTTGCAACATTCAGCTTGATTTTAACAAGAATAATTGTGTAATTTATTTTATAGTATCCAAACAAAGGAAGAACTATAATAATTAGATATAATGATCATCAGACCGGCAACTTCTGATGAGTGGTCAGTATATATTATGTATATTTATGTCCTTCCCACAGACTACAATGCCTGGCACTTAGAGATTTTTTAATAAATATTTGTTGATTGAGTTTATCTAGTCTTCATAAGATATTCCCAGTTTTCTACTTGTCTTATACAGTCTTAATAATTTCATTTTTAATTTTTAGGCAATGAATGGCTACTTCAAGGACAGATACCATCTGGAGATATAGAGAACATTTCCAGTCAACCAACAATTTCACTACAAATTCCTGATGATTGCTTATCACTTGAAGCCATTGTATCTATCAGCGTGTTTCTTTATTACTGTAGTGCAGACAGCAGTGCTTGCATGATGAAGGCAATTTTGTTCAGTCAGCCTTTACAAATAACGGATACACAGCAAGGTTGCATAGCTCCAGTAGAGCTCAGGTATGTATTTTAGCCAGCCAGCTAGCTAGCAACCCATTGCCACCACCTACTGTCCCCCATCCTGACTATCACTGTAATTTAAGGAAAGAAAACTTCAGTTCTGCCTCTGGATACCAAGATGCCCATTGCTCAGTTCTAACAACTGATATTAAAATAAAGCTATGCTCCTTCTTTTATTATAAACAAATTCCTTTGCTTTTGCTGATACTAGCTGAGTCATTGATCATCATTGGAACCATGATATTGTAATCTATGCTGCTATTTGGCACAAGACTGAAGTTCACACTACAGTAGAGAATACTATAAGATAATTTGCAATAAATACCGATAATTATAATACCAGATATTTTAACTAACTTTTTCTACCTAATTTTATTAATAGCAATCAGCACACTTGAATGTGTAAATTTCACCGTAACTTTAGGCAGAACTTAAGCTCCAGTCCACATTTGTGTAACACCAAGTATTCAAGGCATAAAGTCTGTTGTAAGCCAAAAATAAGTCTTTCCATCGCTGTAGAAGCTTAAGGAGTACATCGGTGGTAAATACGATCTTTATTCTCTTCTGTGGTTTTCTCAGTTGAGATATTTGTAAAAGAGAGTTTTGATCTATTTTTATTATAAATTATTTGTTATTTAACATACCATTATGAATGCCTTAAAACTTTGTACAGATAAAGTTGGACATCGAATCTCTAAGGACTGACTCCTTTACCTGTTTATGAGTGACTACATTACCAGATAATGAATGAGTCCCCAGAAATATTATGACTTTCAAGGAAAAAGGGACTTCAGGACACATTACTTAGTGTCTGTGATAAATAATTTATTGTGACAGCTAAATCTGATGGTTATGTATCTTGTTTTGGAAATGTACATTTCACTTGTAAGCATTAAATGCAGATTTGTTGAGTTTAGGTTTTGAGGTTTTTTTGTTCCCATATTCAGAATTTAAATTATGATCGTTTATTGTGATGTTTTTAAAAATCACTTTTAAGCCTTAAAAGTGAAATTTTCAGTGTGAGGTGCTTTCATGCTATTAATAGATACAGTATATCCTAATATATTACTCTTCAAAATATTAAGGCCGAAACAGTGATTTAATGATACTATTTTTTAATTTTTGTTGTTTTTTAACCCTAAAAAAAAAGATATTGGAAAGGTTTTTTTTTCTATTGTCATAATTTATAACTACTTAAAAGCCTAATCTTGTTTTCCTTAATACCTATTCAACATGTTTGTGATTTAATCAGCTTACAAGATTTTAAAAACATCAGGTGAACCATGTTTATTTATTCAATAAATATTTATAGGCAATATGGCATAATATGCTTCCCTTCCCTGTAAAAACAGTGCTAAATTTGAAGTGTAATCTTTTTTTAAGCATCATTGTCTATTTTTAATTTTTTTTGAAATGTAGTATTAGTTTGTTTTATTCATAAGGTTAGCTGAATCTCTGAAGTAAGGATGTATAAATCATGACATTTATTTAATTAGTCATCTACTGAAGCTACTTTTAAAGGGAAATATAGATATAAAATTAAAAGGAATCCTGTTTAAAATTATATGTGATTACCTCATAAACCTTTTCTCTCCACAAGCAGTAAAAAAAATGAAATGTTCTGTAATAAAAGGGTGTATAACATACTCTCTTTTATGGAGAATAGGCCTTAGTTATTTTATTTTATTTTTGAGACACAGTCTGGCTCTGTAGCCCAGGCTGGGAGTACAGTGGTGTGATCTTGGCTCACTGCAACCTCTACTTCCCAGGTTCAAGAGATTCTCCTGCCTCAGCCTCCCAAGTAGCTGGGATTACAGGCGTACGCCACCATGCCCAGCTAATTTTTTTGTATTTTTAGTAGAGACAGGGTTTCACCATGTTGGTCAGGCTGGTCCCAAACTCCTGGTCTCAGGTGATCCGCCTGCCTCTGTCTTCCAAAGTGCTGGGATTACAGGGGGTGAGCTACCGTGCCCTACCGGCCTTAGTTATTTTTTAATCTCATTTGACTTATTATATTTCTCATTTCTAGATGGACAGGATGAGAATATTTTGGCCCAATCATTTTCTGTTTAAGGACATAAACAATTTCACACTCTGAAAGAAGTATATACAATTTTAATTTGCTAATTTAGAAATATCTGACAATTTATTTTTCAATATAATATACAAACACAGTGTTTGTTATACATGTTCATGTACAGTGAAAATGCAAAGGCATTTTTTAGAATCTATTTCCCTTCATTTGTCTAGACAGTTTTAGGTTAGCCTTAGCTGATGCTTTTCTTGACTTTCAAAATACAGTTTTATTGAACATTCTTATTCTTACCCACTGCCAGTCTGCATTGTTTTTTACATTAAAAGTATTATTTATAGTAGACTAATAGGATTTTGAATAAATCACACTTAAGCAATATAAATAGGTTCCTAGAATTTATGACAAGGATAAACCTCTCATATAAGAGGAAGCACTAGAAAGTTTATTTTTAAAACTTGTTGATCTATATTCTATAAGGACTTCTGCATATTTTTTATCTTTTGCTTTTGTTGCGTAAATTATTATGTCCAGTGATAGTTTAAAAAGAACAAGATTTTAGTGTAAGTCACCTCAATTGAAATGCCAGTAATGTGGCATTGCACATATTTTTTATAATACCTGGAATCTTTGCCCTAAATTATTCTGCTGGTTTGTTGCTATTTTTTTCCTCTTCCTTTATTATTTCACAAATGGTAGAATTTCTCGATATGATTCTTGTAAAGAGTTTAGCTTATCTTGAACATTCTGTCTTAAGCAAATATTTAACAAGGGAAAACTTTGTAGTTTAATCACCCGTAAGTGTAACTTTAGCAAAATTCAATGACTATGAAAAGTAATTTTTTTCTTAACTGTTCTAATAATGTTTAGTTATAATATTATCAAACCTTCAGAAAGCTATAAATCCTAACAGCCAGAAAAAAAAATTACTATGTGTATATTTATGTAGGCGTGTGTATACACAAAGATTAAGAATTATTCATGATTCTTTTATGGCCAATATACTTTTGAGCTTATATAACTGAGATAAGTTACTCTTTGCTTGTTTTTCTGTAGTTGGAAAATTTAGGAAGGTATTGAAAATACATATCTCTATAATGTAATAATTTTCTGCCTGCACAAAGTTTACTATTAATTTATGTCTACCAGTTAAAAATACCATAGTTAGATTTGGCATCACGTTTAACCACAATCGTCAAAATCTACTTAAATTCTGTAGTTGACAGTTAGATAAGAATATATGCAGAGGGAAAATGTCAATGGTTCTTGTGAATGAAGGAATTATGGATGTTTTTATTTTAATTCTACTTTGCTTTTTTCTTTTTTTTTTCTTTTTAGTGAGCAATCTGTTACTTTTAAAATCACGGTGGGGGGAAACCCATAAAGTTTAAAGAGTTAAAGGTAATTGAATCGTAAGCACTTAAATAATAACTTTTTAAAAGTCATTTTTATTACCAAAGCTCAGAACATTGTTTGGAGTCCTTTGATCTACCGGTTCTCTTAAGTACGTGATTTTGTGAAGAAAGCCATGGTTATGGCTTTTTTGTTCTGGTGTTTTTATTGTGTAACGTAGCATAGTGGTTAAGAGCTTGGATTTTGCAGTAACTTGGATTCTAATCCTTTAAAATGGGGCTGATATACCTGCCTCATTCAATGAAATATTGTGTGTACAGCACTTAGTAATTAATGAAACTGGTAATTATTGGCTTAGTTACTATAATGATAATTTGGGACCATAAACACATACCACCCTACATTTTCTTTGCAACTACAATTTGTGAAGGAAAATCTCCCACTAACTATTGGTTATGTTAATATTCTTCATAGAGTTGGGTTCAAGAAGAGAAATGTTTTGTAATGAAGCATATAACTATTTTATAAACAACATTGTAGTTATAAAGAAGCATGCCTGTAGTGTTATTAAAAACTTTTTATAAGACTTTCTGGAGCTACAAGTAATGAACTTGCTTTGAGAGGGTCCAGACATACTCATCCTGAACCACATTCCTACAACATATGCCCAGCAACCTGCACCAGAGTACTTATATCTTAACCAAAAAGTTTCACTCCAATGATGGTGCTTCACAAAATCTTCAAAGTGCTTTCATGTATATTGCCTCATTTGAGCTTCAAATAACCTTATAAATCGGGCAGGTAGATGTTAGTTTACAGAGGAGGAGACAGCTTTGGAATAGTGGTGACGTACCTGAAGAATAGAAAACTCTCGGAATAGTGCTCGATGCCTGAAGTGGTGCCTGGCGCCAGCAGATGTTCAATTCTGTCAAACAAGGGGAAGTAGTGAGTGGTGGAGCCTTTATTCAGGCACAGGTCTCCTCGTTCCTAACTCCAAGATGCAGAGGGAAAACAAACTGCTCAATTAAGAGTTCTTCCGTGGACACTTTCTTAAGCCTTCACATAAAGTAACAAGAATAATAGATATTTATTGAGTAGATATGTATTGAGTTCTTACTATTTGCCAGCACTCATCTATTAGGTGCTTTTATGTATTAACTCATTTAATCCTCACAACAACCTTATGTGAGAAATACTATTTGATTGGTGAAGAAACACACAGAGAGGGTAAGCATAATCAAATACACCAGCATAACCAAAATCACAAATTTAGGGAATGGCAGGGCCTGGATGGGAGTCTGCTCAACTCTCTGCTGTATTGCCTCTTAAAGTAGGTTTTCTTAAAACATAAATCTTTCATAACTTTATATATTTATAGTAACTTAATCCAAAGAACCCCAAAAGTACTAGCAATGATTGTTCCTGCAATTTAAATAAATCCATTTAATTATACAACTTTGCATTATAATTTGTTATTCAGACCTTGGAACAGTCTGTAATTATTTGTGAAAAGATTTTATGTACTACTTTTTCTTAATTTCAGATATTGTCCAGAGTTTTTCTTGGCAGATGGATGTATTAAAAAAAAAATAGCTTTCCAATGTTAGTTCTAACAGTGCTGTTTCAAAAGTTGTTTTAAAAGTTCTAACGGTTGGTCTTCAAAATGTAATTAAGACCTTATCATAAAGAGCCTTTTGCACGGACTATCTCAAACCCGAAGAAGCTTATTCATATTTAAGAAAATTTTGTTGTATTAAATATTAGTCCAAGTGAGCTCTAGAAATATAGTCTTCTGCTTTCTTGTTTCATAAATAACACTGGTATGTAGACCCCTCCCCGTGACTCAAATATATTAATATGCAATTCTGTTACAGTAAAGTTTGCACCATGGTCAACCTATTCCAGCATTAGGTACTTTTTGTTGTTGTTTTGTTTTGTTTTGTTTTTGAGATGGAGTCTCACTCTGTCACCCAGGCTGGAGTGCAGGGGTGCAATCTCAGCTCACTGCAAGCTCCGCCTCCCGAGTTCAAGTGATCCTCCTGCCTCAGCCTCCCAAGTAGCTGGCACTCACCACTACTGGTGCCCACCACAATACCCGGCTAATTTTTGTATTTTTAGTAGAAACAGGGCTTCTGTTGGCCAGGTTGGTCTCAAACTCCTGACCTCATGTGATGTGCCTGCCTTGGCCTCCCAAAGTGCTGGGATTACAGGCGTGAGCCACTGTACCCAGCCTAGCATTAGGTACTTTTTTTTGTTTTGTTTTGTTTTTGTTTTTCTTGAGATGGAGTTTTGCTCTTGTTGCCCAGGCTGGAGTGCCATGGCAACACAGCCTCCGCTTCCTGTGTTCAAGCAATTCTCCTGCCTCAGCCTCCTGAGTAGCTGGGATTACAGGCCTGCCACCATGCTTAGCTGACTTTTTGTATTTTTAGTGGAGATGGGGTTTCGCCATGCTGACCAGGCTGGTCTTGAACTCCTGACCTCAGGTATCTGCCTGCCTTGGCCTTCCAAAGTGCTGGGATTACAGGTGGGAGCCGCTGAGTCCAGTGCACTAAATACTATTAAAAGGAATTAAGCAAAATGCTATGTACCAATGATTATGATTCATGATCACCTAAACACAGAATGCAGACTTAACTTTTCATTCTTAGTGTGCTAATTAAGTAGTAGTATGGTGCAGTAAGGAATTTTGTTAATTTTGTTATAAACCCCTTCTCCTGAAATCTGTAAGGAAATGTGATAATAAGAAAGTGATAATAGCGTCATATTTTAAAAGTAGAATCCACTGTTAACACCAAGATTACCTTTTCTTCCCCCTGTGGCACAGTTTATTTAAATGAAGTATTAGCAATAATCATGTCACTATTTTGTCCTGAATAATTAAGAGTTTGCTTTTTTTCCCATGTCTTTGCAATAGGATAATATAAAGAATAGTATTAAAAGTCAGAGGCTTTACTAATCTACCTATATGTATTCCATGACTAACAAACCTGGCCCCTTCACATATGAGCGCTGGAGGTTTGCCTGGTTGCCTCTGGCTTTCAGAAAGCTGCCCCAATCACAGAGCCTGGGTAAGGTGGAACAGGAGGCAGCCCCACTCGGCTTTTCTGATTGCATCCCACCTGTTTTTGAGTGTGTTGGTTTGGTTTAATTCTTTTCAAGGGTTGGAGTTGGAAAGTGAAAACCCTAGACACTTGCTGTGGAATGTTTGCCTGGTTGTTTTGGTGTGTCCCTCTTCTTCACTGGCATGTCACTTTCAAGTGTACCAAAGGACATTTTGTTCTGTTGAAAGCCACAGGACCAAAAGGAAAGTATTGCAGCTATTTGCAAACATACTTCCCTACCTATACAAGCAGCCATATACTAAAAAGTATTAACAAGCACAAATGAACACTAAATAGCCTTATACCAAAAAGCATTCTTGTAACTGTCAGGAAATGGTATGAATTCCTTCCTCTTTAAGCAGCAACTTATCACAGGCTTGGTGGCTTTAAGTAATGTAGAATTAAGCAAATGGTCAGTTATTTTTTAATGTTGAAAACTTGAAAGTGTGAGTATTATGGACATAGTTTACTACCTTTTGCTTTTAATATACTTGGTTATCTATTTCCATTTGAAATAAAATGAAAGACCTCAAACTGATGCTGAGAAGTAGACAAAATCAGCTCTCAGATTTAAATCTGCCCAATTTGTATAGTTTTTTTTTCCCTTCCCATTTTTTTGTGTTTAAGAAACAGGGTCTTGCTCTGTTGCCCAGGCTAGAGTGTAGCAGTGACATGATCATAGTTCACTGCAGCCTGGAACTCCTGGGCTCAGGATACTCCTGCTTCAGCCTCCTGAGTAGCTAAGACCACAGGTGTGTGCCACCACACCTGGCTAATTTTTTAAAAATTTTTTGTAGAGATGGGGTCTTGCTATGTTGCCCAGACTGGTCTCAAACTCCTGGCCTCAAGCCACCAGCCTCCCAAAGTGCTAGGATTACAAGCATAAACCACCACACCTGGCCTGTTATTCCTTCTTTATCTAATGTGTGCTAAGCTCATTAAAAATGTATATTGAGGTAAATAGGGCAAAACATTAGTTAAATTATGCTAATTAATGGGAAAAACAGACGTGTTCCTCTGAACATTTAGAAGGACTCTGTCCTGCAACTGTCTTCTGTTTTTAGAATTTGTAGTCACTGTTTTTAGTGCCACTGGAAATATATTCATTCTTTGAGCATGTACAGCATGGGCTCCCTGTTGTATTTATTACACTTTTCAAAATGCCAGCAAGTTTTTGTTTGTATAGAGTTGGAATGTATTGTTCATGCATGCCCGTGATATTCATCATCGAAATATACCTGTAAAAAATAAACTACCGCTTCCTCTCCACACCTTAGGCCTCCCTCTTACTAAAAACAATAGTAGTTTCTGTAGAAGTTTCAGTGAGAAATTATGATTATATAAATAACAATGTGGCAGAACAATTTTGTTGTAGTATTTTTTCCGTAGCATTTCTTAATAATAGCTCAGTTTTCAAAGGAGGGGAACAGTACCCCATGTGAATTCAAATTAATTTACTCTGACGTATACCTTCCTAATTATATTTTATATAGGCTAATTTTTTTAAGTTTAAATTCTCACTGTTAAGTTGCATTGAGAGACAATTAGAATTGTTGTAATTGTCATCTCTTTACATGTGGATTATGAACAAATGAAAGTTTGCTGTGTGATTGCAGTTTCAAATTATAACATTTCATAAATATGTCAGTTTTAGAAACTCAAACTCTTTCCCATCTTTTGTATGGATAAAGTTTATGGTTTCATTTCTGAGAATAGAGTTGGTCTGCTGTGCTAATAACTTCGTGTTTCTCATTCCAAAGGCTTGATTATATTTTTTTCTCCAGTGATTACAAATGCAGCGAAAATCCAATTTACAAGTTCATATATTGATATTTCTAGATAGAGTCTAGTTCTAAAAGAATGTACTTGGTGTGCATTTTTGAGTGTTTCATGTAGACAGATTAATATATTTTTGTACAACATCGTATTTCTACATTTATTTCAAGACTGTACTTTTCAGTGACTTTTTCAAGTGCATGTGTTAACAGAAGATTGTTTGGAATGAGAGTGCAGTGGCTTCTTTACTAGTCAAGAGAAGTGTAATACAAGTCATCATAGAAGGTGAGAATGTGTTTATACTGTACATGGAAACCTAATGCCTCTTTTCTAAAGCTTTGTACATTTTTTTCGTGAAATAGATTAAATATTTTCTCTCTAAAACTGTGTTTCTGTTTTAATGTGCTTTCTAAGTATATCATGAGGTAACTCTACTACTTAGAAACCTGTAAGCCATGATTTACTTGAGCTTTTGGGGAAATGAAAAGGAGAATACTTAGTTTAAAAAAAATTTTTTTTAACTGCAAGCAGATACCTCGATCAAATCATGCAATCATAATTATAGAGATTTTTAATATATATATTGGGAAAGGGTAATCTATTCAATAGATGATACTGGGAACATTTGAAAAGAACAACAGAAATTAGATCTCTACCTAACACTGCACACCAAATTTGAAAGGAATTAATGACATGACAGCAAACTATCACAAGGACAAAAAACCAAACACCGCATGTTCTCACTCATAGGTGGGAATTGGACGATGAGAGCACATGGACACAGGAACGGGAACATCACACTCCGGGGACTGTTGTGGGGTGGGGGGAGGGATAGCATTAGGAGATAAACCTAATGTTAAATGACGAGTTAATGGGTGCAGCACACCAACATGGCACATGTATACATATGTAACAAACCTGCACATTGTGCACATGTACCCTAAAACTTAAAGTACAATAATAAAATTAAAAATAATAATAAAATTACAGAAACGCCAGAAGAAGATAAAGGAGACGACCTATAGTGTTGAGGGTGAGGTTGGCATTCCTGAGAGTGACCTGAAGCCCAAAAGCATGATTGGAAAAGTTGACATGTGTGACCCCATAAAAATTTTAACCATCTGTATAATGAAAGAACAAAAATGAAAAAAGGAAATGCAAACTGTGAAAATATTTTCAAGACACAAAATGGACATAGGATTGCTATGTGTAGTATCTGAAGAGCTCTTATGAACTAATCAGAGGAAGACGTCCCAACTGGAGAATTGGCAAAGAATATGAGCATGCAATTCACAAAAGAGATACAATAATGAAACATGTTCAGTCTCACCAAATCAAGAAATGCAAATGCATTCATTCAGCTATTGTTGAGCACCTGTTTTATGCCATATTCCAGGCCCAGTGATGAACAAGTTAGACAAGGTCTGTGCTCTAGAACTCTTGTAGTTGAGGGGAGAGACAAGAAAATGGATAAAACAAAAAGGATAAATGCCATAACAAGGTAAATAGGGGAGTCCAGGCCTCACAAATGAATTTGAATGATGAGAGAAGCCCAAGTCATGCACACCCACCTGCGGGAAGTGCAGAGGCCACGTAGGCATCTGTTTTCCGAAAGGATTCCACCAATTACACTGGCCAAGTACGTGACAGCCAGTGGATCCACGTATTCGCCATTATATTGTCAGACTTGAATTTTTGCCCTTTAGATAGAAGATGGTATGTCATTTTGTTTGTTTGCATTGCCATGACCACCGGTGAAGCTGAACATTTTCTCACTGATCCAATAGTTGCACTTGTAGAAATTGATTTAGTAGAATACTTATGTGCACAAAAGTGTATCAACATTGTAATAGTGAAAAACTGAAAATAACCTGAATGTCTCAATAGGAACATATTAAGTAAACAATGGTCTGTCCATACCATGGAATATAATGCAGCCATTAAAAATAATCAGACATCTACTTGTACTCACATGTTATGTGAAAAACAAGTTTCTGAATAAAAGTAAATCTTATTTTTAAAAGCTCTATACACATCCACATATGTACATCTATAAACCATCCTTGCTTTGCACAGTAATGCATGACCAACCTTGCAAGCTGAAGCTGTGCAAAGCAATCTTAACAACCAATGAAGGAAAAGATGATTGTTTCATGACCTTTAAAAACATTAGTGAAAATATTAAAAGCTCTCTGTCAATTATAAATGAATGGGGAAATGAAAGACATAGTGAAGCTAGTATTTATTTAGTATGCCATAATTTAAAACATTGCAAATGTTGAGAATTCAAGTTGTTGTCAAACTTACCAAGAGCATTTGAACAGGGCTTGCTTGCATCTCGTAATTTGCAATACAGAGCAAGTACCTTTTCTATGCCTTGGCAAATTGTTACATTCCTTTCAGTTGTAAAATATCTCTAAGAGTTCTATGATCTATTTATGCCAGCATCACTTCCTTGGGGACATCATCTTTTCATTATAACCAATATCTTCACTTATGTCGATAAATGTTAAGTTCCCTTTCACTAAGTTTCTCTGGCTTCTTACCTAGAGTCTGTATCAAAGAGCACAGTATCAGCATTCCCACAGTTAGCCCAAATTTTATTTCCAGTGTTACCGCTTTTCATTTCTTTGCTGTATTTTTTTGTCTTTTTTGGCCAGTTCCCTGTTTTAACTCTCCAGTTTTGTAAAATGTCATGTGCCTCTATCACCAGGACACAAAAAGGCAATACAACTACACACGTTGCTGTCTGTGCATAACAGATGCATAGTGACCAGTCACTGATGGATTTTGAGATAAGTGACATTATTGGTTACTGATCATGGGACACACCTGTTACTAGTGAGTTGTGGGTTGAAGAGCTAACAGTGAAGTTTGTACTTAGTAATTACAGCTAATATGCCATGGAAATGAAATTTGAACTGTGTTGTTTGGGGACTGGTGTTATTTAAACCATGTAACTGAAATTGTGCCTGTCAGAATTGTTCAAAGCAAAGACTGCCTGCATATATATATGCAGGATATATGTATATATGTGCATCTACACACAGATCTGTGGAAATATATAAAGGAATAGAAAAAAGAAATATAGTAGGACACAACAAATTCCTAATTAACAATATAGAGTTGAATTTGGGGAAGGGGGTAGGGAGGAACTAGTATTTATTGATCCTACAATATTTTTTATTGTTTGAATTTTCATAGATTAATAATGTTTTTAGAACAAAATTGAGTAGAAGGGCTGGGTGTGGTGGTGCACACCTGTAATCCTAGTACTTTAGGTGGCTGAGGTGGGAGGATCATGAGGCCAGGAGTTCAAGACCAGCCTGGGCAACATAAGGAGACCCTGTCTCCACAAAAAATAAGTAGGAAGAAGATAGCTTCCGTTTCCCACAGTCACAAGGCTTGCTTTGTGTACATTCTGGAAAAGGTAACCAGAATTGTAATGAGAATATAAGAATGCTGAATACATAAATGTTTGGGGAAAAAACCTATGATGTTTATCTTAGAATATAGGGAGAAAAATATAAAATGAGAGCATGCCACAGCTTAGTGCAGTGTCTAAGATACCAACTCTGTGCCAGCTGACCCGACACTGTCACTTAACAGAATTGCTTCATCTCCATCGACATTTAGTTTCGTATCTGTATCTGGATATTAATACCCCAGAATTATTTTATGATAATGTTAGAAAAGCACTTAACACAGTGACTAACAACTACTAAATGCTCAAATCATTGCATTATTCATGCCATGGAGAGGAGTGAGTTTTCTGCCAGTGAATGTCTTCAAATAGAGTCTGGGAGGTGGCTGATCGGAGTATTTATCACATCGGGAAAAATGGAACCAGATGACCTGAAGTTCTGAGCCATTCTCAGAGACCGTGATTTGAGATATTTATGGAAAAATCTGTTTCGTTTTATTTCAAAACAATAATTTGTTATTTATGCCTTCAGATTTTATAATACTTTTTGGAATGAGACATACACTACAAACCAATTCAAGTAATAGTGCATTTTACAGATACACAGAGTTTTAATAGGGCTCAGAAAATTATTTAAAATGCATTTAATCAAATGCAACTTTATTAATGGATACAATTTTGTGTAACTCTAATCTTGCTAATTCGATTTATATTTTAAACTCTTAACTAGGTAAGAAACTTAAGACTTAAAAGGATTTTGAGGGAAAAAAGTGAAATTCACTCCCCTCCCTTTTTTCTGTACAAGTAGTTCATGAAAAATATTTGCAAAACTCTTTATATACATAAAACTTAAGCTATTTTAAAACTCCATTAAAATGAAGGGTTTTTTTTTTTAAATCATGGGCTTTTCAACATACAATAATCAAGCTATTTTACAAATCTGTGACCTCAGTGTTAACAGTTTTCCAAGGAATATACTGTTCTTTATTGAGTTTTTTTTTTTTTTTCATGACATCTGGAATACATCTAGATCTTTATGATATTTTGTGTTCCTTTCTTATCTTGCCAGCTGCTAAGGAGCAGAAATTATCAAAGAAGATCACCGAACTGACAGACAACTGTATTTCCACACTCCTGCCCTTTGAAATCTGCCTTCTAGTATGTGAGGCAACCTTCATCAGCATGTAGTAGCATGTCAGTGCTGGCTAGTTACTTTCCAAGAGGGAGATAAACACCTCAAAATAAGCAATGGAATTGCTTCAAGTCAGTTTTAAAATCGTTAGTTTTAATAAAACTAAAATGAGAAAGTGTTTTCACATTAACTGCTGTGGGCCATTTTGCTGTTCCTCAAACCACTTTAAATTTACTTTCTTTTAGTTCAGATAATTTAGCTTTTTATTTAAAAACATCTCCACAACTTTTGTTTTTTTGTTTTTTTGTCTTTTGTTTTTTGTTTTTCTTTGAGAAGGAGTCTCGCTCTTTCACCCAGGCTGGAGTGCAGTGGCGCGATCTCAGCTCAATGCAGGCTCCCCTCCCCGGGGTTCACGCCATTCTCCTGCCTCAGCCTCCCGCGTAGCTGGGACTACAGGCGCCCGCCACCTCTCCCGGCTAATTTTTTGTATTTTTAGTAGAGACGGGGTTTCACCGTGTTAGCCAGGATGGTCTTGATCTCCCATCTCCACAACTTTTAAACCATGCTTATATCTCTCTTGTGAGATACACAATACACAAATTGTATACTAAATTATGTATGCCAACATTTTGTGTGTGTGTGTGTGTGTGTGTGTGTGTGTATATATATATATCTCTTGTGAATTTGACCAGTTGCAGTTTCTAGTTTCTGCTTTGTGACGCCAGAGTCACAATTCTAGTCAATCTTAGGGTATCATTTTAGTAAGTAGTAACTTTCATCAAGCTTTGAAAATTGGGATTGCATATGTTAAGCATATTTTAATTTCAGTTGCTCAGAGAAACTAACAGATTATCACTGTATAATGTGTCTGCTGTTACTTCCGCTTATTGAAGAAATCACTGAACTGCCATTGAAGAGTGGGAGACGCCTAAGAAAGGCTGAGTTCTGGAATGCTGCCAACACATGAGAAGCATGCATTTCTCCTAAGATGTTTAGGGTTTTCATTTGAAAGGAGTCATCTCATTTAGTAGTATCTATCTCTTTAAATTGACATGGTTCTATATTTGGCATTTCATTGGAAATGACATCACAACCAAGTCCCTTATTAGAGTAGGCAAGATAAGGAGGATAGGATAAATATTTGAAGTATAGTTTATCTGCCCATCCTGGAAAAGGAAGAACAATAGCTTGTCCATGTTCAGGAAGCTAACATGACCTAAAATTCCTAGCGTTGCATGGGAGCTAATGAGGCTGTTTACCCTGTTCCCTCATCTTTGGGCAGTATTACAGTAAACTTAAGTCAGCCTTGCAGAAAGTCAAGTAGAAAAAAACACCTGCTTTTATTTGTGTAACTTTCTGGAGGAAGAACAAGATAATCATCTACATGGCCAAGAACCTTCTTTGGTTCCCTTGCACCTTGCTGTTATAAGTTGTAGGATACCCTTGGGTGTTTTTGCTGTGGTTCAGTGTTGTAGGTGGAAGGTACAGCACTGAAGTCATTTTAATAATTTGTGTTAATAAAGCCCTTCTGTCAAAACTTACCACAAGGAGTGAGGCGATAGAGAAGTTGCATTTTAGCCACTCATAAGATGAACTATATGAAGATAAGGATCTAGCCTATTTTAAAATGCTATTCTGCAAACTTTATGGGAAGTATATTCTTATTTAACAGCCCTGCCAGGAGATGATTCCTTGTGTCTAATCTCTGTACCCTGCTCTGTGATGTAAGCATTCCACTCGCTTGTTGTTCAATGAACATATTTCCTAGCTCTTTATAACCTTAACTTTCTCATTTCAAAGTGAATCATTACATATTTTTAACATTTTCTTCAGTTCAATATTAATTCCCCACACATATGCCTGCTAGATCTACTTTCCCAGTCTTATGTTTTCTGTCAGCCTTCCCTGAACTGTTCACAGCCACCTGGAATTATAAAGCCAAGAATTAACGCATTCTGTGGACAGGAGAGCCAATGGTGGAGATGAAGGTATATTCCTGAATGGCACACGAGGAACTCCAGTGAACAACCATAACTGGTAAAAATTATTTTTAAAAGAGCTATTTAAAGTCTCTGGAAATTGTCCCAAAGGCATGCAGTTAATGAAACGTTTATTCAAGAAAATCTAAACCTCGATAAGAACTGTGAGAATCTGTGACACCAGAGTCATAGCCATTCCTTCCCTCCCCCTGCCCCAGAACAATGTGATGGAAGCTCCACTCCAGCTGTGGCCAAGAAGGTGGGACTCCCCCTTCCCCAGTTCCGAGTAAAGGGCTACAGGAGTTCCCCAGGAGGGGCAGGCTGCCAGCGTCTTCCTCTCCCCAAGCTGTGTGTTGGAAAGGCTAAACTCCAGGTGAGGGCAGCCTTGAGTCCAGGGGTCCTCTCCCTTCACTAAGCCCCCACTCATAAAGTGGAGCTTCTTCCCCAGGCATGACGAGCTGAGATTACAGGAGCTTTGGACACCCTTATCTCAGCTCGCTGGCAGGACAGCGATTTCACACCAAGAGGCAAGCAAAGAGGACCAGAGGCTGCCACCACCACCTAGTGCCCTGCTCACAAAACACAGGTATCACTCCAAAAATAGCAGGGCACTGACTTCACTCCCATCTCCAGAACAGTGGCATACAGAATCGGAAATCAAAGGGAGCATGACAACTGACCTCACAAGACTACAAATGAATACTATGAACAATTTAACTTAGATAAAATTTTTTAAATTCCATAAAGACAAAAAGGCTGCAAATGACTCAAGAAGAAATAGAACAACTGAATAGACCCATAAACAGATTGAATTAGTAATTTTAAGACATCCCACAAACAAAAGAACAAATGGCTTCCCTGGTAACTTCTACTAAACGTTTAAAGAATAAGTAATACCAATTCTCCACAAAACTCTTCCAAAAAATAACAGAACACCTTCTGACTCATCCTATGAGCCTGATACCAAAACAAGATAAAGATGTTACAAGAAAAGGAAACTACAAACCAATATTTCTTGAATATAGATGCAGAAATCCTCAGTGAAAAATACTAGCAAGCTGTATCTAGTAACACATTTTTTAAATTATGACTGTTAGCCGGGCATAGTGGCTCATGCCTGTAATCCCAGCACTTTAGGAGGCCGAAGTGGGCAGATCACTTCAGGTCAGGAGTTGGAGACCAGCCTGGCCAACATGGTGAAACCCCGTCTCTACTAAAAAACTACAAAAATGAGCTGGCTGTGGTGGTGGGTGCCTGTAGTCCCAGCTATTTGGAAGGCTGAGGCAGGAGAATCTCTTGAACCCAGGAGGTGGAGGTTGCAATGAGCTGAGATGGAGCCACTGTACTCCTGTCTGGGCAACAGAGTGAGACTCGGTCTCAAAAAAAAAAAAAAAAAAAAAAGTTGACAAGCAGGGAAGGGGGATGAGATGTATGGGGAAGAGGAATAGCCACCATTAAAAAATTTATGACTGTTGTCTAATAAAGATTTTGGTCCTTGCCCTGGGTTCCTGGTATGGAGATTCTAAAACCCTTGGAATTCCGAGTGATAAAAATGTATTTTTTTTTATTTATGAGCCCCTTAGAACACATCTTAGTTTGTACTAATGAAGTGA
Source organism: Hylobates moloch (assembly GCF_009828535.3). Taxonomy (NCBI): domain Eukaryota; kingdom Metazoa; phylum Chordata; class Mammalia; order Primates; family Hylobatidae; genus Hylobates; species Hylobates moloch. The sequence goes on along the minus strand of NW_026652278.1, from coordinate 19,529,928 downwards.
CTCACTGTGTGCCCCGAGACAGCTTCAGGATGGGAGCTGCAAAGATCAACCATGTAATTAGAAGGGTGGAGCTTGGAGCCATATGATTTTAGCCTGGCTTCCCAACCTCCAAGGACAGGTTGGGGAGAGACTGGAGATTGACTTCAATCACATGGTCAATGTTTAATAAAGCATGCCTGTGTAATAAAATCTCAGTAAAACCCCTGGACACAATCAATGGAGCTTCCTGGGTTGGTGAACACATCAATGTGCCAGGAGAATGACATACCCTGATTCCACAGGGAGAAAGCACAGAAGTTATGTGTTTAGGACCCTCCCAAACCTCACCCTACATGACTCTATATTTGGTTGTAATAAGTATAGTGCTTTTCTGAGTTCTGTGAATCATTCTAGTGAATTAACCCAATGGGGTCATGTGAGTCCCCAATTTGTAGTCAGTTGATCTGAAGTGAGGGCAATCTTGTTGTGGACCATGTCCTTTAACTTGTGGCATGTGAACCAAGTTTGGCTGGTTAGTGCCAGAGATGAAATGTAGCACACTAGTTGGTATCAGAATAATGACAAAGTGATATTAATTCCAGGAATGCAGGGTTGGTTTGACATCCAAAAATTAATCAATGCAATACACCATATTGGTGGAATAAAAAGCAAAAAGAAAAAATCACATAGTAATATCAGTAGATGCAGAAAATCATTTTACAAAATCTAACACCTTTTCATAATAAGTACACTCAATAAACTAGAAATAGAAAGAAACTTAACCCAATAAGGGCACCTATGAAAAAGAACACAGCTAACACTGTACTTAATGGTGAAGGACTGAATACTTTTCTCCAAGATCAGGAAAAAGATAAGGGCTTCTATTTTGCAGAAATTGACAAACTGACCCTAAAATTCAGGTGTAAATTCAGGGGACTCAGAATGCCCAAAACAATCTTAAAAAAAGAACAAAGTTAGAAGACTGATACTTCCTGATTTTAAAACTTACTACAGTTAGGGTAGTCAAGGAAGTATGGTACTGGCATAAAGCCAGACATATGAATCAATGAAATACAATTGAGAGTCCAAAAATAAATGTCACGTTTATGGTCAATTTAAAAAGCCAGCTGGGATTTTGATAAGGATTGCATTGAATCTATAGATCAGTTTGGGAAATATTACCATCATAATAATGACTATGGCATGTTTCTCCTTTAATTTAGGTCTTTAATTTCTTTCAGTGATGTTTTGTAATTTTCAAGGGAGAAGTTTTGTACTTCTTTTGATAAATTTATTCCTAAGATTTTTTTGGAATTATTGGGAATGGAATTCTTTAAGTTTTTTTTTGATTGTTTATTGCAATTGTACACAAGTACAATTGATGTTTGTATCTTAATCCTTTATCCCACAACTTTGCTGAACTTTTATTAGCTTTAATGGTTTGTTAGTGGATTCCTTGGGATTTTCTGTATTTAAGATCATGTTATTGGTGAATATAATTTTTTTTTTTTTTTTAGATGGAGCCTTGCTTTGTCGCCCAGGCTGGAGTGCAGTGGCACAATCTCAGCTCACTGCAACCTCCACCTCTCAGGTTCACGCGATTCTCCTGTCTCAGCTGGGATTATGTAGCTGGGATTATAGGTGTGCACCACCACACCTAGCTAGTTTTTGTACTTTTAGTAGAGACGGGGTTTCTCCATCTTGGCCAGGCTGGTCTCAAACTCCTGACCTCAGGCGATCCGCCTAGCTCGGCCTCCTTTTTGAGCTGCAAAAGGCAGCTCCCTCATCTAAAAGTAACAGAGATCAATGTTTGATTTTAAGTGGACTTGGCTTTCAGGTGGAGCAAGTGTAACAGTGTCACATAAACTCATGTCAGGAAGAAACAGCAGCACGTGCTTCCACTGAGAGATAGCTGCTGCTTGCAACATGGAGGCAAGGATGTCCTGTTGGAACTAAATATGGAAAGTTCCTGGAAGACCATCCATCACTCTGATCAAGCATTAGGTAAGTCTTATTATCCATCTGAATAATCACTGTTGTTTCTTTGCCAAGTAGAGGACCTCCTGCCTCCACCCCAATTTAACCACAGTGCCCAACAGCCTGATATTGGGCAGCAGCACTAGGTGATGGCAGGCCTGCCTTGTGTCACCCCAGAGCACAGCCAAGACGGGTCTTTCCCTTGGATTACATATCTGGGAGGAAAACCACCTCTTGCCCTAGACCTTTTTGTAAGGCAGGCTTCATTAGACGGGCCCATGTTGTCATCTAATGGCTTTATTCCTCCCCAGAGTGGGAAGTTACACTTGTGAGAGCTGTTTTGTGGACTCAGAAGCCCAAGGGACCATGGGGACTGACTAATGGAACCATCATATGCTCTGGGGAGTCAGGCCCATAGAGCTTGGTATTTATCCACTGCCATATTGTTAGTGGCTGCTATGGTCTGAATATGTGTGTCCCATCAAATTTCGTATGTTGCAACCTAAATCCCCAATGCAATAGTGTTAAGAGTTGGGGCTTGAAGAAGTGATTAAGTCATGAGGGCTCCACCCTCACGAATGGAATTAGTGCCCTTATAAAAGAGGCTTGAGGGAGCGCCCTAGCCCCTTCTGCCATAGGAGGAGGCTCCAAGAAGGCATCATCTATGATGAACACGTTCTCACCTAACACCAAATCTTCTGGTGACTTCCCCGCCTCCAGAACTGTAAGCAATAAGCTTCTGTTGTTTATAAATTACCCAGTTTGAGATATTTCATTACAGCTGCCTGAACGGACTAAGACAGCAGCAGAACTGGGTTTAGAACCCAGGTGTAGAGAAAGCCCAGTCCAGGGCTCTTCCTTTGTGATGAACACCAGCATGGTCTTATTTATTGTAACATAGGGGCCTCTGAGACTGCTCAGAAACTCACACTGCAATTTTCTCACCCTACACATCAGAAAAAAATGGAAAAAATGGCATCCTTTCATCTACTGTTCACTTTGTCTGAAGATGGATAAAATGTTTCCATACCTGTAATAAAATGAGCTTGCTTCTCATGAAATTAAATCTGTTATTCACCCAGAGTTTAAACCTGGGCACAGCAGGAGGTGCCCTTGCCCTCTGGTGTCCTCCTAGGAAGGGTGCTACAGCGCGTAGAGACTTTTCAGATTCAGGTGTTTGCCTGATGAATCAGGGACTCTCTGATTTTCCCAGAAACCTCAGGATAACAGCTCTTGTTCTTTACAGTACGTTCCCAGGCCTGTTGTAAGTGGCAATGTGCATTAGGTCATCTTATCTTCACAACATCACCAGGAAGTAAGGACTGTCATTATTCCCATTTACCATTGAGGAAACGGAACCCAGGAGAGGGTAAACGGCACACCCAAAGTCACCCAGCCAGTGCTGCCAAGCCAGGACTCAAACCCAGATCTGCCCAACGCTAGAGCCACTGACACTGCTTCATCACGGGCAACAAAACCCTTTTTATTCAAGTGTTATCAATTTAGGATCTGACATATTTTGGATAGAGATAAATCAAAGTATAAAAAGATGATAGGAGGCAGTGTTAAAATTACATATGAGAATAAATTCAAAACACTTCAAAGTCTATAAAACAAATGACATGTTAACTACAAATGTCATATCTCCATTTGAGCAAATCCCAAAAAGACTCCCTCTTCTGAGCAATTTTCTATTGCTCAAGGTTGAAAGTAATGAAACTGCATTTCCTTTAAAATAGTCTAATTCTGTGGCTCAATTGTTACGAAGAACTATCTAAGTGTAAAATTATGGCTTTAGTTTTACGTTATGAAGAAACTAGACTTTTAAAATGTCCAAGATCTCTCCTTTTTTTTTTTTTTGAGACGGAGTCCTACCGTGTCGCTCAGGCTGGAGTGCAATGGTACAGTCTTGGCTCGCTGCAACCTCTGCCTCCTGGGTTCAAGTGATTCTCTTGCCTCAGCTTCCCGAGTAGCTGGGATTACAGGCCCGTGCCACCTCACCCGGCTAATTTTTTGTATCTTCAGTAGAGATGGGGTTTCACCATGTTGACTAGGCTGGTCTCGAACTCCTGACCTCATGATTTGCCCACCTTGGCCCCACAAAGTGCTGAGATTACAGGCATGAGCCACCACACCCAGCCCCAAGATCTCTTTAATTGCTTAAAATTGAAAACATGAATCTTTGGATAAAACTTATAGTCAGAGATTTTATAATCTAGGAAAGCTATTTGATTCTTACCACTGCTGAAACTACACTTCCTAAATTCTGCTTAATTTGCTAAAAATTCTATTAAATTTAAGCTATAATGAAATCCTCTTGATGTAAATATTTTTGAATACATAAAATGTTACTTTATTGTTCTGCCATTTCATTTTCACCAAATGTTATTCTTTAGGGATTTCATCCAAGTGAAGAGTGCATAGACTTACATACAAAAAAAAAATAGTCTAATTCTGACTGCATGCATTTAGATCAACCTTGACTTCTTGCCTAAAAGACTACTTTTGTTTATTAAAATACAAAAAAAGTTACAGAGAGTGACAAATTAAACAAGCAATACATCATTTCAGCCCTGGAAATGAGACAACCACAGAAATAAACTCACAGTAGTGAGAGGAGGACATAACAAAGCCACAGCCAGCTCTCACGAAAGTTTCTAACTGTCCCCACCTAAGAAATAAACATCGGGCTCCAAAAAGGCCAGATGTCTTCAATGTCTCAGCCCGGCATTTATTTCTGTTTGCCATCCAAATTGACTCCCTCTTTGATGTCCCTTTCTTTTGCATGTGCAGGTACAATATAACTTAATTTTGAGGCATCATCAACCTGGTTTTTAAAATCAACTCCAATAATACTGCCTTAGTCTACAATTAGGATTAGGAACTTAAAAGGGTTCTTCTTACATTTCATTTGAAAATTGATGTCTGCAGTGCTTGTTCATAATCCTCATTACAATCGCTGGGAAATTTAAAGGGTGGGATTGCATTCTCATTTGGAGGAAAGGGTGAGCTGGTTTTCATGCTCTTCCCAGACAGTGATCTCATTTACCCTTGGTGTTTGGCGAAAAAGAAAGGGAAAGAAGAAGTTAACTGGAGAACTAGAAGATAGAAATTTGCCATGTGGGCAGTTTAAGGTTCTGTGACTCTGTCTGCTGATATGCTTCTAATTCAGGGCAAAGAGGAGTGACAGAAGAGGGCTGGCGAAAAACGAAAAGTGCATTTTAAGCCAGGAAGAGATCTGAAATCTTAAGCTGAGCGGCCACAGGAGGCTTAATCATCACTGGAGTGCATGGGAGATTCCACTTCAAAAGTAAGGGAGTGATGCATTAATGCCCCAGGGACATAGTAATGCCCCAGGGACTCCAGGACTGTCCCTGTCACAATCTGAGAGCCATAGAGAAACCACTCAGTGCCAGGTTTACTTACAGTGTGTCCTCCTTAAAATTGCTCCTCCAAGGGCTATGTGATGTGGAGCTGTGTCTGTGAGGGCCCTTGAAGAAACCAGATGCTTAGGCCAGAGACGAATTGATTTAGGATTGGGAGGTACAAGCAGTTGTCCACAGGAAATCCAAGAGGCTTGCCTGAGAAATGAAGAAAACCAGGACACCTTTCACTGATTCCATCTGCAGAACTCAAAAAGACCTGAATTTTTCTCCTTTACGTTGAGACATAAATCCAAATAGTTTTAAAAGAAACTTTTTAAAAAACTTTAATGCTTAAGAATCCAGAAGTCCTCCAAAGTCATGGTGTGGAATGTAATGTAATAACTGGAATCATTTGAGCGGAACATTGCTTAAAGAAACCTGCATGTTTATTAAACGATCACCTTGGATATCTTTCCTTTCAGAACAAGAAGTTTGAATCTGAATGGCTGAAAATTAATACTTTCAGTTCATTCATATCACTTGCTTCCTCACTAGGTTAAGATAATAGAAACCTCATCAAATGGAAAGGTCAAGACCCATGACTACGTGTGCAGCTCAGAACTTCATTTTTCTCTTTTTCAGGAGTCCTCTGCATTCTCATTAATCAAAGCAAAGTTTGCAAATTGTAGCTGTGCAAAACTTGCATAAAATCATTTGGTCCTTGATTTTTTCTTTTTGTTCTTTTTCAGTCAACTTTCAAAAAAATTTTTCCCAAACATCTCCCACTTCAGGAAAAAATTTGACAACCCCTTATAAGCCTGCATATTTTGTGACAGAGCTATGATTATACTCAAGCAGCCTTGTCAAGAGAAGCACACTCCAGCTTTTTTCTGAACCTTGATTTTAAAGAGTGCAGTGAACTCATTGATGTTCTAATAAGAGCTTTCTGCACATCAGAAAAGGAAGGGAAATGGGTGGGACTTATAGAAGGTGATGGTTATCATTAATAAATGAAAGCAAAATAAATAAACATAGCTAGCTAAGCCATGCTACTGAAAGTCAATCTGGCCCTAACTCTCCAGGAAACATAATGGTTCAGTCAGGCTAAGGGATGCCAGGGGAAGAGCAACCCTTCTGGAACCCAGAAGACACCAGGTTTTGTTCTGGAATCTCTGGAATGCAGCTGTCAGTGGATGCAGCAGGAAAGTGGGTTTCCTCTGATTATAGAGAAGAACTTGACAACAATTAGACATGTCCGTAAACAGAAAAGTCAGAAAAAAATTATGTACTCCCCAGTGCAAGAAGCATGCAAGGAGAGGCCGGATGATCACCTGGCAGAGAGTGTGTGGAAAGTGTTTCTCCTTTGGGTATGAAGTGAAACTGGATAACTAAAGGCTTAATGTACCTTCTGACTCTAAGAATCTGAGATTCCATAGCTTTGGATGATCAAGAAAAGCCACTCTGGGCCTTGGTTTCCTTATCTGAAAAACAAGAGTGTTGGCACAAAATAGGCCATCTTAGGTCCGTCGCAGCCCAAGATGGTATGAATGACCACCTGATAAACTTGTGATGTTGGAGGCCAGGTTCAGGCATCCCATCTTACTCCCTGGCTTAGAAAAGGTCATCAAACTTCTCTGGGCCTTGCTCTGAAGTTGTTCATATAATGCATGGGCAAGCTTGAAGAACGAGAGAACACAGCCCACCAAGTGCTGGAAGCACCAGAGGAAAGGCAAATACAGGCCACATGCCTCAGGTTAAAATATTTTCAAGGCTGAAGGTTTACTGAACCTTATTTCAGACAATATCAATCAAGAAAAGCATTGGGACCATGCCTCAGAGTTCCTTGTCATGGAATTTAAGGGAGTTTGCCATAAAGCTTATATTGATTACTTGATTTATAGAATAGGTTTCAAGTCTCAAAGACTTGTTTCTAAAAAGGAAACACCTCCAGTAGGGAGGAGGCACAGTTTCTGCTTGATTTCCAGAAAACTGGTACACCATGCTTCATTCCAGTGACTCTTGGCATTTGTGCCCCATTAATGTTTGGTATAAGTTGGTGCCCCAAAGTGTGTTTGGATGAACAAAGTAAGTTTTATTGAAAGAAAATGTCTGTTTGTAACAAAACTATTTTAAACTTGTATATGCACTTCAAGTATGTATATTATATAACATATTTTTAAATTACCTTGACAATTTGAATTGAGCTATCAGTAAGGCAAAGTCTTTGAGGAAATAAAGACATCTGTGATAACATAGGGACATAGGTCAGGGTTACAAGGCTAAGTGAAGCTCTGGATAATTTTAGGCCATTCCCTGGAATGCTTCTTAATTTCAGGTTAAATTTGTCCATGATGAAGTGGGTATTTGCCTCTCAGGGAGCCACTTAGTTCCATACATAGAGAGAAAGGATTTGTATGAATCCAAAGAGAAATGTTGACTTATTTTTTCTTTAAGCTGTTGGGGAAAGAGAGGGTAAGGGTGCCTTTACCTATAAAGCTAAAATGCAAAGACTTTAAAGACTCTTTCTGCCTATAATGGTTTGAGTCTCAGGTCCCCAGCCATTGAGTTCCAGTGTAGCAGAGCTCACACAGGGTAAGAAAGAGTCTCTGGACCGGGCACAGTGGCTCACACTTGTAATCCCAGCACTTCGAGAGGCCAAATGAGGCGGGTGGATCACTTGAGGTCAGGAGTTTGAAACCAGCCTGGCCAACATGGTGAAACCCCATCTCTACTAAAAATACAAAAATTAGCTGGACATGGTGGCGCATGCCTGTAGTCCCATCTGTAATACTCAGGAGGCTGAGGCATGAGAATCGCTTGAACTGGGGAGGCGGAGGTTGCAGTGAGTTGAGATTTGCCACTGTACTCCAGCCTGGGAGACAGAATGAAACTCTGTCTCAAAAATAAAACAAAGAGTCTCTTATCCTCTCTCCCAGCCCCTCAGGATCCCCTCCAAGCTTCTTCCCACTCATCCCCAAAACTTGCTCTGAATTCCCCTGAGAATACCCCCTGAGCATTTTGTTGGTGCCTATTTTGTGATATTCATCATATTCCACCTCCTGTTCAGCCCAACAGCCCAGCACTCCTTGACACCTTTATGCAGCTTTGTGTCACCTATGTAGGATCTGGTCCAAAGCAGGGCTTCAAGTAATTGATGAAGAAGTAGCTAACACATAATTTAGGGTGTCACCCTTCCAAACCTAGATACATTGTAACAGGAGACTGGATGGATGGATGGATGGAGGGATAAATGGATGGATGGTTACACTGCACGGGAGCGCACAACTTAAACTCTGAGTGATGTAGGGTCAGAGACTGTGCAGGCAGAAAAGTGGATTTATGGAGAAGATAGCAGAGAAGCAAATAGGGAGAGAAATGGAGAGCAGAGCTCTTTGTCCACTTAGTTGGGACAGGGAGAGGACAGAGAAGGGACTGAAGTGGATCTCTGTGCCTTTGCTTCTGTGTTTGCCAAGGGAGTGGGTTTGGATCATCTCTAAGGTCCCTTCCAGCTTGAGAGCCCACTGGACCACAAATTGTGAATTACTAGTCACTGGGCCCTGTGAAAGTTAAGTGGTACGGCTGCTTTCACCAGATCAGCCAAACAGTGGCAGGCATTTTTGAGTCCCATTTTAAGAAAAATACTTAAACCTTAATCATAATTTCACATGATAAGCTATTTGAGCTCCCACAAGAGGAAATCCCTGCATTTCAAAAACTGAAATTTGAGCACAAACCCCTTGCCATGGCATTGAATCTGAAGAGCATCCTTTCTGCCTCCCTCTTCTTTTTTCTTTTCTTTTTTTGTTTTGTTTTGTTTTGAAATAAAGTCTCTTTCTGTCACCAGCCTGGAGCGCAATGGTGTGATCTCGGCTCACTGCAACCTCCATCTCCCAGATTCAAGTGATTCTCCTGCTTCAGCCTCCCAAGTAGCAGGGATGACAGGCATGCGCCACCAAGCCCTGCTAATTTTTGTATTTTTGGTAGAGATGAGGTTTCACTATGTTGGCCAGGCTGGTCTTGAACTCCTGGCCTCAAGTGATGCACCTGCCTCAGCCTCCCAAAGTGCTGAGATTATAGGCATGAGCCACCGCACCTGGCCTCCCTCTTCTTTTGTAGAATGTTGCTGATTCCTCTGTGTGAGCCTACCAACTTGGATGCACAGAAGGAAACGTCCCACAGCGGTCCCACTACACCCACTCCTTTTCCAGCAGAACCCTGACCTTTGCTTCTTGTTATAAGCCAGCATAATTACAAGCAGCAGAGACTACCAAAAACTACACACGTGCTCTCGCACTCACACACAGACATGGAGCTGCTGTGAACAAACTGTTCAAGTGCATTCAAGTTCAAGAGCAGGAGTGGGAGAAGGGGAGAGAGATTTTAATCTTTGGCCTGTCACATGGGAGAAGAAAGAAAATATCACGTCCTCATGCCTGTGTCCTGTTATGTTTATCGTCTGAGATCACAGGCAACAAATCTCCTCCCTGTGTCCCCTTTCCTCCCCCAGCCCTGGGTTGGGGATGCTGGATTGGAATTAGAGAAGACAGGATATGTGCTGACCAGGAGAGGAAAAGCGAAGACTGAGTTCTAGATGGAGCCTCAGGGGCTAGAAGATGGGGCCTAACCTAGGGTATCTGTGCATTTTGACCCACTAGAAACTCTGTCTTAATTTTTTATGTCTTTGCAGATGTAGTTAAGTAAAGAAGTTGTTCTACTGGATTAGGGGTGGGTCCTAAATCCAATGACTGTGTCCTTATAAGAAGGCCATGTGTGGGAGGCCGAGGCGGGCAGATCACGAGGTCAGGAGATGGAGACCATCCTGGCTAACACGGTGAAACCCCGTCTCTACTAAAAATGCAAAAAAAAATTAGCTGGGCGTGGTGGCAGGCGCCTGTAGGCCCAGCTACTCGGGAGGCTGAGGCAGGAGAATGGCGCAGGGAGGCGGAGCTTGCAGTGAGCCGAGATCGCGCCACTGCACTCTAGCCTGGGCGACAGAGCGAGACTCTGTCTCAAAAAAAAAAAAAGAAGGCCATGTGAACACACGGAGACAGGTACCCAGGGAGAGCACCATGTGAGGAGGGAGACAGAAACTACAGTGATGCCACCGCAAGGATTGCCACGGATGGCCCGCAACCACTAGGCTGTGGCCTTCGCCTTCTGCCATCTTGTCCTGGGTTGAACAGTGCCCTCCCTCAACACTGTAGATATTGGGGCAGTCTATAGCTGGAATCTCTTTTTAGAGATAATACATGTATGGATTTTCCAGGGATGGTATGACAAATTAGTACAAATTAGATTACTTAAAACAACACAGATTTATTCTCTCATATTCTGGAGGCTGGAAGTCTGAAATCAAGGTGTGGCCACACCCCCTCAGAAGGCTCTAAGAAAGAACACTTCCATGACTGTTTCTGGCTCCTGGTGGTTGCGGGCCAACCGTGGCATTCCTCGGCTTGCTGTGGCATCCCTCCAGTTTCTGTCTCCCTCTTCACATGGTGCTCTCCCAGCGAATGTGTCTCTGTGTGTTCACATGGCCTTCTTTTTTTTTTTTTTTTTTGAGATGGAGTCTTGTTCTGTCACCCAGGCTGGAGTGCAGTGGTGCAATCTTGGCTCACTGCAGCCTCTGCCTCCCGGGTTCAAATGATTCCTCTGCCTTAGCCTCTGGAGTAGCTGGGATTACAAGCATGCACCACCACACCTGGCTAATTTTTGTATTTTTAGTAGAGATGGGCTTTCACCATGTTGGGCAGGCTGGTCTCAAGCTCCTGACCTCAGTGATCTGCCCACCTCAGCCTCCCAAAATGTTGGGATTACAGGTGTGAGCCACTGTGCCTGGCCAGCCTTCTTATAAGGACAGAGTCATTGGATTTAGGGCCCACCCCTAATCCAGTAGGACGTTGTCTTTATTTAACTAATTGGATCTGCAAAGACCCTAGCTCCAAATAAGGTCATATTCTGAGGTTCTGGGGACACATGAATTTGGTGAGAGGACACTTCAACCCAGGACAATATGGCAAAAGGCAAAGGCCACAGCCTGGAGGTGAGGAGATCTGGGTTCAAGGTTTGGGTCTTTGACTTACTAGCTGTGTAGGGTTGGAGAAAGCACTTCAACTCTCAATGCTTCAGTATCTTCAGCTAAAAAATGGAAATGATGATAATGATGATACCTGCATCTCGAGCTTGTTGTGAGACTTAGAGTGAGAAAGACTGAGATCTGTGGTATGGGAATTATCTAGATTCAATGACTACTTTCAAGTTCACTAGTAAGCAGGCTCAATCAAAGGTCACAGAGCATCGTGTGGTAGGCAGCTTCTAGAAGAGCTCCCAGCGGTCACCTCTTGGTATTCACACCCTGTGTAATCCCCTCCCCTTGAGTACTGCCTGGACCTAATGATTTCTTTTTTTTTTTTTTCCTGAGACAGAGTCTCACTGCTCTGTCGCCCAGGCTGGAGTGCAGTAGTGCGATCTCGGCTCACTGCAGCCTCCGCATCCCCAGTTCAAGTGATTCTCCTGCCTCAGCCTCCCAAGTAGCTGGGACAACAGGCATGCACCACCATGTTACTTTAGTAGAAACCGGGTTTTGCCATGTTGGCCAGGTCTCAAACTCCCGACCTCAAGTGAGGAGGTCGCTACGGCCTCCCAAAGTGTTGGGATTGCAGGCGTGAGCCACTGTGCCCGGCCTGGACCTAACAATTTACTTCTAATGAATCTGGCAAAAGTGATAGGGTGTCACTTCTGAGATGGGGTTCTACAGAGTCTCTGGCTTCAGTCCTGCTCACCCTCTGCTGCTGTGTCTCTCTCTCACTGGGAGGGAAGCAGCTGCCGCGTTGTGAGCTGCTCTATGGAGAGGCCACATAGCAAGGAATGGAGGGAGGCCCCTGGCCAAAGCCCGTGAGAAATTGGTGGATCCTGTCAGTAACCACTTAAGTGAGCTTAGAAGCAGATCACTCCCAGTTAGCCCTGAGATCACTGCAGCCCTGGCCAAGACCTTGACTAGAGCCTTGGGACAGACTTTGTGTCATTATGTCATAATTTCTGGGGGTGAGGAATCTGGACACAGTCAGGAATTTTGACATAATAAATGTTTGCTATTTTAAGCCACTAAGTTTGGGGATAATTGTTACACAGCCATAGATAACTAATACAGCTTATTAAATCAACTTAAAAAGCAAGAAACAAGAGGAAAGAGATGGGTTCAGATGTAAGCAGAGTGAAGGACAACATGAGCTGAGCCCTGGATTTTGCAATATTCGTATGTCTATCCAGTTTCTCTCCCTGCCTCACCAGCCTTCCCCACTGATGGCAGGGATTCTGAGGACCGGAGTTGAGGTGTGAGCAAAGGGACCATTTTTAGACCTCATGAATAGTGAGTGCCTCATATCATGTGTATATTTAGCATATCATGAATATTTGATGCTTTGTTTATGTATTTTAAATGCCTAACAAGTGTATTTAATGCATATTTGGTCTCTCCATCCCTTTTTTGTTTGTTTAAAAAGTACTTTATTAACCTTAAAATATTACAGAAATAGGAGAAAACTTCATCCTTGTTATTCATGCCTTCTGCCTTTCTGGCCACTCATTTGCCATGTGTTTATTTTGCTTAGAGTGACTTCTGTCAAGCCTATCAGACTCCTCTTCATCCTTCAAAGCCCAGTTTTAAGTCCATCTTCTCCAGAAAGCCTGCCCTGACATTTCAGCCAGCAATGTACTAGAGATGGCTCACACCAGCTCACAAGAACCAATTGTTAATATTTCATGAATTTTGTGAGCTGGTTATGGAACACAGGCATTACTAAAAGTTAAGTTATGTAAACTCACAAGTAAATAAATTGTATTAAAAACTAAGGTAGGAAATGTCCAGAACTCATCACCTCTGAATTATAATACATTTTGCTATAATCTATGCTCAAGTTCGTTTACATCTATTGCACCTTTAAAGTGGAACTACTCTGTGACGAGGCACTCTTGTGCGTCTCTCCTCAACTCCATGTTTAACGAGTCAACTTGGCAACTTGAAATTGACCATGGTAGAAGTATGATATTTACACCGTGAAAACTGGCAAATGCTACAAATTGGAGTTTTTATTTTCTTTCCAGGCAGTTGTTAAACATTTACCAGCACTGCCACTGGCCCCAGCCAAAGTAATCTAAACTCTCATAGCCCTCCTATCTTTTCTGCTCAGTGAATGGGCATTTCGCATTTGCTGCCTGAGTTACCAGGTGCATTTCGTGTGTGTGCTTCTATGCACACGCATGCCTCCTCCCCTTAACTGGGTTATTGCCAGCTTTAGAGGCAGGGACTGTGTCTCCTTCAACCTTCTGGAGGCCCTTTCCTTAAATGACAGAACAAAATGTATCCATCTCCCAGCGTGAAGCCCAGCACCATCCTCAAACTTCCTGGCACTTCCAAGGGGCTTGCCCACTCACCATCTCCCCTACTCCCCTTCTGGCTGCTGACCTGCTCCTGTTGCTGCTCTCTGTGTCTGCCCCACATCAGTCCCTACCTCTCCTCCTCTGTCCCCCACAGCACCATGGACACAGCAATGTAATTTTACTGAGGGTTTGGTAATGGGCTGGAGTACAGCACAGGAATCGGTAACAATGCAACATCAGGTATCACTTCCTTGACGCATCCGTTCCCATTCCTGGGATCTCTCCCTGCCTTTTTTTCTCCATGGGGCCCTCTCCACCAGGACCCTTCTCTCTGTGTTTGAGGGTCCCCAAGCTCCAGTTTCCTTACTCATCAAGAGAAAATTTACAATCTATCTCACTCAATAATGACAAAAGATTTGTTCTCAATATTTCCCAAGGCCCCATCTTTGCACATTTTTTTTAAAAGATGACTTTATTAAGGTGTTTCAATAAATAAAAGAGTTTAGCAAGGCAAGGAATTGTAGAAGTTTGAGAACATTTACACTTTTTTTTTTTTTAAAAACATACTCCAGATCAATTTCATAGGCATCTATCAGAACATCTATCAGAACCCAGAGGCATTTCCTCCTTCTCATTATGCTTCTGAACATGGCTTTGGATGGACTGAGACTGACATGCATCCCATCCTGGGTAACCTGACCCTGCACTCCCAGCATCTTCCTGAGGTCAGGAAGCCCTAACAGGTGACCTCCCGGAATCCCCAGCTATTCTGAGATTGGCTTTGAAAACCATCATCCTCACATCCTGTCCAGCCCTCTCACCTTCAGAACCTCTATCCCTGAGCTCACAGACCCTGAAATCACACCTCTTTGAGAACTTTTACAGACTTGCTATTTTTTTTTTTTTTTAGAGACAGGGTCTTGCTCTGTTGCCCAGCAAGCAATCCTCCCTCCTCAGCCTCCCAAGGAGCTCAAGTGATTCTCCCTCCTCATCCTCCTAAGTAGCTAGGACTATAGGCATGTGCCACCAAATGTGGCTAGGTATTTTATTTTTAGTAGAGACAGGGTCTCTCTATGTTGCCCAGGCTTGTCTGGAACTCCTGGCCTCAAACAATCCTCCTGCCTTGGCCTCCTAAAGTAGTGGAATTACAGATGTGAGCCACCACACCCTGCCAGACTCACTATTCATTATCTCTCCCAAGCATCAACTGATAGGGATTTTTCCTTCCTGGAAGCACTCCTCATCCCCATAGGCCACTTCCTGCCTCCTGTTACTAGACATTTCTGGGTGGAAACATTTTCTCTCTCTAAAAGGAGACTTCAGGTAACAAAGGCAGGGACCATTCTAGCTCCCCCACCTTCCCTTGGCGTCTTGTATTTCTGCAGCAGTTTGCTCATAGTCAATGTTCAGTGCAGTAAAAACCCTGCAATCTTCACCTGATAAAACTGCTTTCTCCAACACTTCCAATGTGAGGCTGCCCCCTTACTGTGTTTACCGTGTGCAATACATTCATGACAAGGGGAAGACTTTTTTTCTCAGCAGTAAAAGTGATGTATACAGTGTACCAAAGGTCCCAAGGCTAAAAATGGGCTCATGAAACACTCAGACACCTCATTAAATGCACCTCTTCCTCATCCATGATGATGATCGTCAAGAGTGAGTAACCTTGATATCTCAAAACCACAAATAGTCAAAAAATAATTTATATCTGGCACTTACATTATTCTCTTATATTGTTCTTAGAGTTCCATTATAGACTCACACATTTTTAGAATGAAAAGACTAGTCTGTTCCCCTCCCTTTAAAAAAAGAAATTGTGATATACTGGGCAGAGTAGTAGTTCCAGCTACTTGGGAGGCTGAGATGGGAGGATCGCTTGAGCCTAGGAATTCGAGACTGCAGTGTGCTATCATCATGACACTGCACTACAGCCTGGGCAACAGAACGATAACCTGTTTCTAAAATAGATAAACAAATTTAATTAGTTAAGAATCCAGACAGCTGCCCATTGCATCAACCAGACAGATAGGCTTCCTTTCGGCCTGTGAGCAGCCAGTTAGGACGCCCCACCTAACTTAAATGAACTTAACAGTAAATCCTTTCGGGGAGTGAAGAGTCCCCTTTCTCCCTCACCCTTCCTTTTGTGAATTGAAATCTTTGTGAACACTGTTTTCTTAAAGAAGAATTCGCTCTACAGTCACGAGAAGGAAGGCTATCCATTGTCATGGCTGCTTTGATGATATTCTCTTACAAGAAAAACTTTCTCACTTTATCCGCCACCCCCCGAGCTTTTCTTTAAACAGCAGCAGCAGATGTTGGAGATGGGGTCAGAGACTGCTGTAGACCAGCTTTCCTACAAGAGGGTCCCACATAGGAGTTGTCCTATTTCTTCCCAACACCACCAAATCAGGGTCTCGGAGTCCGTTCTGATGGCTTAGACTCGGGCCTGTGCTGGTACAGTTTAAGGTCCGGAGCATCCCTTGGAAAAGTTTTAATGTTCCTGACAGATCATCAGTCAAATCACCATGTCCTCATTTGGAGTTCCCAGCTCTCTGTTTGAACTGAACTCCGTCCAGCTAAAAAGGGAAATAAAATACTCCATGTGCTCTTTACTGCAGGATCCAGCCAGATATGAGCCTACTTTCATTGTCAGTGGCACCAAAATCTGGATCATCACCCTGGCTGGAGACTCCAAATAGCTCCCCAAGGCCACGAACCTTGTGTAGACTTGGGGTTTGGAAGAGGTCACTTTGGATCTCATAAATGCACCTCAGTCCACCTCCGGAGCCTGAAAATGTTTATCAGAATGATTTGAAGCTCAAATTAATATCAGATGACTAGCCAAGACACCCCCATTTATGTTATAAAATCACATTTTCCAAGCTGGAAAGGATCTTGGAGATCTTTGAGCCCAATCTCCTCATCCTACAAATGAGGAAAGGTGGGGAGAGCAGCGAGTTGAAGAGGGTCATCAAAGGACATGCTGCTGGTTGGTAACAGAGACAGGGCCAGAACCCAGCCAGGTCTCCTAACTCCCTATAACCATAATTCTTTCCACTACAGCCCGTCTGAGTTTCCAGATAACCAAAACATTGACAAGACCCTGCCGATGGCCCACCAACTTCAGTCAATATTTGCTACGACAAAATTCCAGCAGAACCTAGAGATTCTGAAATCTGCATTCATGTGACTTGATGTGTTCAACTGGAAAAAGACAATTTTTGACTTTTCTCTATGTGACAAGGCTATCTGTTGATTTAGGTCACCCACAGTGAGTGTTTTGTACTCCCTTACCAAATTCACACTCCGTAAATGTTCCATAAACATCCAGCCCATTTCTCCTGCTTCTTCACCCCCGGAAAGAACCCACTTGACAAATACTTTTTGGTCTCTTGAGGCGGATTGACCAGGGGTAGCAGAATTAGGATGAGAGTTTTCTGGCATTTGGTCCTGGGGGCTTCACTTGACAGGGCCATTGAATCAAAAGTCAGGAGACCTGGGTTTGAGCACCTGCCTGTGCAATCCCTGCCTGGTTTCTTTGGAAAGGCTTACACCTGGCCTGGCCTGCAGAAGCCAGGGGGTTTAAGGAGCTCCAGCCCTGGGCTCTCAGCTTTAAGTCCAGCCAGCCTCTCATTTCCCAGGTTGGTGTCTACACTCTGTTCTTCTGCACCGGAGGGGTGACCTGCCATGGCATCATCATCAACAGGTTCTGAGTTTTGTTTTTCCCTGCAAACTCATTCACTCACTTTCTCCCCCATAACCCTTTCTATGACGGACTTCCCCAGTGCTTGGTCCTGGACTCTCTGTCACTGCCCTGACCACCTCTTGGGACATATGACCATGCTGGGCTAGACCCTTGATATGGTTTGGCTGTGTCCCCACCCAACTCTCACCTTGAATTTTAATAATCCCCACGTGTCAAAGGCAGGGCCAGGTGGAGATAATTGAATCATGGGGGATGGTTTCCCCCATACTGTTCTTGTGGTAGTGAATAAGTCTCATGAGATCTGATGGTTTTATAAAGGGGAGTTCCCCTGCACAATCTCTCTTGCCTGCCACCATGTAAGACATGCCTTTGCTTCTCCTTTGCCTTCGGCCATGATTGTGAGGCCTCCCCAGCCATGTGGAGCTGTGAGTCCATTAAACCTCTTTCCTTTAGAAATTACCCAGTCTCAGGTATGTCTTTATTAGCAGCATGAGAACAGACTAATACACCCCTCCAGTGCTGAAAGCTCACCTGGCCTTGGCTGGGGTGAAGTGCCTGGTGGTTCTGATTCTACATGTCTGTGTACATTCAATTCCCCAAACTAAACCTCTCTCTGGCTTCCCTCCCAGTCTCAGCTAGGTCTCCCTCCCACCTCCTACTCCCACTGTATATATATATACATAATATATATTATGTATATATGATATACATAATATATATTATGTATATATGAGATATATCATATATATTATGTATATATGATATATATAATATATATTATGTATATATGGTATATATATATAGGAGTTTATTAAGTATTAACTCACATGATCACAAGGTCCCACAATAGGCTGCCTGCAGGCTGAGGAGCAAAGAGAGCCAGCCTGAGTTCAAAACTGAAGAACTTGGAATCCATTGTTCGAGGGCAGGAAGCATCCAGCATGGGAGAATGATGTAGGCTGGGAGGCCAGGCCAGTCTCTCTTTTCACATTTTTCTGCCTGCTTATATTCTAGCTGTGCTGGCAGCTGATTAGCTTGAGCCCACCCAGATTAAGGGTGGGTCTGCCTTTCCCAGCCAACTGACTTAAATGTTAATCTCCTTTGGCAATACCCTCACAGACACACTCAGGATCAATACTTTGTATTCTTCAATCCAATCAAGCTGACACTCAGTATGAACCATCACACCCACCAACCCTCTTCCCCACCTTCCATCACCTGACAGCCCTTGGGTGGGCCCAGTTTCAGAGTAAGGCTACCCTGTTTTACTGAAATGAAGGGGCCAGGCTGGGCACATGTGATTCACAGGAGTACTGTGCATACACACACGTGCAAACACAGGTATGAGAATCAATGGAACAGGATGTGAGAATTTGGCCATTAGAAAAGCAAGGCTGGGCCGGGCGTGGTGTCTCATGCCTGTAATCCCAGCACTTTGGAAGGCCGAGGCGGGTGGATCACTTGAGGTCAGGAGTTCAAGACCAGCTTGGCCAACATGGCGAAACCCCATATCTACTAAAAATACAAAAATTAGCCGGGCATGGTGGCAGGTGCCTATAATCCCAGCTACTTGGGAGGCTGAGGCAGGAGAATCACTTTAACCCAGGAGGTGGAGGTTGCAGTGAGCTAAGATCATGCCACTGCACTCCAGCTTGGGCAACAAGAGCAAAACTCTGAAAAAAAAAAAAAAAAAGAAAGAGGGAAAGAGAAAGAAAAGAAAGAAAGGAAGAGAGAGAGAGAGAAAGAAAAAAGAAAGAAGGAAAGAAAGAAAAAAAGAGAAAGGAAGGAAGGAAGGAAGGAAAGAGGGAAGGAAGGAAGGAAAAAAAGAAAAGCTAGGCTGCTGGGTTTCATGATGTAAGTTTGATTATCTACTAATGTCTTTAAAGTGACCTAGTTTTGAAAGAGGATTGAAACGTACCCACTAAATGAGGAAGATGAACACTGAAAATTTGAACATGCTGGTGGGTTCATCCTGTCCCCAGGCTCACATGGGTGTCATGGAAATATGGAAACTCATCAGCCACAGTAGAGACCAAAACAAGACTGAATTTTGAGGGCCTGTTGCTGAAGCAGGTGTGTATTTCTTGTTAAAAGTCCTAAATCTGGTGGTATAATGAAGAGCCTTTGTTTCTATTTAAATTTTGTTGATCAAAAATCTGGGTTCATGATTTGTCCCCTTGACAATTTCCAAAAGCATATGCCTTCCTCGCACAGCCCTCGGATGAATCCAGCTTGGGCCAGTGTCCTGTACTTGGGATTCTCCCTCTTTCCTAGAGCCCTGAGAAAGGTCACATGGGGAGCGCAGTGGGAATAAGCTGGCGACCCCTGGGTGGAAAGCGGTGCAGGCTGAACAGATGGAGCTCCGTGGAGGCCCCAGAGGCCCCAGAGGCCCCGGAAGATTAATCACAGCTCCCAGTTGACGTGGGGACAGGCGGCACACACAAAGTTGGGGTGTGGTGGTCACGGAGGCTAAGTGCACAGAAGATGTCATGGAACAACTGGCTTTGGGGCACCTTTTGACCTCGTGTTCCATCCTGAACCTAGTAATTCAGAGATGTAATATTCGTACAGTCAGTCCTGCAATTGCTCCACATGGTAGTTCTTTAGAAGTGTATGTTTTACTTGCAAGTTTTCAAAATGCTTTCTTACACTTTTAGGTTGGGTTCCCCAGAAACAGCCTAGGAAGAAGATTCATGTGCAAGTGACTTACAATGGAAGTACTCCCACGAGAAACCAGCAAGGGAATGGGGGAAACAGGACAGGGAAGCGGGAAGAGGCCCAGCACAGGTATGAGTTCAGGTGCAATCCCAGCCTCAGCAGACCCTAAAGGGCACCCAGGAGTATAAATTACAGCTTACGGTTTATCCCCCGGCGGGGAAGGGAACTGTCATTAGCTACAGGACACTGGGGCCAGGATGGGCTCATGAATTCCCAGAATGTTCCAGATCTTTGCTTGTGGGAGAAGAAGCTCCAGTAGCCCAAAGGCCAGCCTCCAGAGAAGTTCTCATGTGGGAGCTTTAGACAGGAAGCCCTCAGAACCTGGGAGACAGACACACAGAAGCAGTAAGATTCTCCTAGGAGGCCTGGCAGAGCTAGCGCACTTGATCCACAAACCACTGGGGAACGGGCGTATAGCCTCCATTTACAGAATGGGGAAACTGAGATAAAGAGCCACTGTGCCCAAGGCTGCACACTCAGTGTAAATAACAGAGGCTGACAGAACCCACCCCGCGCCTCAGTCTTCCAGGCTCTTCCTTCGCTACCACATAAGTGGACTTTTCTTACCGTCCACTGTGGTTATCCACCCTGCCCAAGGTGACACGTGCCCAGGGAAGGAATGTAATCAGGAAGTCAACTCAGCTGCATTCCAAAGCCAACTGGAAATTCCTTTCAGATTTGCTGCTGGTTTTTATTATACTCAGCTATTAACCCCCTATCAGAACAGGTTATCAAGATCTGGTAGCAGCTTCTTACTTATTAATCTCAACACCTCTGGGAAACAGACTGCAGAATAGGTTAGTTTTGATGAACAAGCTCACTGTTCTAATGTGCCTTACGCTGTCCCCACTCACTCCACCACTGTACCTGTGCCATCCCTGCACCTGTGCCATCCCTGTCCTATCTGGGCAATGCCCTCTCCTCGACTCCCTTCAAAGTCATATCCTACCTTCAGGCAAGATCCCTACTTAAGCCTTTGAGCATGTTTTTGTCAAGACATCCACTACCCAGGGCCTGCTCCCCTCTGACCTTGGAAATCGGCGGTGCAGCCTCTTGGTAGTGTCTTGTTCTGCCTCCCTTTTTAATGGGTTTCTCTCCAAAGCAAAGATCTGTTTCTTAGGACACCCGCAGCCATATTCTCTGTATCTTCTACAGTGTCCAGTGTGATGCTTGTAAACAGAGGATGTTTGGATAGCATTTAGCCACTCAACACTGGAGAAACAGGGCAGCACCAAGATCAACCTCAAGTCACGAGCTCAGCTCAGCCTGGAAATGTGTCCTCTAGATGTTCTGATACGCGTTTCCTCTTTGAAACTGGGTGGGATCTAGGAGAACTTCTGTTCAGGACTACCCCTCTAAGGAGTGACAGGAAAAAGGGGCGGACTCTGGAGTCAACCTGCCTGCCTGGGTTATTAACTGAGTGGCCTCAGACAAACTTACTTCACTTTTCTCTGCCTCCATTTTCTACTCTGTAAAATGGGGTTAATAATATAAAAAGCACCCTTCTTATGGGACAAGGGGATTAAATGAGTTAATGTATTAATGAACTTAGAAGGGTACAGAATAAGCACCCTAAATAGATGTACCGGCTGGGCATGGTGGCTCATACCTGTAATTCCAGCACTTTGGGAAGCTGAGGTGGGTGGATTACCTAAGGACAGGAGTTCGTGACCAGCCTGACCAACATGATGAAACCCCGTCTCTACTAAATACAAAAAAATGAGCCAGGTATGGTGGCACATGCCTGTAGTCCCAGCTATTTGGGAGGCTGAAAGAGAAGAATCGCTTGAACCCGAGAGGCAGAGGTTGCAGTGAGCCAAGATTGTGCCATTGCATTCTAGCCTGGGCAACAAGAGTGAAACTCCATCTCAAAAAATAAAAAATAAAAAAATAAATAGACCTACCTATTAGTAGTAGTATTGCTATTGTTATTTTACAAAAGTCAGAGGGTTAAAGAATTTGCCTTAACATTTTATATCTAGGAAGATTATGCTCAAATATCACCTTCTCAATGAGACTTTCCCTGACCCCCCTATTTTAAATGGCAGCCATCCCCTTTCCCATATGTCTCATCCCCCTCTCCTGCTTGTCAGCTTCTAACCTGCTATGTAATTTACTTTTTTTTTATCTGTTTCCCCCACTATAGGGGAAGGCAAACACAGGGGTTTCTGCCTATTGTGTTCGCTGCTGGATCCCCCAAGGGCTGGAACAGTGTCTGGCACACACAGTACGGACACAAGAAATATTCATGGAATGATGAAGCAGCAAATCTAGGATTCAGTGATGTTTTGGCAGCTGTGAGCACCACCACCCACTGGCTTGGGTGACGGCCTTGACCGTGGCTTCCCATATACAGTCTTCCCTCTCAGCCCCTACTCCCAACACCCACAAATACACAGTGATAGTTCAGCAGCAAGTCACAGAAAAGACTCGACTTCTACACGGAAGCACTGCATGAATGAGAAGGAAGACGGGCCACAAGAGGATGGCTATCTCATCATTTTTATTCTTCCACTTTGGTAACAAAGCCCTCAGGCGTGGGTCCACCTGAGATTGAACTCTACCGTATAGATGTGTGCTGTCCAATCTAGAGGCCATGTGCCACATGTGACTATTCCGCATTCGGCATGTGGCCAGTGCAGACTGAGATGTTGCTGCCAGTCAGAGATGCATTCAGTTCCGAGCCCTGCCTTTTATCAAGCTGCAGGACCTGCGCCAGACCCTCTGCTTCTGCCGACCCTCCTCTCCGGCAGGGTGGTTGCCAGGCCTCCCCCAGCTTCCTCAGTACCTGCTGCAAGGCCTCCCTACTTGAAGAATCTGAGAGCATCAGGGTTTTCCTGGCCTGCCTTGTTATCCCTGATCTAAATCAGCAAGGGCGGCTCTGGGCACAGCTGCTGTAAATGCAGCCCCTGCCCACCGGAGAGGAAATGAAGGGAACAGGCTTCTCTGCAAGGCCTGGCCCAGCGTTCCCTGGACTGGCCCTGGGGCAGCTTGGAGCAGGAGGGGCTGGGCCAGTTGCTTAGTCCTTTGAAGCTGGAATAGCTGCTTGGGTGGGGCAAGTGTGTGGATGGGGCAGGTTTTTTTTCTTACTGGCAAGAATTTCCGCTTCCAATGGCATTCGTCTTTCCCAGGAACTCCCTTCAGCTAGAAGAGAAAAGAAAAAGCAAACAAAAGCAACCCTCCCTGAACAAGGAGACTTTCTTTCTATGACTGTGAGTCCCTGATAAGAAAAACCCTCTGCCATTTGTGGCATCCTGTTCTAGAACCACGCCTGCAACTCCTCTCCCTGGCAAGGCCTCTCTGGTTTGATTAATGGCAGTGGGGGTGCTGAGTGGCCTTCAGGTGGTTGCCACAAGGTCAGCAGTAGATGAACTGTTGGCGCTCGGGGACATGAATTCAAGCTGTCAGCCAAGTGTGCAAAATTACCCAGCTGAGGCTAATTTAATTCTCTCTCTCTCTCTCTCTCTCTCTCCCTTCTTAATTATAACTTAGACACATTGCCTGGTAGACACTTAAAAGAGATTAAAATGACCATATCATCATTTTTATTTTTCCACTATGGTAACAAAACCCTCAGGCATGGGTTCACCTGACATTGAATTCTGCTGTATGGATCTGTGCTGTCCAACCCAGAGGCCATTTGCCACACGTGACTATTGAGCATTCGGAATGTGGCCAGTCTAAAGTGAGATGGGCTGTAAGTGAAAAATAGGCACTGGATTTCAAAGACTTAATATGACCAAAAAAAAAAAAAAAAAGAAATAGCTCAATAACAATTTTTATATTGATTACATGTTGAATGACAATATTTGGGATATATTGGGGTAAACAGAATATATTACTAAAATTAGTTTTACTTTTTAAAATGTGACTATTAGAAAATTTAAAATTGGACCAGGCACGGTGGCTCACACCTGTAATCCCAGCAGTTTGGGAGTCTAAGGCAGGCAGATTGATTGAGTTCAGGAGTTCGAGACCAGCCTGGGCAACATGGCAAAACTGCATCTCCACCAAAAAAAAATACATATATATATATATATATATATAAATTAGCCGAGTGTGGTGGCACGTGCCCATAGTCCCAGCTACTCGGGAGGCTGAGGTATGAGAATTGCTTGAATTTGGGAGGCAGATGTTGCAGTGAGCCAAGATCGTGCCACTACACTCCAGCCTGGGTGACAGACAGAGACCCTGTCTCAAAAAAGAAAAAACAAAAAAGGAAATTTAAAATTGTATACGTGGTTCACATTATCTTCTATTGGAGAGTGCTGGTATAGAACTCAGTTTTCTTAGGATTCTAAGTCTCCAGATTCAAACAAGGAAGACAACGTGTTGGCCTTGCCTGCCTTCCTTGCACAGTCAACCCATTTTTCCCAGGCTGCAAGATAAGCAGAGCAAAACTTACTTCTTGCTCATTATTCATTCCAAAAATCCTGAGAAAGGAGGTGAGCATAGGACTTTCCTCAGTCACTCAAAAGCTCCAAAAGGAATTGAATTCTCATTTTTCTCCAAAGGCAAAGCCATGGTAGTTCCTACAGCAGGCGACCCTTGTTTTCAACAGTACCTCTTATTTAGACATACTCATTATTTCAGTATCATATTTGTAATTCACTGTTCTTCTAACTAGTCAATTAATAAAATGTGTTTGGAAAACCATTTATTAGCAGCCAACTCAAGGATATCCCTGGCTGGAAATGTTTAGGCATAAGTCATATCATTATTGCTAGGTGCTGCCCTGACTTGAATCTCCTAAAAGAAATTTCTATAACCAGTACTAGGGAGATAGGAATACCTAAACCAGCTCTTTGACTAGCAGCTGCGTGATCTTGAGAAATCCACTTCCCTGGGCTGCACATTCATCATCTATAAAATTGGCAGGTGCTTTCTAAGGGTCTTTCTACATTTTATGTTAGATTTAAAATTCTAGACTTAAAAAACCTCAGTTTTTTATATTGTATCTTGACTGGGACAAGCTTAATGATTTCTATCATAATTAAGATGCAGTAACAAAAAGTTGAGCTTTTTGTAGTCAACCTTCCAATATTATTCAGAAGTTTTCTGACTATCTTATAACATTTTTCTTCTTTTAAGTTTGCGATTATCGAATCTAAGCAGCAGAAGAACCCTTAGTATGTCCTCTTTATTTTATAGTAAAAATCACATCTGGTTTGTGTAATCACCCCAGGGTAGCAATTTAGTAATGTCTCTCTAGAACTGCAAAGGTCATCTCCCATGATCCTATAGTCTCCTTCTTGAAATCTATCTTGAGGAAATTATCAGAAATTTGAACAAAGATTTATACAGAGAGTTAATGAGGCAAGATACTTAACAAAGCAAAATAATGATATAATAATAAACACAATTGGAAAGAGCCAGATGTCTAGTAATGGGTGAATGGCTAGATAGGAAGATGATACATAGATAGATGATAGAGATAGATAGATAGATAGATAGATGATAGATAGATAGATAGATAGATGATAGATAGATAGATAGATGATAGACTGGTAGGCAGATGATAGATACACAGGTAGACAGATGATAGACAGGTAGACAGATGATAGATAGATAGATGATAGATAGGTAGACAGATGATAGATAGTAGACAGATGATAGGTAGATAGATAGACAGATGAGGGATAGATAGGCAGACAGATGCTAGGTAGATAGATGATAGATAGATATAGATAGATAGATAGATAGATAGATAGATAGATGATAGATGATAGACTGATAGACAAGTAGACAGGTAGAAAGATGATAGGTAGCTAGATAGGTAGATAGATGATAGATAGATGGATAGACAGGTAGACAAATGATAGATTGGTAGATAGACAGATAGATAGATAATGGATACATAGACATATAGGTAGACAGATGATAAACAGATAGATATGTAGACAGATAGATGGACAGATACAGTAAATCCATACAATAGAATGTTATCACAATATTACCAATGATTTCTACAAGCTGCTTCACAACAGGAGAAATGCTCCTGACATATATTTTCAAAATCAGATTGGAAGACAATTCTTCAAAATCTTAACAGCAATTCTCCCTAGGGAGGCGCCTTTATGGGTGATTTTTATTTTCATAGTCATGCTTTTCTACATATTTTCCAAATTATTTAATAATTCCAATTACTTTAACAATCAGAAAAATAGTGACTTTTTTTTTTTTTTTGAGATGGAGTCTGTCTCTGTTGCCCAGGCTGGAGTGAAGTGGCACGATCTCAGCTCACTGCAACCTCTGCCTCCCAGGTTCAAATGGTTCTCCTGCCTCAGCCTCCCGAGTAGCTGGGATCAAAGGCACACACCACCACAATCAGCTAATTTTTTATATTTGTGGTAGAAATGGGGTTTCACCATGTTGGCCAGGCTGGTCTCGAACTCCTGACCTCAGGTGATCCACCTGCCTTGACCTCCCAAAGTGTTGGTAGTACAGGCATGAGCCACTGCACCTGGCCAAAACAGTGACTTTTAAAAAGAGAACTCACCGTGCTTTTCTAAGCCCTGTGGTGTTGAAGGCTTTGGTTCTGTGGTGGATTCATAGCTGAAGTGGAGAATCTAGCAACCCGCTTGCTTTTGAACAGGACTCAGGGCATTATGGTGTTCAATGAAGCTTTGGTTCATGATCAAATGAAGACTTAGAAAAAAATAAAGTATGAAGAGTCAAGGAAAATAATATTTATTTTCAAATGAATGCTGCAGAATTTTTTTTTTTTTTTTGAGACAGAGTCTTATTCTGTTGCCCAGGCTGAAGTACAATGGCACAACCTCAGCTCACTGCAACGTCTGCCTCCTAGATTCAAGCGATTCTTCCTGCGTCAGCCTCCCTAGTAGCTGGGACTACAGGTGCATACCACCATGCCCGACTAATTTTTGTATTTTTAGTAGAGATGGATTTTCACCACGTTGGCCAGGCTGGTCTTGAACTCCTGAGCTCAAGTGATCTGCCTGCCTTGGCCTCCCAAAGTGCTGAGATTATAGGCGTGAGCTACCAGGCCTGGCCGGAATGCTGCAGAAAATAATTGTGATGAATGGAGAGGGAAGAGTGATCACAGGAGCCTGGTGGAAATGGAAGTCTTTATGAGGGACACCTGTATTCATCTGTGCAGGCTGCCATAACAGAATACCACAGACGGGGAAACTTAAGCAACAGAAATTTATTTTCTCACAGTTCTCGAGGTTGGAAGTCCACGTTCAAGGTGTATCTTTGATTTCTCCTGAAATCAGTCTTTCCTTGGCTTTCCTGGTCTGTGCAACTGCATCACTGGTGTCTCTCTGTGAGTCTAAATTTCCTCCTTTTATAAAGACACAAGTCAGATTGGATTAGAGCCCACCCTAAGAGCTGCATTTTAACTTATCACCCCCTTACAGGCCCTATCTCCAAATACAGTCACATTCTGAGGTACTGGGCGTTAGGGCTTCAATATGTGAACTTGGTGGGACATCATTTAGCCCTTAACACCACCCATCCCAAGTGATTCCCTTGAGAGGCTGAGCGGCAAGGAAGCTGGGAAGATGATTATTCTTCAACTGCCAGCAAGTGTTGGTGGAGAGATGCTTGTCGAACCGAGGAGGAGAGGCGTTAATTCCCTGGCATTTCCAGCCAAAGGCCACAAACTTCATGCCTGAGGAGGTAAGTATGGGCAACTCCAGCTGAGACAGCAGTCAAAGATTTTTATCTGGATCCCAAAGGTCCCTGTAGGGATGTTTTTGGAGGAAAAGTGAGGTACCAAGTTAGAAGAGTCAGAATGCAAGAAATTCTTCCTCCTTGGCTAAGAAATTAGACTTGACCCTATAGATAGTGGGGAATCATTAGACGCTATTTATATAATACTTGCATAACTTCCCTCTCAACTTCCCTGATTTTTGTTTTGCTTTGTTTTGTTTTTAACTCCAGGGACTAAAAGCGACTGTTCTATGTGAGACTATAGGAGTGTTGCTTATGAACATGGAGCATTTAAATAAAGATAATCTTGGCAAACAAGTCTTGGGGTTGAAATAAAAGATAGCCTTTGTTCTGCCAAATAAAAATATCACAAAATTGACATAAACACTGCTCTGCTTCACTGTACTTACACAGCCAAAGCAAAAACTCAAGTCTGTTATCCACATAATTCTGTTTTATTTATGGAGATTTTGGCTTTACTGAAGGATGCCTACCTAGTCTTACTCTCTTCCAGAAAACAATTAAATCCTGAGCCATCTAAATGCTAGAGGTAAAATGAACATTCTTTCTAGAATTTTCTTCTTTAAAATATGGAGTTCTCGTATTGTACAGACTGTCCAATTCTTTCTTAACCTTTGACTTCCTCTGCTCCCCCTAAGAGTTGCCAAGTTCCCCACCAAAGATCCCGAGAGGAAGGTAGTGACCAGAAAACTCTCAATGGGCTGAGATGGAGCCTGCTTTTCCTATTGAAATAGAGATTTTAGGTCAGGGAACCAAACAAAAAACTAAAACAAAACAAACTCATCGAAATGCAGGCCCCTAAATTGAGACTAACACTACTTAACTTTTAATTTAAAAGAGAGATGGAACAGAATGCCATTGGCTTCCCAGAAAAAGTGGCACTGTTCCCTACTAAGGCGAAATAGATTTAATTTGCCTTCTATTTTAAGACTTGGCCCCATCTTCTGTCCCTACCCTTGTTGTCCTGTTACCTCGTCTGTCTTCCAAACTAGTGTTTTTATCTTTGCAAGCCACCTTAATTCTTTTTTGGAACAAGACACAAATACAGACTCATGTACGCCAACAAATAATTTGAGGGCCCTTGTTGATGGTGCCACTAAGGCTTTTCTTCTTTCCCCCATTTTGTCTCCTGAACGGCTGGAGTGTGGGAAAGGAAACAGCCTAGTCTCAATCATCTGTATTCATAACTGGGTGCTGGTGAAGGTGAAGTTCAGAAAGCATCCAACAGACGGCCTATTATTTGCACCCTGGATAGTTACTATGTGTTTGTGTCCCCCAAAATTCATATGTGGAATCCCTAAATGCCAATGTGGTATTAGGTAATTAGGTTTAGATGAGGTCATGAAAGTGAGCCCCAAGGTGGGATTAGTGCCCTTATAAGAAGAGGAAGACAAACCAGAGCTTCCTCTTTCTGCCATGTGAGGATATGTTGAGAAGGAGGCTGTCTGCTGGCCAGGAAGAGAGCCCTCATCAGAAACACAATCTGCCCATACCTTGATTTTGGACTTCCCAGCCTCCAGAACTGTAAGAAATAAATATCTGTTGTTTAAGCTGGGCAGTCTATGGTATTTTGTTTTAGCAGCCCAAGCTGGCTTAAGACCTCCAGGGATTGCATCAGCCCAGACTTGAAGGTAAAGCAGCAAACCTCCAGGGAGTCTTCCCTCTGAGCTACCTGGCAAGTCATGTGCATGGGCCACAACAGCACTAATGCATTTCCATCAGCTCTCTGCTGAGTGCCTGAAGTGGTGTAGCCTTGGCCAGCCTTGAGGATTCCAGGGCCTTGGCTTAGCAATTTCTTTCTCCCTTACGAGAACTGGAAACACCAGTCTTTATGTCTCTGATGCTCACCCCAGAGTTTCTTACACTCACAGGATCTGGTGGAGCTTCACGGAGTAAAATTTTTCTCCTGTGCATTCTCTTGGGAGCTGGCCTTTTCTCTTACTGCTAATGTGACAGTTTCCATAAAATTTCACTATGTGCCATCTCTCTAAATTTATGGCTAATTTACTTTTCTTCTATTTCATTCAATGAAAAGGAGTCACAATAAATTACACATTGCGTTTTTTAGCTGGGCAGACATTCCAAGTTGACAACAATATGTTAATTACAGAAGCTTGTCCTGTTCATCAAAATGAAGACCAATAAGACTTAATTGCCTGAACTGGGGAGATGGGGGTGAGTCTAAAACCTGTGTCATTGCCAAGATATTTGCTGCCTACTAAGCAAGCTGATCATGTTTCCCTGAAGCAATTTACACAGAGCACAGTGGAGCAGAGTTAGGATAATTATTCTGAAATTAACCTATATGAAAACCTACATAAACTAGCTTGACATTTGGATTGTGATCAAAACACAATTTGACTTTTCCTCTCTTGGTGTCTTCAAGTTTTATCCAGTGAGGATGACCTTTGCTGGCACCTGCATCACTCAGGCTTCCTGCAGTCTCCTGAAGGCCCAAACATAGTCTAAATTCAGTACAAGGAAAGTCTTCCCTCCCTCTCCAGGGTGGAACTATTTTTGGGTGGCAAGCCTGATGGGTTCTTCTGATCTTTACTGTCTTCCTGACTGCTTGCCAGGTGGAGGGTCAAAGGGCATCAGAGAAAGAGAAGCAGAGGTAGAAGACGGTTCCTATTGCAATGGGGCACCCCAAGTTGGGCCCTGCTCCCGTTTCTGGCAGACCGTTAAGGCTGATGCTCTTGCAGGGCCCTTTCAGAAATCCCCCGCTGGCCCCTCTCCCCTGTAAGGGGGAGTTCCCTTGATGGGGCAAATACATCTCCATCCCCAATAGGCCCTTCATCAACCTGAGACACTTCCAGGTTACCCCCCAGTGTCCCACAGCTGGGGCATCCTGGACCAGACACATCATGGTCTCTCTTAGTCCATTCCTGCTGTTATTAACACAGTACCTCAGAGAGGATAATTGATCAACAATGATAATTTATATCCTACAATTTTGAAGGCTGGGAAGCCCAAGATCAAGGCCCTAGTGGGTTTATGTCTGGTGGGGGCTGTCCTCTGCTTCCAAGATGGCACCTTGTCTCTGAGTCCTTTGGAGGGGATGAATGCTGTGTCCCTGGCAGAAGGGCTGAAGGGCAAAAAGGGGGGCCTAACTAGTTCCCTCCAGCCCTTTTATAAGGCACTAATCACATCCTTGAGGGGTGGAGTCTCATGGCCTCATTGCCTCCCAAAGGCACCACCTCTCTCAATACTGTTGCTTTGGGGATGAAGTTTCAACATGAATTTGGAGGCACACAAATATTCAGACCATAGTAGCCCTACAGCTGCCTTCCTGCTCCCGCAGATGTGGGGAGCAGGGAGCCCCCAGTCCAGCAGCTCCCTAGCACCTCCAAAACACTTAGTCCTCTCTGGCCTTCAGATTTTTTTCACAGCACTTAGACCCCAGTCCATGGAGACAGAGGCCAGCCCTCAGGGTCTCCCAGTGGCATTAACATATTGTCAAAGCTCTCAAGGCTCCTCTGGAAATCTTCTTGGATTACACTCTGGGGAGAGGTAGGCGAGACTCACAGCACAGCCCCGTGTTGCACTATCACAGCTCACTGCAGTCTGAAACTCCTGGGTTCAAGCCATTCTCTGCCTCCGTCTCCCGCTTAGATGGGACCACAGATATGTGCTATCAAGAACTAAGTCTCTAAAAGTAGGATTTCAGATAACAGCTGTTGTCTGGTAAGGGAGAGTTCCTTCACAGTAGCCCTTTCAATGTCTGCCACAGCGCCAGGCGTGGTGGCTCACACCTGCAATCCCAGCACTTTGAGAAGTCAAAACGGGAGGATCACTGTTCTATATCCTGCCTGTCTTCCTTATCTTTCCCTGCTAACACAGAGATCTCTCTCATTTGTCTAATAGCTGGTTGTATTCCTTTGTTGGTTAATGCATTTATCAATTCCCTGTTGAAGGCTTTGAAGCATTACTTTTTCTACAAGTGATATGGTTTGGCTGTCTCCCCACCCAAATCTCATCTTGAACTATGGCTCCCATAATTCCCATGTGTTGTGGGAGGGACCTGATGGGAGACAATTGAATCATGGGAAGGTTTCCCCCATACTGTTCTCCTGGTAGTGAAAAAGTCTCATGCGATCTGATGGTTTCATAAGGGGAAACCCCTTTTGCTTGGTTCTCTCTCTTCCCTGCCACCCTTTAAGATGTGCCTTTTGCCTTCTGCCATGATTGTGAGGCCTCCCGAGGCACTTGGAACTGTGAGTCCATTAAACCTCTTTTTCTTTATAAATTACCCAAAGTCTGGTATGTCTTTATCAGCAGCGTGAAAATGGACTGATAACGACAAGTCAATCTTTTTTTTTTTTTGAGACAGTGTCTCACTCTGTTACCCAGGCTGGAGTGCAATCACATGATCACAATCACCGCTCACTGCAGCCTCAACCTCCTGGGGTCAAGCAATCCTCCCACCTCAGCCTCCCAGATAGGGGGGATTATAAGCATATGCCACCATGCCTGGCTAATTTTTTGTGCTTTGGATGGGGAAAGAATTAACATCTGAGAAGATAAAAGTAGAATCTGAAAGGAGGGAAGCAACAGGGAATCTGGAAATGTGGCAGGGCCAGGGCAGGGTTGGGTTTGGAGTGGGAGGCGTATGGAGACAGGTTTGGGAACAGCCTCAGTAGGGGAGAAGTTGGAATCTGGAAGAATTTGGAAACAGGTTTCTGAAGGGCTTCAGGGCCTTTATGCTTTTTTTGCTTATTTCTTTTTGAGCTTTTCTCTTAGGTTTGGGAGTTTGCCAAAGGAATGTGCTCTGCAAGTAAGTCAACAAATAGTTCCCGAGGATCTGCTCTATGAAAAGCCCAAATTGTCTTTGAAAAACATGCATTGTTTAAAAATGTTTAATTGTGGTAAAACATACATAACATAAAATTTGCCATCGACTAATTTTTAAGCAATATTTTTAATGATGCATAATAGATGTTCAGGGCTGCCATCAACCATTTTTAAGTGCACAGTTCAGTCGTGTTAAGCATATTCACACTGTTATACAACCAATCTCGAAAACATTTCCATCACCGTTACACAACAGTTCTCCATTTTGCTCCCCCTGGACCCTGGCAACCACCTTCTACCTTCTGTTTCTATGAGTTTGGCTACTCTAGATACCCATGGAAGTGGGATCATTCAGTCATTGTCTTCCTGTTGCAGAGCAAGCATTTTTAAGTGCTGCTATGTGTCCATCACTGTGTGTGACTCTGAAATAGAAAAGGAGGATCTTTAAAAATGGATCTTTTTTCACTACCACTGTGATCAGCAAAACTGGGAAAAGGGCAGACCTTGGCTATGGCCTCTCACATTGCCCCAGTCCATGGCATGAGTGTCTTACCCAAACTTCTATTCTGGCCCTAACTTTCCTCCCTGCCCCCATCCAATGCTGCCTGGACCAGCTGTCACACTGGACTCTGGGACAAATTAATTCACATGAAACTGCTAACGGCTGACAGAGTAATAAGTCAGATTGTGTTTCAACATAAAGATTTAAATCTCTTTTTAACAAAAATATAGAGAAGGGGGTCTCACTATGTTGCCCAGGCTGGTCTCAAACTCCTGGGCTCAAGTGATCCTCCTGCCTCAGTCTCCCAAGTAGCTAGAACTATAGTTGTGTGCCACCAAGAACTAAATCTCTAAAACTGGAACTTCAGATGACAGCAGTAGCCTGGTAAGGGAGAGCCCGTTCACAGCAGTCCTTTAGGTGTCTGCACAAAGCGACTGGGTTTCTCTCTGCCCATCACTGTAAGCCTGTGACCCTCAGGACAAAACACTTTGCCTTATAGGTGCATCCTAGGAAGAATTCATCCCACTGAAGTTGCCATCAACTGGCAGAGCACTCAACTGGCTGTGGTGTGACCTGCTGTCTCCCTGCTCTGTGCTGGAGTGGAGCCTCTGTGACCTGCCTCTGCCACAGGCAAAGTTCTCAGGGAAACTAGAGAAACTGGACTGACTTGGGGGAACCATTTATGACACCAGGTAAAAGATCTTGGAATCTGGGCTCTTCAGGGCCATCGCTGTAGGGGCCTACTTCCTGTCTTAGTTCAGGTTCTAGAAGCAGAGCCTAAGACAGGGATTCCGGGGCATATGATTTCTCCAGGGAGTGCCCTTCAGGAAAAACCTCCACGAGCATTAGGGAAGGATGGATCTTGGGTAAAGCCGAGCTGTGACCTGAGGCCCAAGGGCCACTGGAGCATTTCCACAGGGCAGTCACACCGTCCTTCAGAGAAGGGGGCTGGCCTTTGTGCCTCCTCATCAGTTAGCCTCTGGCTGCAGTAGCAGGGCTAACCTCCCAGGTCACAGCAGCTTGGGACAAAGTCCCTGCCTGGTAAAAGGATCTGGCTGGTTCTTTCAGGGGAACGTAACATCTGCATGACTCATGCGTTCAAACCACCCACACGCTAGAAATCTGAAGTGGTTGCTCCTAGAAACAGAAATAAACGACCATCCAGTGATGAAGAGTTTTCCCCAGCAAAGAGACAACTCCAGGGAAGAGCTTTCCGGTGTGAGAACCGAGATTGTGGTTTAAGGTAACTAATGATTTGCATAAAGCCAACTTCCATATTACCTGACACATGGTAAAATACGGACACAGTGCTTTTTGAGAGGTAGAGAAAACTAACTCAGTACACAAGTTTACTGCCTGTAAAACCCAACACCAGAAAATTCCCTCCAATAAGAATCGGCACCAGACAGGCATTGAAATATTTAGCATCTTCTGAGATGTAATTACTGCTCCGCTGTGTGCATCTGTGTTTGCTGTCCCCTCCGAATGGAACAGGATGTGATTTCACTGAATTGGCAGATTTATCCACCTGGCTTTTGAGCAGTTGGTCATTTTTCAGCCTGGTCGTGAATGCCTTTCCTCAAACCTCCAGCACACAGGCAGGCACCCTCCTCCCCCAGCTCCCAAATCCAAGAGAAAAACTCAAAGAGAACTCAACCGAGGGTGGATGGTTTTTCTGTCAGTTACCTGCTTTCTGTTCCTTCCAGAACCTACAACGGCCAGTCGGCTGTGACACTGCAGGCAGATCAGGAGTCTATAAATGACATATGACTAAGAAGCAGAGGGATACCAGCTGCTTATTGACAAAATGGGTGGCTCCCAGTGAGGCGTGGAAGGACAGAACTGGCCCAGACCAGCTGGGAGGCCTTGGCACATAAAACAGAGCCTGCTGGGTCACAGCACAGCCATTGTCATCCTGTGAAATGTGAACCTGACCTTCTACCCAACAAGCTAATATCTCATATGGGTTTCTCCTTGGTTTCTTGCAGGATTTATACTTATCAAGGTAGCACTGATTTCAAGGAAGTAACCTCTCTGTTTCTTTATGGCTGAATACTGTGTCAACTAGTGGTTTGCCCAACCCAGAAATTCAGGGTGATGAGACTGTGCCCTTTAGGGTGGGGTGCACCCTTCAAACTCCTGCATCCTGTGGGCAGATGGGCTTCAGTCCCAAGGAGTTAGCCTCTTTGGGGTACACATCCGGTGCTGGGGCCAGCGAAAGAATCCAGGTTCCCTAATCACACGAAAAAGGTACCTCCTCCTCTGCCAAAGTTCACTGTCAACTCTGTTCCAGGGTCCCAATAATAGCGCTAACACCAGCCCCCCTCCACCAGTGTAGAATGGTGGGTCATAAGGTGCTGGTAGGGACCTGGAGATCAGCCAGCTCAGGAGGCTTCACACTGGCTTTGGCTTACAGTCTTTAAATAAAAGTAAAATGTAAAGATGAGGCAGCTCAGGTCAGTGCAGAGGGGAGACCTGACACCTGCTCACTCACCCACCCCCATCCACAGGCCCCAGGGGAGCTCCGTGGGTGCCCCTGGAATCCCTCAGCACTTTGGAAAGCACTGAGCCAATG
Organism: Hylobates moloch; assembly: GCF_009828535.3. Lineage (NCBI taxonomy): Eukaryota > Metazoa > Chordata > Mammalia > Primates > Hylobatidae > Hylobates > Hylobates moloch. Next base: position 19,494,241 of record NW_026652278.1, on the reverse strand, counting down.
CAATCCTCCTTCTGCACACGGACAGACTCAGACCTAAAAGGGAAAGCCACGGGGGTTGGGTCCTGGGTCCTTCTCGCCACCCTATGCAGTTGGCATCCTGGCCCGCAGGCTTCAGAAGGCTCCTGTCGGAGCCCTGTCCCTTCCCCAGGTCAAGTCCTCTCCCTGGTCACTGCTCCGCACCAAGTGCCAGCCCTGGTTTTTATTGTTCTCATACTCAGGTCCTGCCCCTTCATCCCCATAAACCCGAGGCCCCCCGCAAGCCCTTTTCCCCAGCTGTGTGTGTTCTGCAAGGGAGGCACCTGAGCTGGGGCAGCGACTATTTACCTTGTTGAGGCAAAGGACAAGCGTGACTTCCTTTGTTTGATGTTGCTACGTTATTAGAAAAAATAAAACTGCAGGCCCAACAAAGAGGTTTCAGATATGACTGGATGGCACCATCTCCCAGGGCCGTGGGGGTTGAGGCCAGAGCCCAGGCTAGGTGATGAGAACAACTAGGACACAAAGACAGCAGACTCTGTGATGATGACGCAGAAAAATGACAAGGGGATGACATTACTCTCCTGGAAGCTTCGGAGTCCACCTGCCTCCCTAACGAGGCATTTCTTAAGGCCTGAAATGGCTAAGGCCTCACCCCGCTGAGTCCTTCCTTTTCTTACGTCCTGTGCTCTCTCTTCACTTCCCTGCCCTCTGCTCTCCACCTTTGCACTGTCACTTGTTTCCCTGCTCCCTGCTCCTTGCACCCACTCCTTCTCTCTGTATCTGGCCTCCACATGTCTATTCTCTGTCTTTTTTTGTTGCCTGTCTTCTCCTTCTGTGCTTCTAGCCTGCCCTTCTTTCTGTTTCTCCTTTAGCTGTGTGCATGAACACACTTACTTGCACACAAGCACATACAATGCAGGTATGCACACGCATACACAATCCCACACAAGTTCACACTCAGAGAACTACACACAACCACACGCAGAAACATGCACACATGCATGCCAACATGCACACACAATGCATGTATGCACACACACGATCATCCACAATCACATACAGTCCCACATAGACAATCTCATACAGCTTATGCTCACACAGTCACACACACACACACACTCACCCACTCACTCACTCACCTCTCTCTAGACCAAGCTAAGTAAACTCAGAAGAGACCTGCTTTTAACCCACAGTCTTGTTGACGCCTCTTGATACTAAGAGTGAGTAGCAACCACAGGAGTGTCCCAGCTAATTAAATAAATCTAAGGCCAGGGGCCAATAAGCTTGGAGTCCTCTTGTATAAAACTGGTTCCAGCCATGGCACCCCCTGGAAAGGAGCCTCCTGTCTCAGTCATTTGAGCAGGTGGTGACTTCAGCAGCTGCAGCTAGACTGCTAAGAGATGGCACTCCCCATAACTTTTGAAGACGGTTGTGGTTAGAGTTTGGAGGCCTACTTTGGTTTCGATCTTCAGAGACGGGGTGTAGAAAGGAAGCATTATTTTGAGAAGGGAGATCGTAATCACACTGGCTTTTTTGATTGACGTCTGCAGTCTGGCTTAAAGGGTTCCTTCGGAGAGATGCAGGGTTTGCTACTTAAGTTGAAAGCAGGCTGGTAGGTCTACCAGGTCAAAGAACAGAAGCTAAGGGATTCTGAGTTTTCATCGTGGCCCTGCTACTACAAATCAGCTGCTTAACGCAAAAGTCAACTGACTTCTCAAGAACTCAGATGGCCTAATCTTGCCATGTCAGTATCCTAATAGTCCATTGCCTAACTAAAAATTTTGTGCAGAAAATTATTGATCAGCGTTGAAAAGTAACAAACAGGAAGTTACAAACTATTCTTATTTCTTTTTAATGTATTTGAGGCAAACAGAATGGTTTAGGATTCCCTGTTAGATGGTAGTTTGAGGACATTTATTGTGAAGACAAGTAGACTTTCAACTAAAGTAACCATGGTGCCTGAACACGTTATCAGGAAAAGTAGTCTGATAAGAATAAGGAGAGTAGGACAGAATATCTAAAATTGGGACCTTTCCAGAGAATCTGCAACATGTGGTAGTTTTCTGAAATTCAGTCATCGCCAAGGGCAATGATGTAGTATTGGATAATAATTAGTGCCCAAAATAAGTTCTCCCACATATCACAGAAATGTTAAATAAAGTTTAATGTATTCTGTTTCAGCAGAAAGGAATAATAAGAACATAATCTCTCTCTGCATATATGAAGAAATATATATGGAGAGAAATATAGAGAGATATATGGAGTTATAATACATACATATAATTTAGACAGAATTTAATCTTCCTATGGGTTAAAAATGTTCATCTGGCCAGGTGCGATGGTTCACACCTACAATCCCAGTGCTTTGGGAGGCTGAGGCAGGAATATCACTGAGGCCAAGGGTTCTAGACCAGCCTGGGCAACATAGCAAGATCTCCATCTCTACATAAAAATAAAAAATTAGCTGAGAGAGATGGCGCACACCTGTAAGGCTGAGGCGAGAGGACCACTTGAGCCCAGGAGTTTGAGTCTGCAGTGAGCTACAACACACCACTGTACTCCAGCCTGGATGACAAAGTAAGACTCAGTCTCTCTCTCTCTCTCTATATATATATATATATCTTACAAAATGTTTAAAATAAAAAATTTTGGGGTCCTAAACAGGCAAACCCTCATCTCTGTGGAAAAACTCATATATCCCCGTGACATATTTTGCAAGAGCCCCAAGTAGCAGAGATTTCCCCATATGCAATTCATAAGCAATTCTCGAGTGCCTAGTAACTGTGGGGAGTTGGTTGCTTTTATATCTTTGAGGACACATCGGTCCACACTATGGCAGGACATTAGTTGTGTCCTGTATGGCAGGACATACAGTTGTCTCTTGCTACTGTAACAAATTACAACAAGCTTAGTGGTTTAAAACAACACACATTTATTATCTTACAGTTCTATAGGTCAGAAGGCTGAAATAGGTCCCACTGGGCTAAAATCAAGGTGTGGGCAGGACTGTGTTTCTCTATGGAGTTTCTAGGGAAGAAATTGGAAATTGTTTCCTTGGTTTTTTCGGCTTCTAGAAGCTCCTCACATTCCTTGGCTCATGACCCCTTCCTCCATCTTCAAAGCCATCAATGGCAGGTAAAGTCCTTCTCACGTTGCATCCGTCTGACCCACAGTCATGTCGTCCTCTCTCCACGGCTGGGAAAGTTCCTCTCTTTTGAAGGATTCATAGGATTAGATTGGGCCCACCGAACAATCAAGGATAATCTCCCCATCTCGCAGTCCTTAATATTAATCATTTTTGCAAAATCCCTTTTGCCATGTGAGGTAACATATTCACAGGTTCCGGACGTTAGGAGGTGAGCGTCATTCTGGTGCCATTATTCTGCCGATCGTAGTCAAGTAGAGGCCAGGATTCCAGACTTGGAATTAGCAGAGGTCAATGCAAGCTCAATTAAGCAATGGCAGCAAACTATCACACGACTAGAGTAAGGCATGGAATTGCTCTGAATTTGTGCTTTCTCCGCTGGTCAAAAAAGAAAAAAAAAAGAAAATAGGAGGTGTTCTCTACTTCATTAACTATGTCAGAGAGCAATTTGAGGCTGTCACACTCCAAAAGCATGACACACAGTCCTAGGAGAAAGCCATTTGCAATGTCATGGGGGAAGCAGGCACAGAGAGAGCTCAGCACATGTCAGAGCATGTCATGAACTACCAGCTTCAGAGAAAATAGCTACCTGATCAGTATGTTGGGTTTGACAGCTTTGAGCAAGGCTCCAGGGCACATTTCAGGAGACTTGGGCTCTAGCACAGTGACAGTAACGGAGAAGAAAACAAAGATGGTTGAAACCCTTGAGTCCCCGGATTCAAGTTATATATGATTTAGTGAAAGCATCAAGCACGTGCATAACTCAGATACACAGCAGGATGAAAAAGGCTGCAGCTTCAGGAGGAATGGGCTACAGGACTGGTGCCTATGGTCCATCCAGGTTACTGCTATGTCTCTGATAGAGACCCAGAGGAACAGTTTTGGGATAGGTCAGCCAAACAGAAAGGCCAAGAACATCCCCTAAATGTGCCTTCCTTCCCTCTAATAATCCATTATGGTTCTATCTTACATTAATTCCTTTAATCTCATTTTTAAAAACCTAATGCAATTGTATAGGCCTTTCAGACCCTGAAAGCATGCAGAGCAGATGTGGTACCTTTTTTTTTTTCTTTTCTTTTCTTTAATAACATAGAAGTTTGTGAAATGCCTCTTGTCTTTTTTCCCACTAGTGATCCTGATGGACTGGCTGTCTGCCTCCTCAGGATAAAAGCAGTGAGGCACCTGTTTTTTGAGCTTAGTGTTGGCAAATGTGGCTAATACCCAACTGTCCAGGTGTTCATGAGGGCTTACTATATTCTTAGCAGTGTGCTTGTTCACCATGTTGGAACAAGATTTTTCAACATGGAGTTGTTGTAGGGTTTTTGGTGTTTTGCTTTGGCATATTCAAATGGATGTAACAATATAAAAGAATACAAAAGAATAGGCATAGTGAATAGTCTGTGGGGGGAAGGTGAGTGGGAGAGGAAGTATGGAGGAGGATGGAAATACCACAATCCCCACCTTACAAACAGAGAATCAAGAGTTGATATGGATAATTGATGGCACAAAAAACAGGGGTCTGGGTATGCATTTGAAGTTGCAGAGATAGCTGGTGGAGGAACTCAGGATGGTGCATTTAGCAGGGAGAAAGGAGAGGAGGGAAGGCAATGGAGAGGAGGGTGAAGTGGCTGATGAGCTGTGGGGAGGTGGAGGATGGTGTCTTGGGGCCAAAGTCGCATCTCTCAGGAAAGGAAGTCAAAGACAATACCTAAAGTTGGTGAAATAAGAAGCAGTGGTATAAGCATGTTAGGGAAAGACAGAGAAATAACCTCCAGAAACAAATAAACAGAAGTGATGAAATGCAGTTAGCTCAGGGAGCAGAACTGGGGTCAAAGAGGGCTGAGCAGAGGTTAGCTGCTATTCACTGAAGAGCCCTTCTAACCCAAATGATTTTCTAAAAGCCAATGTGTATGTGTTAGCTGATGAAAAAATGTTGAGCAAGAAAAGTCCTTTTATTTTTACAATATTTTACTCTTTCAGAGAAGTTTAATTCTTTTTTAAATAAAAATGAGTTATAATTATAAACATTAGCTACATATATAGCGTAGCTATCATATGTGGGGTGCATGTGTATAAATATTAATTACTACATTGAGTTTTTATTCTTTGCCAACATTTTATTGTGAAAATATTCAAACACAAAAGAAGTTATTTTACAATAAACACCTATATACCCACTGCCTCGATTCCAGCACTAATATTTCATTATGATTGCTTCATTACCTATCTGACCATCTATTTATTCCTCCATCTGTGCATTCATCTTAGCTTTTTGAAAATACACATAGCATAAAATTTACCATCTTAGCAATTTTCAAGTGGACAGCTCAATAGTGTCACATATATTCACATTGCTGTGCAACAGATCACCAGAACTTTTTCATCTTGCAAATCTAAAATGCTACATCCATTAAGCAAGTTCCCTTTTTCTTTCCCCTCCCCCCTACAGCCCCTGGCAACCACCATTCAACTTTCTGTTTCTATAAATTTGACTACTTTAGATACCTCACGTAAGTGGAATCCTACAGTATTTGTCTTTTAGTGACTGGTTTATATCACACAGCATAATGTCCTCGAGGTTTATCCATGTTGTCTCAAATGAGAGGATGTCTTTCCTTTTTTTAAGTCTGAATAATAGTCCATTATATGCAGGTACCAGATTTTCTTTATTCATCTGTCAGTAGACATTTGAGTTGCTTCCATATCTTGGCTCTTGTGAATAATGCTGCAGTGAACATGGGTGTGCAAGTATCTCTTTGAGATCCTGTTTTCAATTCTTTTGGATATGTACTTGAAAGTGGGATTGCTGGATCACATAGCAGTTCTAATTTTTAGTTTTCTGAGGAATGTTCATACTGTTTTTCATTTTATAATCCCATCAACAGTGCACAAAGATCCCAGTTTTTCCACATTCTTATAAATGCTTGTCTTTTTCTGTTTGTTTTTTTTTTAAATAGTTGCCATTCTAGTGAGTGCGAAGCGATTATTACACTGATTTTTTTAAAGTTCATGTTAATCTTCTTCTAGGTAACTGAGCAAATAGGGTTCCCAGGGTTGCAATGCTGATGACTAGATTAGGCTACACTTTCCTTAGAAGTGGATGGTCTGTCACGGAGCTTTCAGGGCAAATCAGGGATGATGGAATTTCTCTTCATGGTAAATTTCATTCTTATTTCCTTGGTTAAATCTGTGTCACTTCATAGGTTGGTTTAAAAAGCCACAGGTTAGTCAACATTGCAGGTGCTAAGACAACTGTAATTCTATGTGTTGATGGTCAGATTATGAGCCATGTTTAATATGTTGAATTTCTGATTGATTCTAAGCCAGTGGGCACCTTGCAGTGTCTGTGACCGATTAAGGCTTTGTTCTCTAGGTGAAAACATGTTTCAGATGAAAGGCATATTGGCTTTTGAGACAAAATTACCTCTTCAGGCTTCTAGAACTTTGACTCAATTTTCCTTACATGGAAATGTTTGTCCTTCTGCTTTACAGAAAGACATTTTCTTTCTGTTTCTGTTTCTGTGCAGGAGCCTGGAGATCACCTTTCTAATTAACTCATGAAGAACACAGGGACAGGAGTACACTCTGCCCTAATGGTATTATTGTAGATGGATCTGGTACTAAACATGACCTTGGGGTGTTTGTGAAGCTAGTGAAGAGATTAGCAAACAGAAATCTTAAGAACAATTAATCCTTTTCTGCATAGCAGTATGGTAGTTGCTCTGCAAAGACAATTCTCAAAACAAGAACAGTCACTTTCGGTACTGTGCTTGCATTCGGGGGCGGATTGAGAGGCTGAAACTGAGCAAGTGTGTGGGAAAGCAGGTGATTACTGCTCCCCAAATACCGTGTGATGCGCCCAGTCACCCCTGACAAATCAGTAGCCAATTAATCCCACCATAATTGGTTCACCCTTGGCTAATCCCATTTCTAGATCATATTTACTTGGCAGATCATGCCAGTCATCTAACTGGCATTCTTCAGGGTTATTCCACCCCCGCATGGACCCCTTTGGAATACCATATGCATGGTGATATTCAGTGAGAAGCGAGGTGTATGCATATGGCACTCCTCTCCGCTTTGATGAGTAAACAAATTAAGTAATTGAGGTTAATTTAGATAACAGAGCACTTATCATGTTGGCCAGCCCTCTGCTAAGCATTTTGGCAGGCAAGATCTTACTTCATTCTCACTATCCTATGACAGAGATACTGTTGTTATTCCCATTTCAAAGATGGGCAAAGTGAGGTTTAAGAGGGGTAAGTGACTTGCCGCAGGAGAGCTAGGATTCGAGCCAGGCCTATCTGAGTCTGAGTCTGAACAGAACTTTTTTTTTTTTGAGACACAATGTTGCCCTATAGCCCAGGCTGGAGTGCAATGGCATGATTTCAGTTCACTACAACCTCTGCCTCCTGGGTTCAAAGATTCTCCTGCCTCAGCCTCCTGAGTAGCTGGGATTACAGACATGTGCCACCACACCTGGCTAATTTTTGTATTTTTTAGTAGAGATGGTGTTTCACCATGTTAGCCAGGCTGGTCTCGAGCTCCTGACCTCAGGGTAATCCGCCCGCCTTGGCCTCCCTAAGCGCTGGGATTACAGGCATGAGCCACCGTGCCTGGCCTTGAGCAGACCTTTTAACCACCATCTGAATTACCTTCCTTTGTGTTCCTGTGTTCTTAGAGCTATTCCCACTCCAGTGAGCTAGGATGTTGCTGTTAATTGTGTTGTGTGAATTGTAGCTCCCCGAGCTGACAGTATACTCTCCAGGAAAGGGACCGTTTTCTCTTCTTCACCTGTCCCACGCAGCCCCATCCTGGGTGCATGGTAACTATGTGGTGAATGCTTGGTAACTGATGAATGTGCCTACACAAGGTCCCGCCCTTACACTTACCATACAAAGCTTCTCCGAGAAGCCAGCTCAGCTGCACACAGCACACCAGCCATGGTGGACAACTCAGGCTCCAGCTACGCCTCTATCCACCAAATACAGAGTGGCCTTGGACAAGTGGCTCAGCCTCCCTGGGCCTTTTTCCTCTCTTGTGATTGGAGGATATGAGCCATCTGATCTCTCTCTGGAGGTTTCTCGCAATGGGATTTGCATTTATAAATATAGGTAACAAGGCATGACACTACTTGTGGCCCCAACAGTTAATAAGAGCCTGTCGCTGAAAACAGAATTGCTATGAGAAGAGCCATCAGATACCAGGCCAGGCACCCACTCCAGTGTTTAATAAGACATGGCAAAGCTCTTTCTTCCTTCTCCCATGTCGATCTTTGGGGATGTGCAGGATTTGGAAAGGCCTGATAGAGAGGAGAGAGTGCTTCTCTATGTTATGGTCTGATCTAAGCCAGCTTAAATGTTCACAATCATTAAGTTGCTTTTTCGGGTACTGGTAGCTTCTAATAGTGTGAGGTAGGGAAGCGCTAAAGGTCTCTCACCCCAGAATCCAAAAGTCCCAGCCAAATTCTAACACACAGACTAACTATTATAAGCCAGCAGGCCCAAAACACGACAAAGAAAACAGTCACCAACCTACCTAGAAGTTCCACAAGGTCCTAGCAATCTGCCTTTGAGCTCCATGAGTACCTGGCATAAAAGATTCTCTTGAGGCAAAGGCAAGAATATTCTACTGGCAAGTTTCAACCGTCTAGACACAATCAAGATTCTTAGGCTAAACAATTAAGTGGATATTAGGCCCAAATGGTAACCCAGAAGGAATAAGCTGTCGAACTTCCTACATTCGTATATTTATGCAAGGGCAGAGGTGCCTGTACACTCTTTCTAGCCAACTAATTCTAATATCTTAAACACCACTCATTTCACCAATATAAATAAAAAGCATTTCTAAAAATCCCTATGCTAATTAATAAACCCTCTAGTATTGACTGATGATCAAAGTATTTGTATCTGTCAAAGTCCTGGCAAAAAACAAACATCGTGCTCAAATGAGGTAATGGAAGAAAGTTTAATGAAGAGACTATTGCAAAGGTATGGTCAGGTTTAAGATAAATTATCAAAGGATAGTCAAGCATCCTGGGCTAACAACTTTGAGAGCCTTTGCTACTCTCCTCCCAAGCTTGAAGGGACCAGATTAATATTGTGGTCTTCTTCTGTTACCTCCTCATTTTACCACACTCAAGGTGTTTTTTCTAATAAAATTTATGTAAGTTGACTCCTACCTTGGAGTCTGTTTGTTGGAGGCCTGGACTAACACAGCAACCACAAAGCCTTGGGGAAAACACCTCCCTTCATCAGGCCTCACTTTCCCCAATATAAAATAAGAAAGGTGACTCAGACATCCTCTGAAGTTCCATTCTGCTCCTAGTTTAGCTGAGCTAGAAGCTGGCCCAGACTGACTTTCGAGTTGGGGCTAGGCCCTGCCATCTGGGCTATCAGACTCTATGACGCCTCATTCAGAAGATTCCAGACCCTGATCTGCAGCAGAGTAAATGCTGAAGGCCTTTTGTCTTGTTACAAGATCTGTGCAGAGGCAATGGCCTGGCTCTTTCTATATTGTTTCCTTCACTCTTTCAAATGTGACCACTCACAGTACCCTGGACCACAAGTTAACCCATAGCCACCAAAGGTAATTGTGCATTTCTAGAAAACTCTATTAAAACCTACAAGTTCCATCCTTGGAGGCACCCTCATCTTTACAAGTGCCTTCCAACTCAAGGTCTGATCTCCTCCCTGACCCATGTTAAAGAACCAAAATAAGTCTTGGGAAAACTGCGATTTTTGCTCAATGGGAGACTTAATTTTTTTCTTTCTGGGAAACGTAGACTATTCCTTTCTGCTTCCAGAACAAAGGGTAACTGGTTCTTTGGAGGAGAAAAGACTTACGTACAGCTCTACATCAAAATGTCTCCTAATCTTGAGATTCCATCTAGGACAGTCTATATTTTCAAACTTCAGTTCAAGTTCATGTCCTTTGGTTGCCTTAAACTCACATTTGTCCTGCTTGCTGACGCAGGGTAAACATGTGCTTTGCTCTCAAAAATAAAAAGGAAAAAAAAGAAGAAAAAGAAGGTTCATATCTCAGTGGTTGGGTTTGTTCTGAGTTAGGTACTGAATTCAGAAATGTCTTACCTCACTTAATAAAGGCAATTTGGATTTTCTTGACTTTGCAGTATGTTTGTCTGTCTCTCTGTCTTTCTCTCTCTCTCTCTCCCCCTTTCTCTCTTTTCTCTCTTACTCCCCTCCCGGCTCAATCAATTGACTACACCTTCAGTTTATTTGCTTCTGCCTCTGTAGAGTTTGGTCTCATACCAATGGAATTAATGTAATGGATAGAAAGTGAGCATTTTTGTTGAATTGCGGTTTAACTCAATTCAGCCCAGTTGGCTTCAATCTTTCAAGTTCCAAATAGGCTATCAAGTTAGGTTGGCAGGTGGTGAAATACTCAACAGAAACAGGAGTGGAAGAGCTGCCTAGCCCAGACAGCACCTCAAATGTGGAAGCAACACATAAAAACAGATGAAGGAGCTCGGCATAGCAGCTTAAGTCTATAATCCCAGCAATTTGGGAGGCTAAGGCAGGAGGATCTCTTGAGCCCAAGAGTTCGAGACCATCCTGGGCAAAATGGCGAGACCCTATCTCTACAAAAATAAGAAAAAAAATATTTTAATTAGCCGGGTGTGGTGGCACCTACCTGTAGTCTCAGCTACTTGGGAGACTGACGTGGGAGGATCCCTTGAGCCCAGGTGAGCTGCGTTCACACCACTGCCCTCCAGCTTGGGTGACAGAGTGAGACCCTGTCTCAAAAAACAAAAGACAGGGGCTGGGGTAGGTTTTTTCCAGCTTCTACACCCTTCTGCTTCCACATAAGCCTTGAGTTAAGCATTGACAAAGGAGACCCTTTAGGAGGGAACGTGCCATAGGGTGGGGAAATGTCTCAGTTGTAGCTTTCATTCTCTTATTTTATCTCTTGTCTGAGTTTCTGGCTGAATCCTCTCTCATAATTTAGTGCTAGTGGACTTTTAGTAAATAAAAGAAAGAATTCTAATCCAGAGAACTTGCTGTTTAACAGTCACACTGAACCCTAGAGCCGAATAAGTAAGGCCTTCTTCAAAGCTGTTTAACAGTCACACTGAAGCCTAGAGCCGAATAAGTAAGGCCTTCTTCAAAGTAATCACCCTGGGAAGTTGTGTTTTGTGATATTTGGTTTTTTTTTTTTTTTAAACAATACTATGGCTGGTTAAAATAGTTTGAGAATTCCTCTTTTGGAACCCCCTTGAAAGGCTGCTCAAAGAGCCTTGCAGGACGATGGGCTGTAATAAGTTGTACTAAACTTCTGAGTAGTTTGTGAAACAGAGATTATCACCCACTTTGAAGCCAGAACATTTCTGTCGTTGCTGTTTCATGTGAGGAACCGTCTAATACTTACGTTAGTTTATGTTGCCACCAGGCAGGTATACATGAGCTGTCCTAGTCCATTTCTGGTAATAGGGAAGATTGGGTTATGCAGCAATTGGTAAGTAATATACCTTCAGAGCAAGAGAGAATTGAAAGTAAACCCAACCCTCTCCTTCCCACCTCTCAGTTGGAAAACAACTCTCCATGAATCTCTGACATTTCTGTACATCTTGTGAATAGAAGCACTGATTACTTTCATTCCAGACTATCTTCACAAGGATTTTGTACAATAAATGGCATTAGAAGATAGAGATCGTGTCTCTCTCCAGAGCAAAGGCCATGCAGCCTTCCTATCTAGTATAAGAAAGATAATGCCTCTTTGTGGTACAAAAGGCAGGCATGTTTTTTCTTTTTTTTCTTTTTCTTTTCTTTTTTTTTTTTTTTTTTTTTGAGACGGAGTCTCGCTCTGTCACCCAGGCTGGAGTGCAGTGGCGCAATCTCGGCTCACTGCAAGCTCCGCCTCCTGAGTTCACGCCATTCTCCTGCCTCAGCCTCTCCGAGTAGCTGGGACTACAGGCGCCCGCCACCACGCCTGGCTAATTTTTTGTGTTTTTAGTAGAGACGGGGTTTCACCGTGGTCTCGATCTCCTGACCTCGTGATCCGCCCGCCTCGGCCTCCCAAAGTGCTGGGATTACAAGCGTGAGCCACCGTGCCCGGCCATGTTTTTTAACCAATATAAAAGACCCAGTTCACTAAACCCAAGGTTTCTTTCCTATAATGAAACCCACTGCATGTGCAGGTATTATTTTGTTCTCATGTCACTCTATGGGAATTGGGGTTCGAGAGCTGACACAAATGCTGATACTCTGGCTACTGCTATTACTGTGAGTAACAAACCATCCTTTGTCTCTGACCCAGGAGTCTCGTGTCTTCTGCCAGCATCCATGAAACTGTGGCAAACTTGTAGGTAAAATGCCCTTCATAGTTTTTGACATTCATTCCCCAGAGGACAGGAAGGAATGATGTCCTGGTGCTGAGCAGGATGGGAATGGGGGGGAAATTCCCAGAGAAGCCGAAATGACAGGCCAGCTGGTGTGGTGGATTTGGATCCTATATTGGTTTCCTGTAGCTGCTACAACAAATGACCACAAACTGGGTGGCTCGAAACAACAGAAATTTATTCTCTGACAGTTCTGGAGGCTGGAGGTCTAAAATGCAGGTAATAACAGTGCTGTGCTTCCTCCGAAAGCTCTGGGGGAGGTTTTGTTCTGTTCTGGTGGCTGTTAGCATTTCTCGGCTCATGGCAGCATCACTGTAATCTCTGTTTCTTCTTCTTCATGTGTCTCTCCTCTGTATGTCCCTTATAAGGATGCTTGTCATTGGATATAGGATCTGCCTAGGTTAGCCAGGATGATCTCATCTCAGGATCCTTTCATTTATTTACGCTGGCAAAATCCCTTTTTCCAAAATAAGGTAACAACCATAGGTTCCAGAAATTAGGAAGTGGGCATATCTTTTGGAGGAACTACCATTTAGGCCACCACAAAAGCCCAAATTCATAACACCTGGATCGTCAAAATAATCTTAAGCCATTAATTTAATTCAAAGTGATTCTGGACTAATAGAGTCTCTAAGTACTTGGCAGAAGCCAACACAAATCCTCTTTGAAAAAAATGTACCTCTACCTTAGACCTAAAATAAGTCCTACAAATAATTTCCCAAGGAAATGAGCAGATCATGGTAAAAAAAATAACCAAGCACACAAGAAAACAAGGCACTGTGAGTAAAAACCAGCAGAAAGAGATCTCTGTGAACAATTCTAAGGATAAGGGTGTTACAATGTAACTAACATACTAAGGCCAAAATATGCCCCCTAACAACTGGAGTTTTTAGCCACGGGTCACTGGCTCCCTGGGGATCTTAGGTGAAGGTGAAAATCCCCTGGAATCTTATGAAAAAAAATTTTATTTGTGAATATGCATATTTGTCTTAAAAGAGAATTCTTAGATTTCATCAGATTTTTAAAACAGTACTTAAGTCAAAAGAGTTTTATAATTACGCCAGATGTACTGTGCACCAAGCTAAAGTAATTTGGGAAGCTATTAAAAATTATTGGACTATTACATTATAAAAATTATCAGACTATTACATTATATTGATGCAAATAGCTGGCCTGCTAATTTTCTCTCTCTCTCTCTCTCTCTCTCCCTCTGTCTCTCTGTCTCTCTCTCTCTCTCTTTCTCTCTCTCCTCTCCCCCCTCTCTCCCCCTCCTCTTCTCTCTCTCTCTGTCCTCTCACTCACTCCCTCTAAAGAAACTCAAAAATTTGAACCAATAGAATTGGTCAGCTAGTGGTGGAATCTAAACCAAAAATCTCGTGATGTGTAGGATGTTGAAAAGACCATGATGGTCAGGTACCATCCAGAGTAAAGAGGGAAAAAAACTGGGTAAGCAGAGGAATCAGAGGAACCAAGTGAGGGTAGACCAGATAGACACACAGTTAACTGGCCATTTATATCACAGAGGATAAGGCAACGCTCCATGAACTCAGTGAACAAAAATATAGAATACCTCCTTTGTGCTGGGTGCTGGGAACACAGCTGTGAACAAGGTATACACTTTCCTCATAGCCTAACAGGAATGTAGAGCCAAATGAACAAACCTGCAAACACAAACATTTTTAGTGAGTGGTATGAAGAGAAAGAAACATGCTATTGATATGCCCAGCATAAATCTAAAACCATTTCCCATCTGCATTCTTCGTGACGCCCAGTGCCCATGCAGCCCTATTGTTGAATCTCCATGAAGTTGTAGCATAAGAATCATTAACTGAGATCATTCAAGTAGATCCCTTTTCCAATGCAATCAAGAGACAAACCAAAACACTTAGTCTCCTCTTCCATCCTTTACCTTAGTCAGCACAATGCGCCATCAATATTGGCTTCTGGATGATTCGAAGCAGTGCAAATTGAACATAGTCAAAAGCCCACTCCTTGGAATCTTGTCAATAGGCAATTTACTGGGATAGAAAAAGAAGAACTTTCATCTCTCCTCACTACACCAACTTCAACCTTGATGCAAGATTTTAACACTGCAGAATCCTTTCAGTTCAGCATTCTTGGGTCAGTACAAGTCCAAAGCTATTTTCTGATCCTTGATCTGCCTAAAATATGCAAATAGGACTTTCCCTGGGATATGTGCTATGTGCTCAAAGTGGGAAAAGATGGGTTGAGATGAAGGAAGAGTCCCCTGGTAGGCGATGACCCAGTGACAAGAGAAAAGCAGTAGGCATCTGTGAGGGTGAAGGAGGGGAAGGAAGCTAATGCTACTGTCTCTTATGGGTGCCATGGCAGAGGTTCAGGGGGACACATGTTATTTCTGCCCACCTCACTCCTCTTTCCAATTCTTCTGGGAATATTTTTTCCTTTGGAGGTTCCCTCTTCCCAGCTACATGACCTAATCAATTTCAAGCCCCTTTCCCATCCTTTCTCTGGGCTTATATGGTGGTTTAAATTTGGCTTCTATCACTTGATCCCCAAAGAATTAGGAAGGCTCTACTTGGCTCTGTCTCTGAGATCAGGAACCACACGCTTAAACAAAGGAAGCCTACGAGCCTTGTAAGTGGAGGGTCCCGATGGGGTTAATAAGAGATTGACTTCCTCATGGGGAGTGTCCAGCCCAGACTCATACCCTAGGTGTGAATGTGGGGCTGTGCAGGCCGTCTTGGCTGCATGTTGACCTAAGAGATTAAGTTGCACTAGACTACTCTATTTAAGAGCTACTTTGATTGAAAGAACAAACCAAATAATAATGATGATAATTATAACTTATTTCCCTCACAAAGTTATATCTTTTTATGAAGGCCACTTGAAAACAAGAATCTCCTCTTTGTGTGCACATGGAAATGAGACACCTGAGAAGTGTGCTCACCATGGGTCACAGCTTGTGGCATTTCCCTGTTCGCTGCTTTTAATGCTCTCAAAAGAGCAGAGTGCTTACAGTTTTCTTTGTTTGTCTCAATTCCTTTATCAGTGGTTTCCTTTCAATTTTTTTTTTTTTTTAAAAACCCTTTTGATTTTCTTTATATAGCTTTAAAGAGATCAGTAAATTTCAAACCCAGTTTGCAGCTTTGCTGACCACTAAATTTCTACTCTTGCTAGTTGGGCCCCACCTGGCAGGGGCTTCCAGGCGACTTTCTTTCTCGGGCTGCACTAGGCATTTTCACGTGGACAAAATGTGAAGAGTGAGGCCCACGGGAAGCCATGCAAACACTGTGACACACTGTCTTGCAAAATCTCTCATGACCTATGTGGAGTGAAAAGTCCAGGTTCATTTTATCCAGCATGAAAAAGCCCAGTGGTCAGGGACAGTGACCCACTGTGCTCTGGACAGCCCTGCATGTGACTGGTGAAATCTCCCTTCTGTAAGAGCAGTGGGGACGGCCAGGGGAAATGCTCGTCTGGCCTCCTGGGTAACTCAGCCTCTGTCCCTCGCCGGGTTGCTGGGCTGAGCCAGAAGTCCAAGAGGGAGCCTTTTCCAGCTCTGGCTGCCAGGCCACATGGGACATGCAAAGCCATTCCAATGCTCCATGAAAGAGCATAGAGCAGCCATTGTCATGTAAAATTAGCCTGGGCAAAACCCCAGAGAACATAGCATTGGATGCCATCCGGCTCGCCCTGAACAAGGACATGTGAGAGATAAAGACTGTTCCAGCGCCTGCTTTTGGTCATCAGCATTTTCCCAATTCCTCATTGTCCATCTGCTACTTTTCATCTCCCTCCTGCCCTGAATTCATTGATCACCACTTTGCTTCCCAGCAGATGAGATCTAGGAGAGGGAAGTCTCCTCGTAGACGCAGCGGACAGGGAGAATCCAAAGAATGAATCCACTGGCCTCATATTTGCCAAAGCTCCATTGAAACTGCACTCCCATTTAGCAAACTGATTTTTGGCTCTTCTTCCCGACTTGCTTCTCTCCATCAAATGTCTGCTTTGCCTAAGATCACCCTTCAGGCCTGATAACCCAGAATTAGGGCACAGTCTGGTGTCCCCTGAGGCCTTTTATTAAAAGCCAAGGCTGCTGACATGCTGCATAATACCTCCCCCAAAGAAGGCTTTCAGCTTTCTCTCCATGCCTATGAAAAACTCAGAGCGTGCCAATAGCAAATTGTTCTGACCCACTAGAGCCAGCCAGAGCCAGGATAACTTTTCTGTAGGCCTCTCATCAATTATCATTTATTTTCCAGGCTGGACACTCCTTGTGGAGCAAGGCAGGAAGCTGAACTGTGCTCAGAGACGATCCTGGCAGTGAAAACGCCTGAGTACTAAATGAAAAACCGATTTTCCAACCTCTCCAAGAAGTGGGCTTCACAGGCCACTGTAAGGATTGATTTGAATATTGTCATTTCTTGACACCCCAGGTTGAATTTTCCAGGACACAAAGGTATAAGGTGTTCCATCTACTTGGTCATTTTTATGGCCCATGGGGAGGTAGAAGGGAACAAATAATTGGATGCACCAAGCTATAGAACAAACGAAATTGTAAAATCATTGCCATCAAGTCCTGGGTCAAAGTGACTGACTCTTAGATATGCAAGAAATCTGGCCTTTCTCGGAATAACAAACAAGAGCGGAGCCTCCAGCAATAAGTCAAAAAGTGAGTCCTTCCTGGGCTTCAAGGAGCAGACAGTGTTTCCCATTAACCACCCAATATTGAAGAAAAAATGCCACCTAAGAAATTAATTTTGGGTTACAAACTAGCGAGAACTATTGGTAGGAAATAAATCAAAACAGGCATACTGGTTGTGCTGCAGTGATAGGGTTGGTGCTGGGTATTTTTTTCTCTCTTCTCCTAACTTCCTGTACAGTATAATCATTTATACTGTATTTTTTTAGTATTTTCAAAAAGATTTTCTCCGTTTTTTCGCGTGCATGCCACCCAAATACCTAGTTCAAAAGTTTGGCACTTATTCTGAATGCCTTTCTTGGTTTCCCCTTAAATATCTCAATTCATGCCTCACATTGTCCCTGTCTCCACCTCTCTGTTCTAGTGGAGGTACTTGGTGCCATTTCATTCCTTTTTCTGGTCATTGACATCCTCCCCAAATGGCTTCCCAGTTGCCGGTCTCACTCATTGTCCTGCCCATCCTCCACCCGCAGCCAGAGGGAGCTTTCCAAAATACAAAGGTGGTAGTACCACATTCCTGTTTACCCTCTTCAATGCTCATCACTGCCTCCAAAAGACAGTATCAATTCCTTTCCATACCCAGGACTCTCCAAACCCCAACCTGCCATGTTCTTCAACCCCATCCTACCGTTTGCAACCACTCTCCCCAATTTCCCTCCAGATCCTTTCTCTCCAGAAATCTCAGCTTCTTGCAGTCCCCTCACCCACCTATCCATCCTTCACCCTCATAGCTTATTCCAGCCATAGGCCTTCATGTACCATTCCCTTTGCCTGAAACGCCCCTCCATCCACCACCACCCACCGACCATTGAGGAGCTGCTGTGCTACCTCTGGGGCCTCCATAAAGTTCAAGCATCTCACACTTCCCACCCAAGCAAGAGCCAACGGCTACATACTTTGTTCTTCACTGACCCTGTCCTTGTGATAGCACACAGCTGTGGAGCCGGGCATCCACATTTTTGTCTCTCTCAGTAGACTGTGCACTCCAAGAGGACAGACCCAATTTGATCATTGCTGTACCCTCAGTGCCTGGCTTTGATAGTGCCTGGCGCAGAGAGAAGCTTTAATGAATATTTGTTGATTTACTGAAAGGATGAGGGTAAATCAAGGAATGAAAATGTGACTTCCGGCCATCCTTGTGACCATATTTAAAATGGTATCATCTAAAGTACTCAAGATAAAGCAAGTCACATCAAGTGTCTGTTGGTTCCCCCTTTTGGCTTTTTATCTCTCTCACTGCTTTACCATTTCCAGGCCCCAAACAAGTGTCTACAAGGAAAGTATAAAGCAGTACCTACCAGAATTTGTTGTGTCCTGGTGTAGCTGTGCTTAGGACTTCATTGGCAAAGGATTATGGGTGACATAATGGTGGGGCCTACATATTACAGTGTGGTTCGGTGGCAAAGGATTATGAGTGGCATAATGGTGGGGCCAGTGTATTACAATGTAGTTCAGTGGGAAAGGATTATGGGTGACACAATGGTGTGGCCTATATAATATTACAGTGTAGTTTAGTAGCAAAGGATTATGGGTGACACAATGGTGGGGCCTACATATTACAGTGTAGTTCAGTGGCAAAGGATTATGGGTGACACAATGGTGGGGGCCTATGTATCACGGTGTGGTTCAGTGGCAAAGGATTATGGTGTCAACATTGTATTACAGGAAGGTCCATGTTTTGAAAAGGAGGATATTCCTAATGGAAATATCCACCATAATTACAGGTACCCTACCTCAGTCTCCTCTTTGTGCATTACAGATCATTAACTATTTGACAGAGGATAAGGCAAACATACAGAGAAACCCAAAGCCAAAGTGGTAGAAGCCACTGTGAAATGAAGATTAGCTAGAAAGGAAGATAAAATATCCCTGGAATTTTAATGTAAATCCACAGGAAAAAAAAGTTTGTTAACACACTTCTGAAAAGTCCAGAGTCTGGGTTCTAGCCCATCTAGCCATTAGTTGTGTGACCTTGGACAAGCCATCTAAGCTTTTAGAACCTTAGTTTCTGCAGTGTAAAATGAGGAGGGGATTGAAGTAGGTGTCCTATGAAAGGATGTGAAATTGTTTCAGAACACTAAAAATCTGTGCACAATACAACAGTAAGAACCCAGACCATGGTGAGAGAAGTGGGTTCAAGTCCTGGAACTGCTGCTGTGTTTCCCTTGTATGTCCTTGGGCAGACTTTCTAAGCTCTTTGAGCTTCAGTTTCCTAATCTGAAGATTGTGGCTTATGCCATGGAACTTCTAGAGCAGTTGGGAGGAATGGAAAGTAGTGTATATGTAGTGAAGTTAGCTCTGATTATTGTTGGGTTTTGAGGCCACACAGCATAGTAGTTAGGAGTTTGGACCCACCTGGTTTGAAACTCCAGCTGTACTGTATGACCTTGGGCAGGCTACTTACTTTCTCTGCACCTATATTTTTTCCCGTGACAGATGGAGAGAATGGTTTTACCTACCTCAAAGAATTATTAAGGGAATTCAATAAAATAAATATAATAAATAAACGTAAAGATATTGCTCAGGATCTGGCTGGCAATGCTTTTGCCCTTTCACTGCCTGAATTGAGTCCACAGGACCAGGTGCTCTGGCCCCTCCCACTCTGGCTCCTTCTTGGCTCAGCCTCCTGAAGTCAGAAGGGCCCTTCCTTCCCATCCTTTCAGAAGGAAGAGAGAAGAGGAAGGCAAGGTCCCAGTGACAGGGGAAGGGCCCAAGATGACCTTGGAGGCACAGAGAAAGCTGCCTGGAACTCATCTGCCCTCAGAGCCCACTGGTTCACCCCACCCTCACCTCTCTTGGTTTCTGAAGCTTAAAATAGCCTGAACCGGTGTGGCCACATTTCACTGTGCCACTCGGAGAGAACCCCTAGGGTGTTTTCAAAGCTAGTGCTGAGCTCCTCGCAGCAGGCTCCAGCTATAAGTTATTCATACACACCCCAGCTCCACCAGGTCTGCTGCAAAAATGTGTTCTGAGTGCTTTTCTGCTAAGGCCCCATCTACAGGCAGCTCCACTTGCTGGGAGGGGTCAGATCAGTCAGCTACTTTATTTAATAAAGAGGGATTTTGAAACCCTTCCATGGCTGCTAGGAGTGCTGCTGGCCAGAGCAAAGTGACCACAGGTTCTAAGCAGAGGCAGGGGCTGCATGATGGGGAAAGGCATAGCCTGGGAGTCAGGCAATTGGTGTTCTAGATCCACCTCCGCCCACACCGTTAAGTGACCTGAAATAAGTCACCTCTCCTCTCTTTGCTTCTGTAGGTCTCTCAAACTGGTTCTGTTCTCTGCTATGTACTAGTCTCATTCTTAGACCTTATATGATGTCAAGATGGCTTCCAGCAGCTCCAAACCTACTTGCTCTCATGTTCACATCCAGCAGGAAACAAAGAGGGATTCCCTTCCCCTCGTCAGCCAGACCAAAGTCCTGCCCTGACCCTTGTAGCTTGAGTTGGGCTATGTGCCCATCTAGGGTGGGGGACATGGTGAGCTGGCCCACAGAGCCCACTCTGACCTCCTTCTGGGGCTTCCGTATACTGCAAAGGCTGGAAAACTGAAATATACATCCATAGCCTGCCTCTAAGCTGGGGTTCTGCAAGCACATTAGGTCTCAGCCACAGGATGTGGTAGGGTGAGATTTGAAAGACAGCAGTGAGAGAGGTACTCTTTTCTTGCTCTGGCTCCTGGCCCAGGACAGTTGTTTCAGTGTCCAGTCTCTACCTTCTCAGATGTTGAAAAGCTTCAGAACCCTAGACTGTAGCAACTGGATATATTCTTGAATACAGGGGTTCTAGTGGGGGCCTCCTCACTCTCTACTTTCTTGTTTGATCACTGGTGGGCAGTGGGCATCTTTCTGGAAACCAGCCAGAGCCTGCTCCTTCAGTCCTTCCAGTGATTTCATGAGCACCTGTTGCTTTGCGTTGAATGCCTTTCTGATTAAAAACTGCCAGAGTAATTCCTTGTATCTGACTGCTGGCCAACGCACCATCCCTCAACCAGTCACTGGGCCGGAGAGAGAGGAATATGCTGATTGCCTAGAATTTGACACATACACCCGTCTCTGGGGTCTGTGTTGATCATCTCTGCCAACAGATACAGACCAAGAAAGAGAAGAAGAGTTTCCTGAAATTACCATTACTTTAATATTGCTAAATTGCTTTAATAATTCAATTACAATGATTAAAATGGGGAATTGAAATTAGGCAACCAAAATCAGCAAATGCCCACTACCTATACCAAACCAGATCTCAGGATGGGGAGCTCTAGAAGGCAGATAAATGGAATAGCAGCAGACGTGAAGATTTTGTCCAGGCCAAACTTATGATGCAGCAGACTGATGGTGCCACACCCAAATATCCCCAGTCCCCCTCGTGTGCCTACCACCTGGTTCCTTGAGGAAAACTCTCCTGGGTGACCTGAGCCACTTTGCCCATGCTCATAGACAGCTGGTGGGGGTGGGCGCCTGGAAGCTCACTTTGCCAAGGTTGACCCTTGACCAATGACTGACCACAGCCTGGGGCTGAAAGACCAGCTCCCCTGCCTCAAGTACGAACTGACTCTAAGGTTTAATTTACATTCCAGAGCTCCCCTGTGGGGTTGGGCCTAGGTTGGGACTTGGCTGGAGATCGAACCTGCGCTTAGCTTCTTCCCCTTCCTTATCCTGCTCCCCAAGCTCCTGGAGGATTTTCTGAATCAATCGTTAGCACAGGAATCCCCTTCTCAGCGTCTTCTCCAAGGAACCCAGCCATATTGAAATGGCCAGAATCATTCAACAGCTTGGCATGAAAATGATCAGTTTTCAGCCAGTGAAAACTCTGACCTCTACTCTGCCTCACTTTGAACATGACATTATCAATATTGAAGTGAGTCTTACTTCCCAGCTAAGATTCAGGCTGTAAAATAGGTTCCTTCTTTTTAGAAGAGACCATTCCTTGGGGATCTTCTATAATTCTTTCTTTGTCCTTCAGCCAAGATTGGAGCCTTGCAAACCTAAGACAGCATCAATTAATTTGTTTTTATTTTCACTGCTCCTTGATTAGAAAATGTTAACTATTTATCAGAGGTAACCCCAAGTTCCTTAATAAATATTTGAATAAGGAACCTCTTTCCTTTCATTAGCTTGAGTAAAAGGTCATTCTGGTCTTTGTATTTTAGTACTGAATTTTTTTTTTTTTTTTGTAGAAATCAGAAGGGAGTAGAAGAAACTTATCAAGTGTCCTTTTCTTTTTCTGAAAAGTAAGCAAGTTCATTGCACCACTAGCAGATACATAAAGGCTAAAGCCTGACCTCGCAGTGCCCAAGAACAATTCCTGACCCCAGCCAAGATGAACTCTGTGAATTTCCTTCTTAAGCAGCGGTTCAAGTGTCCAAATCAGTAAACGTCTTTGTCTTGGCCCCGTGCAACCCACAGTCTCCCTACCTCTTACTGGGAGGGCCCATTATTTGGGAGATGGTTATATTGTAAGAGAATCTCTGTTTGCTGAATTGAAGGGTTGGGTAATTACAATTCCAGGACTTCGCGTAGGTGGTTTCTTCAAAGGCCTTTACTTATTTGCTGCTTAGTGTAGAAGAAACTTCATTTATGCGGTTTCTTTTTCTCCCAGGGACCCTAAGAACTTGGTACAGCTAATGGACTGCTTATCACTGACTTTAATATAGTTCCAGGCAACTTAATGCTAAAGCAACTTGATGATTTGATATGAAAAGCGTCTATTTTTACTGAGAATGGAAGATTAACTACTCGGGAGTCCATTCAGAAAACAATGTAGCTGGCCAAAGACATTTGTTTCTAGAAAGAGACAGAGGCAGGAGAGAGAGACAGGGATAGAGAGAGAGGAAGGAAGGAAAGGAAGGAAGGGAAGGAAGGAGGGAAGGAAGGGAGGAAGGAAGGAAGGAAGGAAGGAAGGAAGGAAGGAAGGAAGGAAGGAAGGAAGGAAGGAAAAGAGAGAGAGAGGAAGAGAGAGTATACATGAATATATGCTGGTAAATATTAATCCCTGGCAGACAAGTCCAGCTCTGTCCAATAGAAATATGATGGGAGATGTGTGTAATTATAAAGTTTCTAGTAATCACATTAAAAACATTAAAAACCAAAAGAAAGTAAAGCTACGTTTAATAACACATTTCATTTAACCTAATATATCTAATGTAACCTTTAATAATTATTCAATAATTAATGTAACCATAAATGTTTGAAGTGAAATTATCATTTCAACGTGCACTCAATAGAAAAAATATTAATAAGATATATTGCATCCGCTTTTCCTAATTTTTCTAAGTCTTCACAGTCCCATGTGTTTTCTGCACTTAGAGCACATCCCACCTCAGGCCAGCCACATCTCAACACTCATAAACCCTGTGCCAGCTGCAGGATGCTGCAGTGGACAAATCAGATAAAACCCATCTTTATAGAGCTAACATTCTAATGTGGCCTGGTCTCTGCCTATGCCACCCGACTGAAAGGACACGAGTGACCTCCAAATGGCCTCTCCTTACTCCCAAGCCTCCTTAGCATTCTCTTTGATGGCTCTGCAATGTGAGTCACGTTTGATTATCTATGTCTTGAAGTGTTCTCTTCTTGATTTACAAAACCCGATATTCCTGGTTCCTATCCTGTCCGTCTGGAGCTGTACCCACAGTGCTTTCTCATTGCCCTCTAGATACAAGTTCTCTCTATGTCTGTCTCCATGTGAACAGTTCCCAATCCCAGGCTCCCAGGCGGAACCCGGCTCCTCACTCCCAGTTGCCTGCCCCCGACCAACACCTAAGAACAAATGCTCTGGACCAAAACCCTCATTTCTCCTGCTGCCCATGCCAGCTGTCTTCCTTGATGCCCCAGGTTTCATCCATGTCACCATCACCACTGAACAAATATTCAGTGAGCACTTACCCTGTGCCACCCATGAGATGCTGAAATGGACAAACCAGACAAAACCCATCTCCATGGAGCCAACATTCTAATGAGGAAGGAAGCCAAATACATAGTGGCGTTAGGTGACCTCAGCAAGAAGGGGACACTAGAGCAAAGATTTGAAGGGGGCAAGAGCTCAAACCATGCAAATACGTTGGGAAGGGCTTGTAAGCCAAGAGACCTCACGGCTGGGGATGTCCAGGGTTTGGAGTTGGAAGAAACCATGCTACTGGAGTCAAGGGAGCAAGGGGGAGAAAGAAGGAAAGGAGATCTGAGGGTAGTGAGGACCCGCTATGGTTTGGCTGTGTCCCCATCCAAATCTCATCTTGAATTGTAGCTCCCATAATTGCCACATGTTGTGGGAGGGACCTGTGGGAGATAATTGAATCATGGGGGCGGCTTCCCCCATACTGTTCTTGTGGTAGTGAATAAGTTGCATGAAATCTGATGGTTTTATAAGGGGAAACCCCTTTCACTTGGTTCTCATTCTCTCCTTGCCTGCTGCCACATAACATGTGACTTTCCCCTTCCACCATGATTGTGAGGCCTCCTCAGCCACGTGGAACTGAGTCCATTAAACCCCTTTTTCTTTATAGATTACCTAGCCTCAGGTATGTCTTTATAAGCAGCATGAGAACAGACTAATACAGGACCCTAGAGTGGCAGGCCATCTAGGCCATTGTGAGGGTTTTGGTTACTCAGGCTTAGAATGCAGGGCTGGTCTTGCCTGTGCTTTTCCATTCATTCAGTCTGCAGAGCTGACCCTCAACCTCCCTAGATCCCATTTCCTACTCTTCATTTTATCCAATCTCCCCCGCCCCCCCCAACATTGGTAAGTTACTCTCTCTAAAACATAGCAGTGCTCATATCCTACTTTGTCACAACTTATCCCCAGCACCTTTTGTATAAGGTTTAAAGCCTCTGATGAGTCATTTAGGTCCCCCTTGCACAATCACCCTTCCCTCTTTGCCCATGGCTGCACCTCCCTCCAGCCAGATTGGAGTTTTTGCAGTTCCCTCTGTGAGCCTTGTAACCTCTCTTGTTTCCTGCACCTGGAGTATACTGAGTCACTACTCAGTTCAGGGAATAAACACAGTATCTTCTGTGAAGCTGTCCCTCAACCAGGGTCACCCCCTAGGAGTAGTCACTTCTTTGAGCTCTCATAGCATTTTGCATTTGTTTTTAGCACATTTGCCACTTTTTGACTTGCATGATAGTTATCTTTGTCTTATCCTCTCCAAAATTTGTCTAGAAAACTCACCTTTTTGGTCTGTGCAGACCTCATAGTTCTTAGGGTTATGCCTCCCCAGAATGGGGTACCACGTATTTGTTGAATATTCCAGTGAATGAATGAATGAATCACAGTAATATAATGAAATGCTGTGTTATACAGCTCTGTGAGGGCAGTGGAATTGGACATTTTCTTTCTTTCCTCTAATCTCCAAAAGTGAGTAGTGTCTGTTGTATTACTGAAATAAAATGTTTATACTTTTTAAAAATCACTGTAAGTCATCATCAGTCATCAATCGTCAGTCATCAGGCAGGCAACTAAAACTTCTCTGAGCCTGTCTCCTCAGCTCTAAGAAGAGGACAAGCATTCTCACCTCATAGAGTTGTAGTGAGAATTAACAGGAGATCATGTATGAAAGATATTAGGTACCTAGCCTGGCACATGATAGTTGCTCAGCAAACATATGTGATGATGATGATGGTGTTGATGACAATGATGATGATGATGGTAGTGATGATGGTAATTATGACTTTCAAAGAGCTAAAAATGAAGTGCTTAAAGGAGAAGGTTCTGTCTGGGTGGTTGAGTGATCACAGCTCTCAATGTAAGGTAATTAAGTTTTCCCTCCATCTGATGCTATTTGCAAAAGCAAAGGTCATCTGATATATTCACAGAAGGTTCCAGATATATCAATTATTCATTCCCACATCTGAGACTTTGAAACAGATAAATTTCATGCTGGGACTACAGATGACTAAAAAGAAAAAAAAATCTAGTTAGCACAGCTATTCAGTGTGATGGACTGTGTACAGTATTAGATCTATATGTAGTTTTTTAAAAAGAGCACATTTTTCTTATAATAGTTTTGTAGTTTTATTTTTATATTACAAAATAATGTATGTTTATTACATTATAAGCAAAAAAGTAAAAGGAAAATAAAATCACGCATCGTTCCATTATTTGGGAGAAACGTCTGGACAAGTTGAGGTATATTTTTCTTTCTGATATGTTTTATTTTTTTCCTTCTAACATTTTGAAAAAGTGCAGTGTATCCTCTCTAACTATGTTACTGGTTAAGATTCATCTAAATTCATTTTTCTCTAATTATTAATGACAAGAATGAAATAATACCTATTACCTTTCTCTTATGTAAAATATTATATTTAGTACATTACTTACTTTCTTCTTCTTCCAACCGTTCTCATTCCTGGCTTGATCAATGTGGAATTTTTGGATTAAATTACTGTTACTAATAATATGTATGTTCTCTTTCAATAACTATTTTAATATTTACTTAATTTTTATAACCATATTAGCAATAATTATTTGGATTTACTTATATTTAACTGGTTTCAGAGTTTAAGACCTATACACTTATTCTGTGTGTCCTTCCCATTCTTAGTTATTTTTTTCACTTCATCTGTCCTTTGACTGCTTCTGGTCAGTTCTTTGGGTAACTTTTTCAGCAGGGCATGTAAGTGGTTGATTTTCTGAGGTCTAGAATATCTGAGTGTGTGTGACCATTACTCAGCTGAATGTAGAAATAGTAGTTCATAAGCATTTTTTCCCAAATTATGTAGATGTTGTTCAGTTGCTTCTTTTGTTTCATTTAATGCAGGAAAATTATAAGTTCACGCTTATATTTATTCATTTGTAATAATTTTCCTGGATGATTACAAAGCTTTTTTTTCTTTACCCTCAAAATTCAAAAAGTTCATTAGGGTAAATCCACTGGTCTATTTAATAAATCTTGCCTGGTACTTAAGGACTCATCTCTTTTCTTTAGCAATTTAGGGTCACTCTGTTTGGTAGTGGGGTCAGAAATAATGGATTTCAGCGTGTCTGAAATCCAGGCAAGCCCCAAGCTTTTTAAATAACTGCGTAAGTGAAAGGCAGTGAGATGTGGTAGCATGAACTCAGTCTGTTGAGTCAGCTCTGCAAATGATCAGCTGCGTGACCTAGGACATGTCACCTGATTGCTCTTGGAGCCTCAGTATCCCCATCTATAAATGGAGATAGAAAGAACTCCTTACAAATTTGTTGTGAAGAATAAACAAGGAAACAATCAGGCCTGTTATAAATCATATCTCCTCTTCTGCAATATGAGGAGAGTAATTCCTTCCCAGGCCAAGGCCATACAACTTTGTTTCAAGAAAAAATCAAATTCCATATTGAAACTCAGAGCTGCTCTTCTTACTAAAGGTAAAGGGTCTTGGAAACATGGCTCCCTCCTTGAAGGATGGGAATATTCTAGGGGACCAGGGTGCCTGCCAAGGGAGGAAATGAACATCAGCAGATCAGACCCAGTTACAGGAGCACAAACTGCAGCCTTGGGAAGAGCAGAGGGAAAAGAAAGGCTGTTTCTCTCCTGGTCACTGACATATGCCTCTTGTCCTGTCTTGGGTGTTCTGTTGTCCTTATCCCATCATGACTCCGAACCATAGACATGGTGTTGGTAGACCCAAGTGGCCCACAGTCCAGCAGTTTTGCACCACCCAGGAGCTTGTCAGAAATGCAGAATCTCAGGTCCCACCCTGGAGCTACTGGATTAAAATCTGCATTTGAACCAGATCCCCCGGGGATTCATGTGCCTGTGAGCTTGAGAAGCTCTCATCTAGATCACATGTTGGTCAGAACCAAAGTTTTAGGTGGCTTCTTTGTTGTCAACCAGTGATTTTATTTTCATGCCTTTGGGAAATAGCAGTGAAAGCACAGCAGAAAATTCTAGAAGAAATGAAAGTAAAGCATATAGAATTTTAAAACACAGAATAAAGTCCAGTGGTTTCTGTCTCAGCCAGTTTCATGGGAGCCAGGGAAGGGTCTGGTTCTTCTCCCTGAGGCTGCTTTAAACTGCTTCCTTGCATTTTAGCACTTGGCAGGCTCAGAATCATTCTCTTCTGTACATGTTCTCAGCCTCTCTGCCCGACCGCAATGATGAGAGCACAACTGCTGAAAACCATAATTGTGGCATGCGTGGCTCCTGTGGCGTCCCCATGCCGCATTCTGAGTCCATAGATGTGGTCACAAAACAGAAATTGGAATGCAATGCTGCGGCTTCTGTGGGTGTTCTGAGGTCCCAGCCTTGATCTCTCGGGGCCCCAGGTTATCTCTCACCTCTTCTCCAGCTACCACCTGGATGGTGAATGTGTGTCCCCAGCACTGGCCACCAGCCCCTGGCCAGGGGCAGAGGCAGAACCAGAGTAGACACTGGATGATGACTCCAAGACTTTATGGCTACTGTCCATGCAATTTGAATTTCCAGAGAGGTAAAATAGGATGTTGTTGCAGTGGGGCCTAGGCATTTTCTGGGGCTTTCCACAGTCTGCATGTGGCTGTCTGCCTCAGCTGCGTGAGTTCAGGGAACTTGTCAGTCCTGTCCACTCTTGTATCTGTAGTACCCACTAGAATGTCTGGCATATAAGAGACACTTACTATGTACCTGAACCTAGATCACAGTGCAACAAAGAACCTGCATGATCTTAGACCAAAAAGAGTGTGATATGGCTTAGTGAAAAATAAAGCTAATACCCAATCTATTGATGGGAGCACCTGCTGCCTTCTAGAAGAATGGCATAATTCCTCTCTGCTGCAGACTGTTGCTTCTTTCTTTCATTCTTGAGGATAAAATTATCCTCATTGGTTTTGTGAGCCAGGTGGAAGAGGGAGGCGAGGCCTGTGAGCATAGTCTGCCTGGGGAAGGGTGAGATCAGAAAGCTTGGAAGCAGGCTTGGTGCGCTGGCTCATGCCTGTAATCCCAACACTTTGGGAGGCCAAGGCTGGAGAATGGCTTGAGCCCAAGACTTTGAGTTTAGTTGTAGTGAGCTATGGATCGCACCACTGCACTCCAGCTTAGGTGACAAAGCAAGACCCTGTCTCAAAAAATAAAAAGAAAATTTAAAAAAGAAAAAAGCTCAGAAGCAAAATAAAGTGTGAGGAATGTGAAGATTTTGGGGCAGTCTAGCAGAGAGGAATGGGATAGCCAGGGAGGCTAGAGAAAATGGGAGAAAACCTGGGAACAGCAAGACCCGTTCCCAGGAACAAAAGGGGACTAGTACCACTTCAGGAGACTGAGGGCCTAGGAGGGAAAAGCACACAGAGGTCACCGCAGTGTCATGTTCTGTTGCAACTCCACCCCATCTCCCCCAGACCATCGGTAA
This sequence comes from Hylobates moloch, assembly GCF_009828535.3. NCBI lineage: Eukaryota > Metazoa > Chordata > Mammalia > Primates > Hylobatidae > Hylobates > Hylobates moloch. The sequence continues at coordinate 19,464,786 of NW_026652278.1, read as the reverse complement.
AGTCTGTGGCCAAGTGCCACAGTCTTGTAGCGGGGTGTCTTGTGGAAAGCAAGCTGCGTTCGACATTTGGGTAGATAAGAGAGAGAGGCAGGCAGAGAGAGGGGTCCAGGAAGGCAAGCTGTCGAGTGAGGAAACCCAATCAGGGAAGTTGCTGAGGCAAGGACTGGGAGCGGAATGCAAGGCTCCAGCAGGAATCTGCAGAAATCTGGGAGTGGATGCAAGCTGGCTCCTGGATGCAGGATGGAGCTGGGAGCCAGTGAGTGTCGCACTGATGGGGAGGAGGGAGCCTGAAGTCTGGAAGATTTCGAGACACCTGGTTGCTGTTACATGGGTTACATAAGGCTCTACCCAATTTACGGAGCCACCTCTGGCTCTGGGGGCAATCAGTCTTTAGCCTGTGGAAGCCGCCAGCACATGACTGAGTCTTAGTCACAATGTTGTAAAACCTCTCTGGAGATTCCTGGACAAAAGTGAGAATTGTCACTATTCAATGACAAATGAACCGGGATAACCAGGGTTGGATGACCTCCACCAGTGGCCTGGGCTGCTTCCCATGACAGCAAAACCCTCCCTACTTAAAGGGACAGAGGTGCCAATCACCCTACAGGCCTTCTGATGTGAAAGCCCACTCACTCTGGGGAAGGGCCCTTTTCTAAGAAATCCACCTAAGTTGACCTCTGAGGCTCTATGGGGGGGGAAAAAAAAAGAAATAGTCACAGTGGTGTAGTGAGGAAAAATAAATGATCTTATTACTTGGAGAAAACTATTTTAGAGAAAAATTATACTTAAAAAAAACCAGATGGTTCCTTTGTTTCCAATAGTTGCCTATAAATTCTCTATTTTTCTGGTCTGTGGGATTGAAATTGATTGAAATCGACATTCTTTTTTTTTTTAGCATGAGTCAGTTGACAAGAAAATTGAAAAAACAAAACAACCAGTGCCAACAGGGCTTGTTTTTTTCTCTCTTTATTTCTTTCCAAAAAAAACTATGTCCAGAGGTTCTGATAAGCCTAAAAAAAAGAAAAAGAAAAAGAAAGAAAGAAAAGAGAAAGAAGTCAATGAACTGTTTTTAGAAGCCTCTAGCAGTTCCCTTTCTGAAGCTGCTGTGCAGATTTGTGCACACATTTTATCCAGCTGCCGTACATCTGGAATCTTGGAGTTGTCCCTCTGGCCCTCTATGAAACATAGCAAAAAACCCCACATCATTGGTTTTCTGACCCATGTGGTTTCGTAGCCTTTTCCAGGAGGTAAAATCCAGACTTGAGCTATGGAAAATTGCTTCTCTTGGCTTGAAAGTCACAGTTTAGCAAGTGGTGTGTTTCAGGGAAACTGGTGGGCCTGAAGATTAGTTTGTATTTGCTGCCTCCTGGGGCTCCCGATCAGCCACTTGGCTCCCAGAGTCACCAGTCTCCATGCTGCAAGGCTCACCAGGGGCGAGGAAGAATGCGGCACAAATGTTACTGAGAACAGCCTTCCTGTCTGGATGTTTTCTGCCTTCTGCAGTTCCTCCAAGTCACCATCACATATACAGAAAGGCCGGTGGCTGACATTCATGTCTTCCACTGACCACAAAGTGCCTCCTGTCCCAGAGACCTGGAGGTGGCCACGCTTTGGCACAGCTGTGTGTCACTTCTTTCCCCAGCCACATGACCTAGCCGAGATGCTTCACGCCGGCTGTGCTGATGAACATGAAGAAAGAGGCTGCAGGGACTGGTAGAAAACCCACTGACTGATGAACTATGCTTGACCCATTTCTGCAAACAAAACGTACACATGGGAGAAAGGCCACTGGGCTCTGAATGCAGTGGATCAGCTTAGTAAACAGTCTCTTTCCCACCCCTTTGTAGAAATGAGTCCCCAAGGATGGTGAATTTTCCGTATATGATGACTTCGAGAAATAGGGTAGAATTTGGGGTGGGAGAATAATGAATAGATTTAAATCAATAAATACCATATATATGGTCTGTCTTCATTCCAATGTACAATCCTGAGGTCCACAGCATTTTGCTGATCATTAAAGTGGTTTGGAGAATGGTGCTTTCTTAGATGCACCTTTCTCCAAAGTCCATGAGAAAAGTCAATGGAATCCCAGACCCAAGCTTCAAACAGATGTCAGCCCCACATTCCCCGTGCAAACCTGCCTAACTCTACCTACTATGAACCCCTGTAGCATTCACCATCTGGGTGCCTCATTTAGCATGGAACATTTGATGGCTCTTAAAAATAATAATACCAACCTTTCTAGGTGTTCTTTCTATTTTTTCAACTCTTTTATAAGTCCCTGAAAGACAAATCTGTGCCCTTTGTATCCCCGGCATCAAGTTTAAGGCCCTCCCTATAGAAGGTTTCAAAATACTTTAATGATGCAGAGTCTCGTGTATAATAAGCGGATATATGGCTCACTCCAAGTGAGGATAAGTATACTGCAGTAGGAAATGACAAGGACAGTAGTTAAATTCAGCAAACATTGCTGATGTCTTCTTGGGGTCTTAGCTAAGAGACTGTAACAGAGAGGAGCTCCGAATTCCAAAGATAAATGTCATTGTGCTGGGCATTTGGCCACTTTCAATGTGAGCTGTAGTCATGGACGCAGGGAGTGGGGAAAATCTGAGAAGCCACAGTAATCAAGGTTTTAAAGGCGTAGACTTGCCATGGGTTATGGAGAGAAATAGGCTGGTGTGCTGGAGCCAGCTGTTAAATGCTCAAGAAAATTGCTAGAATTTTGAGAGCCAGTTGTTAAACCATTGAAATTGAATTAACTTGAAATTGGCTGTTGATAAAGTATTTACACCATGGAAATCGGGTATCACTACAAATCAGAGCTCCTCCCCAACCTCATCCCACCCACATAGCTGGTTTGCCAGAATACTGCTAGCATCCAGCCGTCTGTGCTCAGGCAAGGGTAACTTTTGACCAAAAGCTTCCAGCTGACTGTGACCTTAAATGGCCTTATTACACAAAGCAACAGTCTCGGCCAACAACTGCCTATGGTTCAAGGAGCAAAAGTTGAACTTTACCGGGAGCTAAGTATGCTGAGAATCTTTGATCACTTCTTGCTCCCCTCAGCTAATCCGCCCACAGACATTGCTTATAGTCGCAGTTTTTCTTATAAAGAGCTACAACATGCATGCTAATGTAATATGCAACTTGAATTTGTACATCTCTTTCACTATGAACCCTCAGAGCGTTGCATATGAATTAGATCAACCATTGTTCCCAATAGTGGCTCCCTGATGGGAAAGAAGCAGAACCAAGAATCAGATAGATGTCTGGGGTATTTGCATGACACTTCTTCTTGGATTTTTGCTGCCTTTATTTGCTATCTATCTACAGTGTTTCTCTGGTTGACCTTATCTAGTCCCTTGGCATTAAATTCCATGGTACACTGATGGTGCCCAAATGCAGCTATGATTTCTCCCCTGGGCTTCAGACTCATCCAACTTCTTCCTTGATGTCTCCACTGGGATGTCCAATGTGCGTGTCAGAAACATTACATCAGCTCATGTCACTCCTCTGCCTCCAGTGGCTTCCCATCTCACCCCAAATACAGATCCATGAGATGATCTGGTCTACACCCACCCCCACCCCATCACTCCTCAGGCCTCCTCTCCTGCGGCCCTTCCCCTTGAGGCTGGTCTCCTTGCTATCTACCAAGGACAGGCTCTGCCATAGACGAACTTGGCATGCCATCTCCCTGGAAAGTTCTCTCACCTAGTGTCCTCCCTCACCTCCTCCAAGGTTAAAGGGGCCTTCCTTGCCCACTGAACTTAAAATTACAACCTCCTTCACCCTCTCCCCTTTCCCTATCCCCTCCTCTTGTCCTCCTACTGACGCTCCTGTTTGTCATTCTCTCCTCCCCTGTAATGTAATCTCCTGAGGGCAAGAATTTTAGTCCAGCATGTTCACCTATGTATCCCCAAGACCAAGCATAGTTCCCAGCACAGAGGAGGGGCGCAGTAAATATGCGTTGAATGAGTGAATGAAAATCTCAGTTTCTGTGCTTAAGCCTGCTTCTCTTCCAGTCTTCATCTCTGCTAATGGATTCACCGTTTCACGTAGGAGCTCAGGATAAAACCCTGAGCTATCTTCATCCTCTACGTCTAACATGTTGGCAGTGCTGATAGCTCGGCCATCAGAGTAGATGCTGGATCTCACCACCTGCCTCCCCTTCTCTGCAATCACCGTAGACCAAGCCACCCTCATCCCAGCTGGACAACTGCAACCACTTCCTACCTGGATTTCCTGCTTCCAGACTCACCTGTCTCCCACATACCCCCTACACATTACCAGAGTTATCTTTTAAAAATACCAAACACAACACTTGACTCCTCTGCCAAAAACCCCCCAAAGGCTTCTCAGTACACTTAGTATAAAATCTATGCTACCTGACTTGGCAGCCGCTGACTTCTCCAAGCTCTTCCCTGACACCCTAACACTTTCCCTATTTTCTTTGCTTTTGCCATGTTGGTTCTTTCACTCCACAGTGTGTATTAAAGGCCCACAATGTGGCAGGGCTGTTCTAGGTGTTTGGGACATATCATGGAACAAAACAGGAACATGTTTATACCCTTGTGGAGCTTCCATTCTACTGGTGAGAAATAACAAGCAATAGACATGATATTAATTAATTATGTAGCATGTAAGAAGGTGATGAGTGGTGTGGAAAATAAAGTGAAATTAATGGGGACTGCAAGCGTTGAGCTGGGGCTATGGGAGGGCAGGCTATAGTATTAAACAGATTGGCACCGAGGATGCAAGACACAAGCAAAGATGAGGGTGCTGGGCCACCCGGGGCATCTTGCTGTTCCTAGAACAAGCTGGGGTGGGCTCCTGCTGTGTCCACTCAGCAAAGCTGGAGCTCCATTCCTATTCCCCTCCCTGCATGGTTCCAGGTTGGTGTGGCCCACAAGGGATATTGTGCTCAAGATTTGGAAGACAGAAACGCAGCAGCAGCCTTCTTCTTTTTGCGAGGAAGGTCGTTGCAGGGCTCCAGGTGCTGTTGCAGCTCGCGCACGCTGAGACTCCCTCACTGGCTCGTGCTCTTGGCCAGCAGCTGGGCCACGGCTCCTCTGGTTCCCACGGGATCACTTCCTTCAGCTCCTGTGGCTCCTGGCCAGGTGCAGGCTCAGCCCCTAGACCAAGTGCACCGAGGGTGAAGGCTTGAAGGCACTGAGGAACCAGTGAGGTTGGAGCTCATCCCTGTCCTCACTTCCCTCACTTCTCTCCCCACGTGCCTGCCCTGCTGACTTCAGAGGCAAAAACAACAGCCTCACATGGACTAGCTGATCAGCTCCCACAGCTCACCATCTGGCTAACCTGTGAACTAACTCACTCATTCACTCACTAAATAAATGGACTTTCATAGTGATTTGATATAGGGATAATATTTGTTTTATTATACTTACTATATGCAGAATGGATGGCTTCTTATCATTTAATCTATGGACTTTCATAGTGATTCGATATAGGGATAATATTTGTTTTATTATACTTACTATATACAGAATGGATGGCTTCTTATCATTTAATCTATGGTCATATGTCACCCCTTATAAAAATCTTATCTAAGTATCTAAAATAAAAGTCTCTGCAATCACCCCATGCCTTCTTACCTGTTTTATTTTCTTTATGGCATACATTACCCATGAGATATATATTTTTTCTTTTAGTTTATTTGATTACTTGTTTAATTGGTCCCATCCTATTCATTGCTCTCTCTGCAGTGCTTAGAACACAGCCTGCACATAGTAGGAATTCGAAAAGTAATGATCAAATAAATGTGTTCCATGTCTTTTTTTGGCCAGGCGTGGTGGCTCAAGCCTCTAATCCCGGCACTTTGGGAGGCTGAGGTGGGCGGGCCACTAGGTCAGGAGTTTGAGACCAGCCTGGCCAACATGGTGAAACCCTATCTCTACTAAAAATGCAAAAATTAGCTGGGCGTTGTGGCGCATGCCTGTAATCCCAGCTACTGAGGAGGCTGAGGCAGGAGAATCTCTTGAACCCAGGGGGTGGAGGTTACAGTGAGCTGAGATCACGCCACTGTGCCCCAGCCTGGGCCACAGAGCAAGATTCTGTCTCAAAAAAAAAAAAAAAGTCTTTTATTTGGGTGGCTGTCAACAGGTTTCTGAATACCTAAATAAACTAATATGGTTTCAATTGCAGACATTTTGAATGCAAAGCTCACAACAGCATAATGGAAAACTCTAGCATTTTATTCATAAAATCTATAAATGGAAATCAAACCATTTTTATGGATTACACTAGTCAAAATTACTTTTTATCAACAGACAAATTTTAAAAGCACAACCAAACCAGAAGCAAACCTTTTATTGTATCATACTGTTCATTTTGCATACAAAAAAGTTTCCTGTTTTTCTTAGTAATAAATACTGAAATAGTCACAAGATATCGCTTCTATTAGTAAATTACACTCAACTCCAGGAACATCTGAGTAAAGGCTAATGTTTGATACTACCTGGCTAGCAGGAAATTGAACTAAAGTTTTTCCTACCAAGAAAATATAGGGCCGGGCATGGTGGCCCATGTCTGGAATCCCAACACTTTGGGAGGCCAAAGTAGGAGGATCGCTTTAACCTAGGAGTTTGAGACCAGCCTGGGCAACATAGGAAGACTCCATCTCTACAAAAAATAAAAAGTTAACTGGGCATGGTGGTGCATGCCCATAGTCTCAGCTACTCAGGAGGCTGAGGTGGGAAGATGTCTTGAGCCAGGGAGCCACTCTGGGTGACACAGTGGGACCCTGTCTCAAATAATAAATAAATACATATTTTAAAGATACAGGATTAGAAGATTCTTTAAGTCACACTAAAGCAAAACAGTCCTTTAAAACACATGTCTATGTTTAACATTTTAATGATTTCAAACCAAAGAAGCTTCCAAGTCAAAACTTCTTTTGCCAATTCTGCAATAGAATGTGGGTAATTTTTGCCCAGTAATCCATTTCAATTGTCATCAATCATTCCTTCTGTACATTAGGCTGATGTTGGGCCACTTTGTTCTTCTTTCCTTTAGAGTCTGTGCTCGGAGAATCTCACTCCACTATAGATCTGCACTAGGAGAACCCAGTGTTTTCTTACTGTGGCCTCTCTCTTCGGTCCCCTCCTAGACATATTCGTTTCTTCATTCATGCATTCAACCAATATGAATTGATCTTCTCCGGCGTTCCAGAGGCTGGTTGAGTTTCAAGGTCCTTTCCTTGGAAGAGCTCCTTGGTTTTTGGGCCCATAAATGTTGCACCATTGACCCCAAGCAGTAAGTCGAGCCCTTGCTTGGTTTCCTGAACGTTCGCGCACAGATCTTCTGGGGCGTAAACACTTCCTGTTACTATTCCTACAATTCTCAGCCACTAATTTCTATTTGTCCTTGGTTAAGTGCTCTTCCTTCCCATTTTTGTCCCTGCCCTTTTAAAATCTGAGAGCATCAGAGAATTTCCTGTGCAGCCCCTGGTTTTATTAGTTCCCTTCCCCTTTTCTTCCACAGCAGAATCACTTGCAATGGCAGATTTAGAGTGACATTTCAGAGAGCATCCCAACTCTCTTGAGACATGATTCACCTGAAAGTCCCTGAACGTAACATCTGGACTATCTCTCCTCTGATCTTTGGGAAATCTGCTTCTCTAGTCTAGAATGCATGTTTAACTATAAAACTTTCCCCATTCTCAGTTATCATGAGCTCAAAAACTAATTTTGGGTCCACGCAGCCATGGATTTGAATCCTAACTCCATACTTACTGACAATATCACCTCACCAAGTCATTTGTACCTAAGTTTTCTCAAATTTACAAAAGGGAACTAACTACTCCAAAGACTGTGGCCACATGAGTAAATATATACACGTGTTTGTTTCATCCCATAGGCCTCTCTTACAATGTGATATTGACCCTCCTCTATCTAGGCAAGAAGGATGCTATGCAACTTCTAATACTGAACCAGAAAAGGCAACGGAGCTGCTGCCTGGTTCTCTCTCAGGACACGCACCTCTGGAATAGGGTCCCAAGGTTTAGCAATTAAGAATACAGGACACTCATTTAAGTTTAAATTTTAGAAAAACAACAAATAATTTTGTAGTATATCACAAACATTGCGTGGGTCATACTGAAAAATTTTCTATCATTTCTCTGAAATTTAGTCTTTAATTGGGTGTATTTTATCTGGCAACTCCACTTTGGAGACCAGAACCACAATTTCAGCAGTTTGGCTATACCCTAAGGTTACTAGCTCTTCCGGTTCCTCAACGTTGGAGTGTTCCCAGCCCAAGCACCAGACATTTGCACTAAGAAGCCTTCAGGAACCAGCACATCTCCAGCTCTCTCCGATTCTCCTCCCTCTGTCTTAGAAAGACCCTTGTGATTACATTGGGTCCACTCAGATAATTCAGGATAATGTCTATCTCGAGGTCCTTAACTTGATCACATCTGCAAAGTGTTTTTTGGCCATGTAAACTAACATGTTCACATGTTCCAAGGATTAGAAAGTGTGATGACTTATGTTTAGAAAGAAGAAGAGAATCAGCCAGAATCTAATCCCACTCTGTCTGCAGTCTCAGGATTCTTGCCTTCAGGATTAAATCTGTCTGTGTTTTATAGTGAGAAAGACAGAAGACACCCATCTGTGATAGAGACTGTTAGCTTTCACCAAACCCATTTCCTCTTCTTCCTAGGCAGCATCCAGACAGCATATCTCAGACCACCTTGCCACTGGCTGTGGCCTGTGACTGAGGTCACCAGTGGAATGTGAGTAGGTGATGTGGCCACATTCAACTTGCCTTCCCCCAAATCTCTTGTGTATGTGACTGTGTATGTTCTTTACCCTTCCATTGGTCTGATGCAGATAATTATGACAACCTTGGAAGTCGTATGGTGGGGACACCAAAAAATGGGAGGAGCCTGGGTCCTTGAATCCTTGCTTGGGGAAGAATTGCCAGCTAATCAAGAACACCTGTTTTGGACTTTATGTCACCAAGAAATTAACTTCTATTGCATTGAGCAATTGTACATTTTGGAGTCATTTACCCACAGTAGCTGGCATTATTTTAAGGTAGCACACCATGCAATTTCCAAATATTTTGGGTAAGCATAACCTGTTTTGCAGACAGGCACACCATGTAGGAAGTTGATTGGAGTTTTAGATTTCACTACGAACACAGCAGGTTTTATAAACATGCCTAGAAGAATGGATCTTTGCGGATTTTCCTGGCTCAGCCCAATTAAAGCCACTGCTGATGCAACAAACCCTGTCCTCAGTGCATTACATAACTTATATTAACAAAAACAGCACTGTTTTCATATTTTCACTGTGGTCTAAATCTGAATGAAGAAATTATTTAATTCTCTTTGACTTTGTCAAAACACAGTTTTTCCGGACACAACCATCTAAACATTCTTTGGTGTCCGAGAGAAACACCAATACACTTGTCTCCCCACCTAAGATTGGGGTGACCAACCATCACAGTTTGCCCGAGATTGAAGGGGCACCTGGAATGGGAGACTTTCTGTTTTAAAAGGGGGACAGTCCCAGGCCAATTGGGGAGAGTTAGTACGAGATACTACACTGCTAGAGGCAAGTAGCAGTGCCTCTAGCACATAACATCTAGCACATGCATAACAGAGAAGAGAGACCTTTTTCCTTCTTCTACCAAGAAAGGCACACTCTCAATTTAGGAAGTAAGTTCCCTTAAGGCACCACTGAATGGGAATATTTGAGTGTTGGATTCATCCAATGGTTGTATCCAGGCCCTCACAAAGGCCAAAGGAGAATGAAGTTGGACTGGCTGAGGATGTGTTCCCAGCTTTCCCTTTCGCACAGCAAAGCAGGCAGGTCACTCTGAATACTACGAGAACAGGCTCCAGGCAGGATGATAGCGCTGCAGAGGGCTGGTGGGTACAGATGGCAGCCAGGAGGGCTCTGTTACAGGGGCAGCAGCTGTCGGGGAGGGGAGGGGTGGGCACTGAGCGTGTAGTACAACTGCCTGCTCTTTCGCCTGGGGTCTCCCTGTCACCTAACTTGAACATTTGTCGCTGGATTGGCTCATGTGGCGGCTCCTGAAACATTGGGCTCCTAACTCATCTGTGTGGTACCTACCCCACAGGGCTGTGCATCCCACCTCAAGGCCTCTGAGTCTCATGTCTTTAAGAGTAACTTACAGGAGAGAAAAAAAGCTAACCGTATTGCCCTGATAAAAATCACAACAGGCCACATGAGGTACTGCAGTGTGTCCCAACGCCCCATCTTCTCTACGTGAGTGACGTAAAAGAGAGAAAAAAGCTAAACGTATTTTGCCCTGATGAAAATCAGAACAGGCCACACAAGGTACTGCCATGTGTCCCAGCATCCCATCTTCTCTTTGCTGCTGTCGCCATTTTGGTCATGTCCCAATACTCCCTACGCTATTTTTTTTTTTTTTTTTTTGAGATGGGGTTTCACTCTGTTACCCAGGCTGGAGTGCAGTGGTGCTATCTTGGCTCACTGCAACCTCCACCTCCCGGGTTCAGGTGATTCTCATGCCTCAGCCTCCCAGTAGCTGAGATTACAGGTATGCGCCACCACTCTCGGCTAATTTTTGTATCTTTAGTAGAGATGGAGTTTCACCATGTTGGCCAGGCTGGTCTCGAACTCCTGACCTCAAGGGATGCACCCACTTCAGCCTCCCAAAGTGCTGGGATTACAGGTGTGAGCCACCGTGCTTGGCTCCCTAATCTATTATTAACCAATTTTTTTTTTTTTTTTCTGACAGGGTCTCACTTTGTAGCCCAGGCTGGTCTCTGACTCCCAGACTCAAGAGATCCTCCCCACTCCACTTCCCCAGTAGCTGGGATTACAGGCACACACCACCACGCCCAGCTCCGGATTTCTCTTTATATTTCCTCACTTTGTAAACTCAGTTCTATTTTTTAAAAGAAATTGCATATCATCAACATAAATGAAAAACCAGTATCACTTGGCAGAAACATAACAGTCATAAAAATTAAGTACCATGAAAGCAAAGGAGTATTATTAGATTCCTGCTTGATGTAATTTCAGGTGGAAGGCTCCAAGTCTGAAGCCTGTTCTGTCTTGAGTAAAAAGAGACAGTAGCAGAAGTTAAGAGATGCTATTGACATACTCATACCACATGGAGACTTTCTCCTTATTAACTGAAAGAGAATTTAAAAAGAATAGTGTTCTCACTTTGAGAGTCACTGTTAATTAACCCTGTGTTTTGTGCCACCAAAAGTCATCTCACAGTCAGTGGGTAATTTGATTTCACTTTAAATGTATTATCTCCAGTGGTCCGCAACATAGCCTGATAGTTTAATTCTTTCTCTTTCTAGTAAGCATATTTTCCCACTGAACAAGATACTATTCCCAAACCTTTTTCTCTCTTTCTACACCCCAGTTGTCAACTGCTAATCTTGCCTCACATATATTTTAAAAAATAAAAACATAGCCAGGCACGATGACTCATGCTTGTAATCCCAGCACTTTGGGATGCTGAGGCGGGTGGATCATCTGGGGTCAGGAGTTTGAGACCAGCCTGGCCAACATGGTTAAGCCCCATCTCTACTAAAGGTACAAAAAATTAGCTGGGCATGGTGATGCGTGCCTGTAATCCCAGCTACTTGGGAGGCTGAGGCAAGAGAATCACTTGAACCTGGGAGGCGGAGATTGCAGTGAGCCGAGATTGCACCACCGCCCTCCAGCCTGGGCGAGAAAGTGAGACTCCGTCTCAAAAAAAAAAAAAAAAAAAAGAACAAAAATTAGCCAGAAATGATTTAAATCTGTGTGCCTGTTTGCACTGATTTGAACCTTCTCCCTCCTGTCTTCTCTTACCACTGAGTAAGTGTCCATCTGCCTATCAAGGGCCAAACGCTACCAACAGCCAACAGGTGTCCTGGATCACCCATTCCTCCTGCCTCCTCAAGGGCTTTGCTAGTATGACCATCTCCCTCCCTTCCTTCTTCCAAATTAGTGTGTAAGGATATTTATACCTGTAATCTTTTTTTTTTTTTTTTTGAGATAGAGTCTCACTCCGTCACCAGGCTGGAGTGCAGTGGCACGATCTCGGCTCGCTGTGACCTCCGCCTCCCGAATTCAAGTGATTCTCCTGCCTGAGCCTCCTAAGTAGCTGGGACTATAGGTGCGCACCACCATGCCTGGCTAATTTTTTGTATTTTTAGTAGAGATGGCATTTCGCCATGTTGGCATACCTCTAATCTTAAAGAAAACCTCCCTTTGTGTCCTTCTCCTGCTACGTGTTTATTTATCTGCTCCTCTCATCCAAACTTCTCAGAGGAGTTGTTCCCATGCTCACTGTATCTGTCTCCTTTCCACTCCTTAACCCACCATAATCCAGCTCTTACTCTTCTCACTTTGTCATTCCACTGAAATTGTGCTGGTCAAGACCTTTAGCTTCTTACCCTCCTCTGAAGACACTCTCTTTTCCTGGCTTCTGTGACATCCACATTGTTGGCTTTCCTTCTACTCTATGTCTGCCTCTCCCAAGTTTCTTTTGCAAGATGCTTTTCCTCCATTCAACTTCCAAATGTTGGAGTCCACCAAAGCTTAGCCTTGAGCCCTCTCCTCCCCTCTCTCTATTCTCTCTCTAGGGGACCTTAGAATTCCCACAGCTGTAAGTATCAGCCATAGGCCATAAATGCCCAAATTTGCTTCTCCTGCCAGAGCAGAACCTTTGAACTCTTCCTGGCTTGCACAGATCTCTATTTGAATGTCTTACAAGCATCTTAGATATCATATATCCAAAAATAAACTCGTGAGTTTTTTCTCTACACCAGTTATTCCCTAGTCTTTCTCATTTTAGTAAAAGGCACCACCATCCACCCAATGTCTGAACCAGAAACCTGGGAGTCAGGCTTGATTCTCTCTTTTTCTCTTCCACTCTCATCTTCTGTGGTTACCTCTAAGATATATCCCCAATCCATCTTCTTCTCTCCACCTGCACTGTTTCCTCCCTGATTCAAGCCACCATCATCTCTTTTCTGGACTGGTGCAGTAAACTCAATATCCCCAATACCCTAGAGGTATCTTTTAGACATATCATGTCACTTCCTTCCTTGAAGGCCATCTGTGGCTTCCCAGTGTATATAGAACAAAACCCAAAACTCTTACTACCAAACTGCAAAGCCCTACAAGTTCCACTTCTGCCAACCTTTCCAACCCTATCAAATTTCTCTTTCAACCTCTCTCTTACTACCTTGCAACCCCCACTGGCTTTCAATAAACAAATGACTTTGAGTGAATGAGTGAATGAAATGAATGAATGAATAAAGTGCCAAGATTTATAGGAAAGCAAACCTTGAAGCAAGGTTTTCAGATAAAAATTTAAGAATAATTAAAAACTTTTACAGGAAAAATACATATAAAAATAAGAGTGTGATCCTAAAATGAATAAAAAGTATTCATTTTAAATTTTCCCAAAGATCATTCTGAAAATATAAAACTTGGTTTGAAAAAAAATTGACTACCTGAAGAGATAACACTATTTCTCACACAAAAAGAGTTTTGCTCTTGTCGCCTGGGCTGGAGTGCAATGGTGCAATCTCGGCTCGCTGCAACCTCCGCTTCCTGGGTTCAAGCGATTCTCCTGCTTCAGCCTCCCATTAGCTGGGATTACAGGTGCCAGCCACCATGCCCAGCTAATTTTTTCTTTTTTTTTTTTTAGTAGAGATGGGGTTTCACCATTTTGGCCAGGCTGGTCTCAAACTCCTGACCTCAGGTGATCCACCTTGGCCTTGGCCTCCCAAAGTACTGGGATTACAGGCATGAGCCACCGCGCCCAGCCAAGAAAGCCACCACACACTTGCTATGACTTTGTATAAGCAGCTCAACATCTCAGTGTCTCTACTCGCCTTTGTCTCTCCTCCTCTCAGGGTTGCTATTACAACAAGAAAAATCATTTCCAAGATGTTACCTTATTTTGGAGAAAGTGTCACATACATAAATCCACACCAATATAGAAAAAGTCTGACACTGAGCAACAAGAGATTTGTATGTGTTAGGAATGTCTGAATTGATTCCCTTAATAGAGTGAACTATAGTTATAATGAGAGTTCAAAGGGTGGCCTTCTTGAATTATATATAAATATATGTTGGAGCAAATATTTAAGAAAGTTTTAATGTCGTAATTAGAAGCTACTTTTACTCGAAAGATTAAATATAGTTATCATAGGACTTGGTAATTCCACTCCCAGATATATACCAGAATTGAAAACACACAACCACACAAAGATTTGTATGCAAATGTCCACAGCATTATTATTCATAACAGCCAAAAAGTAGAGACAACCCATATGTTTATCAACTGATGAGTGGATGAAGCGTATGTGGTATACTTATATAACGGAGTATTATTCGGCAATATAAAGAAATGAAGTTCTGATACATGCTGCCACATGGATGAACCTTGAAAGCACTAGTCTACCAAGTGAAAGAAGCCAGTGACAAAGGACCACAATTTTATTATTTCTACTATATGACATCTCCGGAATAGGCAAACCTATAGAGAGAAAGTAGATCGGTGGTTCCTTAAGGCTGGAGGTGATGAAGGCCAGGGAGGATTAGGAAGTAATGGTTAAGGGATACAGGCTTTCTTGTAGCTATGACGACAATGTTCTATAATTGTTGCAATGATTGTGCAACCATGTGATATACTAAAAGCCACTGAATTGTACTTTTTAAATGAGTAAGTAGTATTATATGTGAATTATATCTCGCTAAAGTTGTTAAAAGCAATAATTATAGCCTGCGGTCCCTAAATTATTATTTATTTATTTATTTAGTTTAGAGGCAGGATCTTGCTCTGTCACCCAGGCTGGAGCGCAGTGGCACAATCACAGCTCACTGCAACCTCAAACTCCTGGGCTCAAGGGATCCTCCCACCTTGGCCTCCCAAAGTGCTGGCATTACAGGTGTGAGCCACCACGCCCAGCCTTCTTTCCATTTTTAGGGGAGGATTCAGGATGTTAATTTAACCAAGACTGTGTTGTTAAATGCCATCATAAATATTTATTTGTTTTTAGTTTATTATTATTATTATTTTGTAGAGATAGAGTCTAACTATGTTGCCCAAGCTTGTCTTGAACTCCTGGCCTCAAGCAAGCCTCCCACCTCAGTCCCAAAGTGCTGGGATTACAGACATGAGCAGCCATGCCCATCCTAGATTTTTTAGTGACATGAAATCAATTAACAGAGTTGATTAAACAGTTGATGTTTATAAACTGGTGGGTTGCATTGCTGAGGCTTTTATTAATGTGCTCATTTGTAATTACCTTCCTTGACCTGCCTCTAGGGTGGACTTTTAACATTAGTCAAGAAGTTTGCCATTTTCAGGCTGTCTTTGTCAGTTTGGACTATACTAGTACCATAGACTGGGTGGCTTATAAACAACAGAAATTTCTCACAGTTCTGATGGCTGGCAGTCTGAGATCAGGGTGCCAGCATGGTTGAGTTCTGGCAAGCACCCTCTTCTAGGTTGCACTGCTGACTTATTGTATCCTTATGTGGAGGAAAGAGGGCAGGAAAGTTCTCTGGAATTCCTTTCATGAGGGCACCAATCCCATTCATGAGGGCTGTACCCTCATGACCCAATTACCTCACAAAGGCCCCTTCTCCTAATATCATCACACTGGGGGTTCGTGTTTTAACACGAGAATTTGAAGGGGATGTGTTTAGTCTAAAACAAAAGCTAGGCATTTTCTGGGCCTTTGAGGATTTGCCTAGCTAGGTCCTCCAGAAGACAGAGCAATCTACCTGTCAGGTATTTATGGTCTCTCTCCACTGGATAGCCTTTTCTTTTGTATATTAAAATATTTATATTTATTCCTCACTTATGAATACAATGTCACTTTGATTAAAAATTGTGTTCTTACAATGGAGGTGTTCAATCACCATGGCAGAGTAGTCTTGACCATGTCTTCTTGTCACCCACTCAGCTGTAACTAAACTCTCCGATATGATCTGAACTTGACCTTCAGATAGTGACAGCCCAAGCATGTTGTTGGTTTAATGTCATGTCAGAGCTGTGACCAACAATAGCCATAATTGTGTCCAAACAGTCAACAATGTCAAACGAGACTCTCAAGGGTACATTGTGCTGGTAAAACTGAGCTTGATGACATTGGCTGCTCTCTCTAGCAAACGTTCTGGATTCATTTTTATTTTGAAGTTTTACTCCTCTGTTTCTACAGGAGTATTTTACATTTTAACCTTGTTGAGTCTCTGTATTCAAGGTTGAAAATCATTTTAATGGTCTAGGTTGCATCCATTTTGGTAAAGGAAAGTGACTTGTTTCCAAACTCTCCAAAGACTACGGTGCTTTTTACCCCCACACGGTGGCTTTTTGGAAGAATTCCAGAGAACATATTGTCATTATTGTTAAAACAAACGAACAAACAAAATTATATTCCCCAGAGTTATTGCAAGCATATCTTTCATGGTTATAGATTTTAACAACCTTGAGTTAAATTATTGTTGCACAATCCCACATTGATCCATGCAGTAAAAAAGACACATAAATCATAAGAAATATTCCAAATATTTCAAAAGAGAAGATGTGTAGGCCAATGACAGGGTTTATATTTAGGAAACATGAATGTAATGATTCCCATAGAATTGTCAGTGCTGTGCTCACCAAGAAAAAGGCCATTTTAAGTGGTATAAAATGCCACTTGCACTGAATGACTGACTTAATTTTCCTTTGGTAATAACTTTGGTAATAACTTTCCTTTGGTCTGTTATGTTAACACCAGGAAGTGTGTCACTAGCTTTTGTTTTGTTTGTAGTTTAAGTGTTCCATACAATAGCAAACCAGGAACGTATTTTATTGGGGAGGAAGAGTAATTTATTCCTTTCTGTAAAACTCAAACCACGATGAATTCCAAGTTCCCCAAAATAATTCTTGTGTAGATGATAAACAAGCAGTGGAATTCCAAGGCATGAATCACTTATCTGTTTGAGTAAGCTGTCAGGAACTCTAAAGCATTGGAGAATGGGGGCTGCTGTGGGTGATGGATTGGAAGATGGGTCGCCCCAACTTTGGATACACAGCAGTGAGTGAGGGTGGGCTCTGGAAGTGCAGCAGGTACATATGAAAAGTAGGGAAAGCTTCAGAGTGAAAGAAATGTAAATATGACAATGAATGATTGAACTTAGACACATATTCCAGCAAAAGAAGCAGGTGGCTGCATTTCCATCTTGAATCAGTGACAAACAAAACAAATGATTCATCAACCTCGGGTTGATGGGAGGGTCAGCGAGTTGGAGACTGCCACTCAGCCATGCTTTTAACACCTGTGACAACTGAAGACCCAGTCCAGGGACAAGGGCCAAAGATCAAGGATCTCTGGACATCCAAAACCCTTAAACAAAAGTCCCAGGAATGCTATGCTAGATTTCCTCTATGCACCAAAACTAACCCACCTCACTTTCTTTTAAAATAATTAATAACATTGAATTTTCCTGAATATAAGAATAGCATGCATTGTAGAAAAAAAGAAAAGTGTAAAAAAAAATTACATATACTTTTTCTGCTCTGAAATAATTACCATTAACGGTGCAGCATTTGTCTTTATAGTTTCTATACAGATATGGTTACGACACAATTGGAACCATGATAAATATCCAGTTTTGTATCCTGCTTTTTCACTTACTGAAAACTCACTTAATATTATATTGTGAGCATTTCTCCTCACTATAAATATCCTTAGAAATATGATTTTTAATGGCTGTATAATATTCTAGTCCATGAATGTATCATACTTAACTATATCCCTACCTTAGGCATTCAGATTTTTTTGACTTTTCATCGTTACGAATGGTTCTGTCACGAACATTCTTCCTCCTCACTTATTTTTAACAACCCAGGGCAGAGGAATCTTTGTGTTCAGTGTGGATAAAATTGCTAACATGGTCAGAAAAACAATGGCACATACTTAGGAAGGAGTTTCAAAAGATTTCATCCCCCAAGGATTTAGATCTGGGTGCTCTGGAGATGGCATTTCCACTGAATAAGCACACAACCAGCCAAACTTTGCTCAACATTTTATGACTAGATTCCAACTTGTCTTGAAATAAGGCCAGTCAACAACTTGCTTCCTCTAAGGGGTAACCAAGCCTCACGTACATGCAGTAGCACAAATATCCCTGATGAAGCACGACAGCACATGCCAGATGCCCAGGATGAGTGACCGCGGCAAAATGGTGAAGAAGGGAAAAGGGGCCTGTTGGCTCCAGCCTGATTTATTCATGTATTTAATTAGTGCTAAAACATACATAACATTACATTTACCATTTTAACCATTTTTAAGTGTACAATCAGTGCCATCAGGTACAGTCACATTGTTGTGCAACTGTCACCACTATCCTGTTCCAGAACTTTTTTACCATCCCACACGGAAACTCTGTACCTATTAAAAATAATTCCCTCATTTCCCCCTCTCCCCAGCCCCTGCTAACCATCATTTTACTTTCTGTCTCTTTACATTTGGCCGGGTGCAGTGGCTCACGCCTGTAATCCCAGCACTTTGGGAGGCCTAGGCGGGAGGATCACCTGAGGTCAGGAGTTCGAGACCAGCCTGGTCAACATGGTAAAACCTCGTCTCTACTAAAAATACAAAAATTAGCTGGGCATGGTGGCAGGAGTCTGTAATCCCAGCTACTCCGGAGGCTGAGGCAGGAGAATCACTTGAAACCAGGAGGTAGAGGTTGCAGTGAGCCGAGATCAAGCCATCGCACTCTAGCCTGGGAAACAAGAGGGAAACGCCATCTCAAAAAGAAAAAAATTGTCTTATTCTAGCTACCTCATATGAGTGAAATCATACCATGTTTGTTCCTTCGTGTCAGGCTTATTTTACTTATTTCACAAGGATGACTATTTGCAGCACCGATCAGAATTTCTTTTTAAGACTGAATGTTATCCCATTTTACGTGTATATCACATTTTGTTCATCCATTTACCTATTGATGGATATTTGGGTTGCTTCCACTTTGGGACGATTGTGAAAAATGCTGCAATGAATATTCATGTGCAAGTACCTGTTTGATACCCTGCTTTTGTTTCTTTGGGGTATATTCCTAGGAGAGGAATTACTGGATCATATGACAATTCTAAGTTTAATTTTTTGAGGAACTGTCAAGCCGTTTTCCACAGTAGCTGCATCAGTCTCCTTTCCTATCAGCAGTGCATGAAGGGTCCATATCCTTTGACAACTCTTGCCTATTTTCTTTTTCCTTTTTTTCTTTTTTTTTTTTTTTTGAGACAGAGTCTCGCTCTGTTGCTCAGGCTGGAGTGCAGCGGCGCAATCTCGGCTCAGTGCAAGCTCCGCCTCCCGGGTTCACGCCATTCTCCTGCCTCAGCCTCCCGAATACCTGGGACTGCAGGCAGGAGTCCACCACGCCCGGCTAATTTTGTTTTTGTATTTTTAGTAGAGACGGGGTTTCACCGTGTTAGCCAGGATGGTCTCGATCTCCTGACCTTGTGATCTGCCCTCCTCGGCCTCCCAAAGTGCTGGGATTACAGGCGTGAGCCACCGCGCCTGGCCCTTTCTATTTTATTTTATTTTATTTTATTTTTTAAATAGTAGCCATCCTCATGGGTGTGAAGTTGTGTCTCATCGTGGTTTTGATTTGTGTTTCCCTCATGACTAATGAAGCTGAACATCTTTCCATATGCTTATTGACCATTTGTCTTTTTTTTTTTTTTTTTTTTTTGAGACGGAGTCTCGCTCTGTCGCCCAGGCTGGAGTGCAGTGGCGCGATCTCGGCTCACTGCAAGCTCTGCCTCCTGGCTTCACGCCATTCTCCTGCCTCAGCCTCCCTTGCAGCTGGGACTACAGCCGCCCGCCACCATGCCCAGCTAATTTTTTTGAATTTTAGTAGAGACGTGGCTTCACTATGTAAGCCAGGATGGTCTTGATCTCCTGACCTCATGATCCACCCGCCTCGGCCTCCCAAAGTGCTGGGATTACAGGCGTGAGCCCCCGCGCCTGGCCTTATCTATCTTTTTTGAAGAACTGTCCATTGTTTTTTAATTGGGTTGCTTGAGGAAACTGCTGTGCTTGGGACATACAGACGCCCAGCAGCAGGGTGCTATCCACACAGAGCACTTGTTGGCAAGGAACACTGATTCCCCAAAAATGCACAATTCAGAAGGGAGTTATTATGAGGCAAAGCGGGCTCCTCCTGGGATCCTGACACGGGAAGTTCTGTGGGCCTCCAGGGACCCGGAAAGGCGTCAGGCCGCTACCCTGTCCCTGTCCCTCTCTCCGGGGCTGTGTGGTCTTGTCTCCGCCTCTCCCTGCACGTCTGCTCCCCCAACCCACCCGCCAATGGCAGGCAAGAGCTTCATCCCTGCTCCCCACCCTTAGCTGCTGGCTTCCCATGACACAAGCCCAGGCCTCATCTTCACATGACCCCAAGGCTCCAGGGTCCCCCAGTAGACTCAGGCTTCTCTGTCCCTTCATTCGGAATTTGTCCTCTGAGGTCAGAAGCCTTTCCTGACCCAATCAGCTGCCGTCATAGGGCCAGTCACTGAAGGCAAGTACTGTCAAGCCGGGTCCTGATTTCAGCAAGGGCTGTGGGAGGGGAGCACTTCAAATAAGGGTACGTCATGGGTGGGCAATGATGGCTGTGCTTAGCACACAGAGGAGAAATGTAAAGCTTTCCAACCGTCTAATATCCCATTACTTACTGTATCCACTTCTCAAACCCCCAAGAGCATTTGACATTGGATGTTATTTGCCCTTGGCTTGATGTATTGTCTTTCAGAATAACATGGCTGTGTCATGCTCAGAAGACATCTTTAGATGTTGATGTGACAATGGCATGCCCAATGCGGAGAACAATTTCCATTCCCATTCCAAAGACTGGATACCGAGCTAAGCTAGGCAAATTTGCTTGATTCAGAGCATTTCTACGTGAACCTGCTGCTAGTTGGTCTCCTTGGCGTTAAATGCAAGCTATAGTCTCTTCTCATCTTTTCATTTGGTTCAAAGGGAAAAAGGCAATCATCTTATTTTTAGGGTAGTCAGAACCTGTGGAAGGGAAACAGCAGGGTGATGTATGCCCACAGCCTCTAGAGTCAGCCTATGTGAAACCCAAATACACTTGTGAAACACTAAATTTTCATAATTATTTACAGGTTATTGATGACCTGTAGCGAACACAATAAGTGATGACGCCTTGTACTTAGGACAAGAGGCTATTAGAAATGAATTCATTTCTTTGAAATGTAAACCAAGGATAAATCACGAATTTTCTCACTGTTCATCCCAGCCCCTTATGTCTGGATGGGACATCTATTTAAATGCTGTTCACATTAGTTCCCATGAAAGAAGAGGTGGAAGAGTGCCTGGTTGTCAGTGGTCCACTCCCAAAGGAGAGAACAGTCTTTTCTGTCTTTGTCCAATGGCGATAGAGCTGACCAAAATCCCATCTGCATTCTACGTCGTCTACGGAGGAAAATCTTGTGAAGGATAAAATCAAACAGGGAGACAGTCAGATAGTGACAAAAATTGAAGACAATACCTACTGGCAGGTACACTCAGAGAATCTGTAGGATCGGGGAACTGAGGTGGGTGGGATGGCATTTTGTATTTAGTTCATTACCACACCTTTTTAAAAAAAGAATAATATGCTTTATTTTTTATAGCAGTTTTAGGTGTACAAAAATTAGGCAGGTGGTACAGAGACTTCTCATATAACCCCTTTCCCATCACACAATTTCCCCTATTACTAACATCCTCCATCAGTGAGATACATTTGTTACAACTGGTGAACCAATATTAATACCTTATTATGAACCAAAGTCCATAGCTTAGGGTTCATTCTTTGTGTTGCACGTCTTACAGGTTTTGACAAATTCATAATGCCGTGTATCCACCATTATCATGCAGAAGAGTTTCACTGCTCTTAAAATCCCCTGTGCTTCAACTGTTCATGCCCCACCCACCCACCCATGAAACCAGTGGCAAACACTTTTTTTTTTCTTACTGTCTCTATAGTTTTGCCCCCATGCTGTTTTTAATGAAAACGGCAACAGCAGTGAACACTGGTCAGGATGGGATTAGAAGAGTAATGGACTCAGTTTACCGAGCACATCCTTACTTTGTGCCAGGTACTCTCTCAAGTACTTTACAAAACTTAGCCAGCCTAATTCTGATCATTGGGTAAACTGCTCAGGTTACATAGCTAGGAAGGGGAGGACCTGGGACCAGAACCCAGACAGACTACAGAGGCAGTGCTTAACCTCTGTACTACTCCTCCTCCTCAATTTCTGGCTATTCTAAAATTAACATCATGACTATTTTTCCTCTTGAACCAAATGAAAAGATATGCAGATGTTAGGAATTACTGTGATTAGCATAGATTTGTTCCATTGGTCTTAAAATCTAAAAGTTTATTTAGAACCAAGTTGGCATCCCAAATCCAAAAATCCCCCATTTGAAATGCTTTAAAATCCAAAACTTTTGAGCGCCCACATTATATGCAAAGGAAATGTTCACTGAAGCATTTCAGATTTCAGATTTTTGAATTTGGGATGCTTCAGTATAAATGAAAATATCCCAAAGTTGAAAATTCAAAACGCTTCTGGTCCCAAGCATTTCAGATAAGAGATATTCAACCTGTATAACATGTACATTAGAAAAAAGTAACCATACTTCTTTTTGTTTTAAAATGAAATTACCTAGCAAAAAGAGACACATGTGATTATATCAAACGTAAAAACTTTTGTGCATCAAAGGACACAATCTATGAAACAAAAAGGCAACCCTTAGAATGGGAGAAAATATTTGCAGATCATATCCCTGATAAGTATTTAATATCCAGAATATGTAAAGAACTCCTATAACTCAACAACAAAAAATCGAATAACCCAATTTGAAAATGAGCAAATAACTCGAAAAAACATTTCTCCAAAGATGATATGAAGTATCCAACAAGCATATGAAAAGATGTTCAACATCACTAATCATTGGAGAAATGCAAATTAAAATCACGGTAAGTTATTACCTTACATCCATTAGGATGACTATCATCAGAAAAATGGAAAATAAGTGTTGGCGTGGATATGCAGAGATTGGAACCCTTGTGCACTGTTAGCGGGATTCTAAAATGGTGCAGCCACTATGGAAAACAGTATGGAGGTTCCTCAAAAAATTAAAAATAGAACTATTATATGATCCAGCAGTCCCACTTCTGGGTATATATCCAAAAGAAATGAAAGCAGAGCCTTTAAAGAAATACTTGCACATCGATGTTCATAGCAGCACTTTCACAATAGCCAAGATGTGGAAGCAATCCATATGTTCATCAATGGATGAATGAATAAACAAAATGTGGTATAGCCATATAATGGAATATTACTCTGCCTTGAAAAGGAAGGAACTCTCAACACATGCTACAACATAGATGAACTTTGAGGACATTATGCTGAATGAAATAAGTCAGATATTTAAGGACAAATACTGTACAATTCCACTTATACGAGTTATTTAGAATAGTCAAATTTGTAGAGACAGACGATAGAATGGTGTTACACAACCAGAGGCTGGAAAGGGGGAGAAATGGGAAGTTAGTATTTAATGGGTACAAGGCTCCAGTTTGGGAAGACGAAAAAGTTCGGATATGGTGCTGGCAATTGTTGCACAACAATGTGAATGTCTTTAATGCCACTTTATACTTAATGAGTGTCCTTAATGGGCACTTGAATATCCCTAAGATGGTAAATTTTATGTTGTGTGTATTTTACCATAACAAAACAATGAAGTTACCTAACGTCTTTTCCTCTAAGAGAACCAGCCTGTCCTGAAAGCTTAACTGTGGCAGGGAATGCACCCAGGCAAGAGAAGCTAAACTGGAGAGAGGCTATTGCTCTGGCTTTCTCAGAAGTTCCATGTAGAATCTAAGACTGACCGCAGATCTCACTGTCACTGAATTCCAAGTTTTGAGAGATGTTCCATCTGAGAGAAGGAAGAAGCAACTGGAAAATAAACGAAAGCCTGCTTCCTTGACAAACTGGTGGATTCTAAGATTCCTGGGATTCAGAGAGTTGGAAAGATCAGCCCACTTAAGGCTCATGACAACCCCATTTTACCTCTGAGCAGACTGAGGTGTGGACATTTGAGATTAACTTACCCAAAGTCACACACAGCCAGTAAGCAGGATCAGGAATCAAACCCTTCATAGTCTGACCCCAGAGGCCACATTCTTATTCCCTGTGCTCTTCTGTCTCAGAGGAGGGAAGGGACCAACAAGCCAAAGACACAAATGCAAATAAAGGATAAAAAGGCAAGGACATGCACAGCCTGCACCAGACACTGATGCCAGCTTGTTCCACTATGGCACCCTTCTAAAAGGCAGCTGCTATTTCTGTCCCATTTTACAGACAAGGAACCTGAGGTCTGGAGACAATTGAATCAGCTTCTCCTGCTTCCACAGCCAGTGAACCCCATTCTGATTCACCAATCCCAGGCTTTTCCAGATGTCTGTCATGGATGGAAAATAGAAGTTTCTTCACATGATGCCATTTTTCAGGGGCAGAACTGGTCCAGATTTCTGGAGCTCTTTTCTAATTTTTTTTAACTTTAAAATCCTAACCATTCCTAATCCTGGAGTGTGTCAACCATTTCACCTCTTTCCTGCAAGCTAAGAGGCCACTAAACAACCTTGGCTGGAAGGGCTGAGCAGCCAAACCTATAGAGAGACAGAAACCACCAAGGTCAAAGTCATGGGCGGTTCTAGTCTGAGTCCTGCATTTTTGAAAGACGAGACTCCATCTTGAGAAAAAAAAAATATAAAGCTAGAAGAAAATGTTGAAAATGGGAATCCACCAACGTGGAAGGCTTTACCCAAGATTTTCAAAGCTAAACACTGTGGGAAACAGTAGCAGATGGGCTGAACATATTGCAGGGATTGGACCGCACAACTGCCGGCACCGCGTAACTTGGACCAAAGCGAGGAAAATCACAGGCTCCAAAATAGCTCAAATGCAACTGGGGAAAATGTGAAATAATGTGTTGTGGTAGAGAGCACTTCAACTTGTCACACACTCTAATGAGTTCAGGATACCCAGGGAAATAGACCTTCAGCCAAATCCAGCAGCAGCCATGGGCAAGAAGCAACAGGGATTCTCCCAAAAGCAGATTTCAGGAGTAACCACAGCTTGGGGGCTTTTCAGAAAGAGTCATCTTGGATGGCCCTGGGAGGGGTCACTCAGTGGAAGTGCTAACTGGAAGAATAAATGTGATGCTTTGAAGCCCAGACAGATTCAGCTACCAAATCTGGTCTGGCTCCCTTTCACATTCTCCTTATGCCTCTCTCCCTTCCCACCGCTGCCTTCCCGAGCCAGATGCTACTCACCTCTCCCCTGCTGCCAGCTGCAGCATGCAGCTCCCAACAAGTGATTCTCCTGCTCATAAACCCCTAGGGGCTCCCCACTTCCTACAGAATAGACTTCTGCCCCCTCAATTTATCCCTCGCTGCTCAGCCAAACCAATTTTCCACAGTTGCCAGGACTTCCTCTGTTTCCAAATCACACTCTGTGACCCCATGAGCTCCTCAGGACAGGGATGATGTGGTCATCATTTTTGTGTCTTCAACTCCTCTATCTCATAGATTCTCAGTGAATGTTTGCTGAATCAGTAGCGCCAACTTCACATGCTTTAGAGGCAGAAGATACAAGCTGGAACCTCAACTCCAGCACTTAATAGCTTTGTGATCTTGGGTAAGTTACCTAGCCTCTCTGAGTCCCATGGCCTATGTCAGAAAATGGGGTAAGGGTGTCTACATTATTTAATCATTTTGAGAAATAAATGGGGCAAAACATGTAAAATGCTTAGTCAATCACAAACTCTCAATAAATGTTAAAAAAAAAAAAAAAATCCCTGCCCTGCCTATCTAAAAGCTACCTGTGTTCTAAGACCCTGCCACCGAGCTTGTTCCCTAAGGATCAGGGAAGGAGAGAATCCAGCTAAAAGATTTCATTGGCCTTTATTGAAAGGAGCTGTCTATGACAGTGCCCAGTTTTAGTTACTTCATAAGAAAGACAACTGAGAGAGCTGGGCGCGGTGGCTCATGCCTCTAATCCCAGTACTTTGGGAGGCCAAGGCGGGCAGATCACGAGGTCGGGAGATCGAGACCATCCTGGCTGACATGGTGAAATCCCATCTCTACTAAAAATACAAAAAATTAGCCGGGCATGGTGGCGGGCACCTGTAGTTCCAGCTACTCGGGAGGCTGAAGCAGAAGAATGACGTGAACCCGGGAGATGGAGCTTGCAGTGAACCAAGATCACGCCACTGCACTCCAGCCTGGGTGACAGAAAGACAGCTGAGAGAAAACAGGTGAGAGAAGAAATGTTGAAAGGACTGGTGAGGAGGAAAGAAAAACAAGACTAAGGTAGTGATCGATTCAGAAAGAGACAGACGTAGAGTCGAAGTTTTCTGTCTTCTGGGGAGCATCATAAGATTGTTCTGTTCTTATGAGTTTCAGCTACTTGAAGAGACTAATAATCAAAACCAAGGACAGTAAACTTAGAATAAATGAGTGCACATTTGATTTATGAAGTTGGGCTTTTTCTGTTAGCTGAGACAAGGAGAGAAAATTCTTCTCAAGAACCATTTAGGTGACTGCCCCCTCTCCAGCCACCCACCTCTGCTGAGCCACAGAGGCCTAGATTCTTCAACACACAGGATTTTTCTCTTTTTTTTAGACAGGGTCTCACTCTGTCACCCAGGCTGGAGTGTAGTGGTGTGATCTCGGCTCACTGCAACTTCTGCCTCCTAGGCTCAGGTGATCCTCCCACCTCAGCCTCCTAAGTAGCTGGGACCACAGATGCACACCACCACAACCAGCTATTATATATATATATTTTATATATATATATATATTTATATATATATATATATTAATATATATATATATTAAAATATATATATATATTTTAGTAGAGAAAGAGTTTGCTATGTTGCCCAGGCTGGTCTCAGACTCCTGGGCTCAAGCCATCTGCCTGCCCAGGCCTCCCAAGGTACTGAGATTACAGCATCAGCTGCTGCACCTGCCAACACGCAGAATTTTTCATTGAGATGATAGTGCTCCAAGTCCTGATGCAAACAGACTAACCAGGGCTTCAGAGCAGTTAGGTCACCTATATCACTAAGTAAGCTCTCCGCCGACCCTTTATATCCGCCGCCATCAACTCCCATACAATCCTCTTGTTCTCTGTTCCTCCTAGATAGTAAGCATTGTCCTCTCTTCCTTATCCCGAAATATTACTATTTTAGTGAAACTTTTTGAAATTGCAGGATGCAACCTATTTGTGTGTGGTAAAATCAGTTCAGTGGGTTGCAGTCAACTATTTTTTAAAATGAGATAGAAAATAATATTGAATCACACACAGTAATGTGAAGTATCATTTTATGAAACTTTTTTCTCAGTTACGTATGTACAGGTAATATGTACTTTCTACTGTGAGTCTCAGTCAAAAATACTTAAAAAACTGACTTGGGTATCTGTACAGAACCAGCTATGATCATGTTTGATTTCTTTTTATATTTACTATAGCACCTAGCACCCTGCCTTAACACAGAGAAAATGTCCACTAAATGTTTATGGAATAAACAGGAATGAATGAATTAATGCATGCACGAATGGATAAAGTGCATGAAGTATTTCAAGAGTGAGAAAGCAGATATGGTAAGGTAGAAAAAAAGTGAGACTGTCTTTGGGAAAATTTCTTTTACTTTTGGGGAAAGCTTGCTGATTTCAAGGCTCTAAGGTCCTGTTCATGTTGCATAACTGAAGTTTTAATTGGACGAAATATCCACTTGATAATTTCCTACTTCCCAATATATTTTATATTGCATGAATCTAATATAACAATCTTTCAGAACTAGTGTAGTGACAGGCATAACAAGATTGGAAGTAGATAATTTTCCATTTGAATATTAGTGTCATGTCTTACTTAAAATTATCGGTGACAGTGGATGTGTTGGCAAAAATAAGAAAAAAGCTAAACATCCATCTACTGAGAAATGGATTAACAAAGTAGTCCATCCATACAGTGGAACTACTCAGCGATAAAAAGGAATGAAGTATTAATACATGAAACAACATGGATGAACCTTGAAAACATTATCCTAAGTAAAAGAAGCCAAACACAAAAGACAGCATATTGTATGATCCCATTCATAAGAGCTTTGTAAACAAAAGGTGGATCAATGGTTGCTTGGGCCTGTGAGTGAGAGTGGGGATTGACTGCAAACAAGCCAAGTGATATGGTTTTGCTGTGTCCCCACTCAAATCTCATCTTGAATTGTAACTTCTGTAATTCCCATGTGTTGTAGGAGGGATCCAGTGGGAGATAATTGAATCATGGTGGAAGTTTCCGCCATACTGTTCGTGTGGTAGTGAATAAGTCTCAGGAGATCTAATGGTTTTGTAAGGGGTTTTCCCTTTTGCTTGATTCTCATTCTGCTTCTTGCCTGCTGCCATGTAAGATGTATCTTTTGCCTCCCACCAGGATTGGGAGGCCTCCCCAGCCGTGTGGAACTGTGAGTCCATTAAATCTCTTTTTCTTTATAAATTATCCAGTCTCAGGTGTGTCTTTATCAGCAGCATGAGAAGGGACGAATACACCAAAGGAGGGAATGTTTTGAGGTATTGGAAGTTTTCTAAAACTGAATTGTAGTGATGGTTGTACGGTTGTACGAATGGACACATTTTCTGAAACTTATTTAACTGTGCACTTACAGTGCATGAATTTTCTGCTGTGTAGATTATACCTCAATGAAGCTGTTAAAAATAATTACAGATGCTTTGAAATGCCTTCTGGCAGTACAGGAGAAAGTTTCCCTTCTACTTCACAGTTGTGGATTTATTTTTTGGAAAACCGGACTTCTCTATAAAGTCAGACCATTATGTAACCTGGCCGCTTCCCCCTTTTCCAGGAACGCGGGCAGAACATCAATGTCTGTCTCTCTGCCTGCTGGTCAGCTTCCTTATGAGGAGGCACAATACCAACTGGCAAGCAGGGCCTTGCTGGTCATTTGCCCACTCACTCAGCAATGGGGATGCCAGGGAGGAAATAATTCTTTTGAAGCCCTTTCTATACTGTTGTGCTCCTCAGCAGACAGGATGTAGGGTCCTTCTTATGCTGCCAAAATCAGCAGCAATTGTCAAAAGAAAACACCAGACCAGTACAATAAATGTGAGGGCTTTTTCTCCCCAAATAACTCATTTCACTTTGAAAGTACAAAGCAGTTACATTTCCAACCTTGCAACTTGAAATCATACAGCTATTCAAAGCTAATGATCAAGGCAGGCAGCATTTTGAAGAAACAATTGCCATTTTCCTCCTTGCTTGTTCAGATAACGAAGGAATGTGTCTTACACATCTTCTACCCTCTCCTACCCCCTTTCCAAACAGTACCCTGGAACTGTGCTAAGTGCGTACTAAGCTCTGGATAAATACTTGTTGATTTGATTGATTCTTTGTCTACCCTAGTGACAATGGCCAGATTAGAATTGATGGGATGATTCCCGAAAGCTGGGAATGGAACACCCTGTACACTGTGGTCTCAGTAATTTGATTAATGATGATGTGTTTTACAATGATTACTTTCAAATCACAAATCTCCAGAATCCCTCAAATCCAAACTGGGTCTGGAAGGCAGGGGGAAGCTTAACAATATTTTGGCTCTCATCAGTTCATGTCAAAATTACAAACCAATTCCAAGTAGGTGAAAGTTATTATAGCTCAGTTATATGAAAACCAATTTCAGCATTGCTAATGTTTAAAACAGACAGGTGCTGCGTTCAATTTTTTTTTAAATGTCACCAGAGTTTCCACGTGATTTATAATCCTAATTCAAAAAAAGCAAAGCATACGTGAGTCCTTGGCAAAACGCACAAAATACAGACTCAAATGAACAACAAATGGCAACTCGATATTGAACTGGGAATTACATTTTGTGCTGTTTCATTAACTTTTCCAAGTATTTCTTTCTAAAATGCACTCCTGGCCACCCCCGACACACATACGAGATAAAGGAAGAGTGCACACAGATGGCTCCCGTCCAGGCCACTCAGCGGCTCAAAGTGAATGTGATTCCTGTGTTCTCTCCATGCAGATCGTCAGTGATGAAGCACGCAGTAAATAACCCTCCCTCCCTGGAAGTGAAGACAACCTGTGGGGGAAAACTGGCTCCGTTAAAGGCTTTAAGCCACAGGAGTCGTTTTCTCCGGAGATGATGAACATGGGCTGGAAAAAGAGACAAGAGCCACCTACTTGGTGCAGCTTTTTCCCCCCAAGCTGCTAAAAGTCCTTTACCCTCAAATAAAATCAAGAGAGAGTTGGAAATGGCATCTCTTGCCACAGATCTGTGTTTTATTGTTATTGTTTTCACATAGTATTTACTAAAATCTGCTGTATACCCAGCCCATGTGTAACTCACGAAATTTTGAGCCTATCTTTTTTTGACTGTGTCTGCCTATCTGGATAGGCAAGGATCTGTAAGATCCTTGAGAAATAGAATTGAGCCTTTTCTTCTTTGTAGCTTTGGCCTCTCGGCCAAGGCCTGGCAAAGAGTGTGCATTCAATTAATGTTGGTTGAATGGATGAATAGAAATGAATGGATGGGTGGGTGGATGGATGGATGGATGGACGGACCAATCAGTCAATAGATCTCCCCATTTTTAAGCTCCTGTATGTCAAAGTTCTCTGGCATTGAGATTGTCCTATCAATGCACAGCATTAAGTTCCTGCCATCCATCTGTTTCAATGGTAAGCTTGGAGAAATACCTGGGGAAAGAGTTCCTTTCTTCTCTGATGCCACATGTGGAATGCTCTTTGCCAAATGCACTATTTGTCACTGAACACCACTCTTCCTGATATCTTATTCCATTTATAGATTCTGGCTCTGGAGTGTAAGATTTTATTTTTTGAATTAAAATGTGATAAGAGACCTTTCAGTTCCCAGAGTTTCTTCTCTGTCTGTAGGTCAGAAGTTATTGGCTAGAGTCCCAGTATCTCCCTTGAGCTACCGCATGCGTCTGCTGACCAAATCTTCTTAGCCTTCAAACCAAATGATGTCATTCTTTATGGTGCATTTTTCTAACAGATTTACACTGACGTACACACACATACTTTTAATTTCCCACTGCTTACAGAACTCGCAAACAAGTGAGCAAGTTGTAATTCTACATGGTGAGTGCCTCACATAAATTTTTTGGTGACAATGTGGATGATAAATGTTGGCTTTTATCGAGCTGACTACTGGTAGCTGTATGGTTTTTTGGCACATTATATAATGTGATATGCAATCACTGATGGAAAGATGTCTCTTAGAGATATAGCACTTATAACACAAATTTTTATGATAATAAATACTATTTATTAAGTATCAAATGCCAGGCACTTTGCAAGAGTCCTGCATACATTGGCTCATTCATTCCACATTATAGTCTTAGGAAGGAAGAAATGTCTTTTCCATTCTGCTGATGAAATAACCAAATATCAGAAGACGTATAATTAGCAAGTGGCAAGTTAGGACTTATACCCAGATCCAGCCTCTGTTCCTTCTATTTCACCACATGGGTTATATTGTTCTCAGAAAAACACGTTTCTCTTGCTTATTTATTTTGCTTATTACACAGGACATCGTGGCACTGTTCGTGAACTAAAAGCCATGCTCAGAGTGATTGTGGTTTTGAGAAAGAAAGAGAGAAAGAGAGAGAGAGAAAGAGAAGGAAGGAAGGAGAGAAAGAAAGAAAGAAAAGAGAGGAAAGAGAAAGAAAGAAGAAAGAAAGAAAGAAAGAAAGAAAGAAAGAAAGAAAGAAAGAAAGAAAGAAAGAAAGAAAGAAAAAGAAAGAAAAAGAGTAGCTGTAGTCCCAGCTACTCGGGAGGCTGAGGCAGGAGAATGGTGTGAACCTGGGATGCAGAGCTTGTAGTGAGCAGAGATCCCGCGCCACTGCACTCCAGCCTGGGTGACAGTGCGAGAATCTATTTCACACACACACACACAAAAAGAGAGAGAGAGAGAAAAAGGAAGGAAGGAAGGAAAAAAGAAAGAAAGAAAGAAAGAAGAAAGAAAGAAAGAAGAAAGAAAGAAAGAGAAAGAAAGAAAGAAAGAGAGACCAAATGTGTAGATTTTCTTCAACTTCAGTACAATGTAGCTCCTCAAAAAAAAAAAAAAAAATCCTTAATCTTTCAGTGCCGATTTCCACAACATGCATATTCACACGAACTCTGGCATGAGTCTTGTTGATTGCTTCCAGAGCAACATGCTTTATCCCAAATTACAAGGAAACCACAAAACAGTAGTGCACAAGGCTGGAGGGATAGGGGAATAGGACATCACCACACTTGAAGGTCATGTTTGCCAATATTGGAGCATCTATAATGAGAACGCAGGACACTCGTAGAGCCCCTGTGCTTGGTTTTTGCTTTATGGAGTTTGCAACCCAGTGGCAAATAGGAAGCTGGCAGCAGAAATCTGAAGGTCACGAAGCTGCCTTTGTTTGGCATGTATTCTCCCTCTCCACTTCTTTACAGCTAGTGCAGCCATGACCCTCTAAAGAACACGTCTGTTCTTGTCTCCGGGGTGTTGTGGTGATGTCAAGGTGCTAAGACGGCTTTGGGGCTCAGCCGAAGGTCAGCCTTTATTGAATTTCACTTCATGGCCCAATAGGCACAGAGCTTGTGGTTTACACTCTATCTCTGTGAGCGCCCAGGGCCAAAGCAGGCTGCCCAAGACGGAGCAGAGAAGAACACCCCATGGCCCAGCAGTTCAAGCCATCCAGGGCAGCCACCTCCATGGCAGGGACACTCCGGTGCCTCCCTCTTCACCTACCCCCACAACACACACACATGCCCCATGCACGTTCCTCCTATCTCCCATCGGAGTCCCTATTCCCTTAGCCCCACATTTTCTTCAGTCATTCAGAAATTTTCATCTCAAAATGCAGCAAGTAATTTCTTCCTGATGAATTGCTCCTTTTCTACCCCACCCTATAACCCCCGCCCTGAGGTAATTTCCTAATTCTCTTTGACAAGACAGTCTACTCTTGACAAGGATTAGAGGTTATTTTTAACCTGAACCGCACACAAGGAAATGATGCAATAATTTCTTTGAGCTGGCTGAATGCTTCCTCTTTTTTGGTCTTCGAATTAATATGATTCTGAACTTTAAGTTGTTTCTGGCCTTTGTGAGCAATTTCGTAATCACAGAATAAAGTCTACGTCTTCCAGTTTAAAATCCTTGCTCGTAGTGATCTTTTCTTGAATGATTGGCATTTTTATCCAATGTAGACTCTGATGTTAAAAATCAGAATGATGTTGATTCACCAGAGGTTCTCCTGCGGGTCTTTTGGATCCCAAGCGATCTCCTTTACTGTCTTTATCCCTCTCACAAAATCTGCTCAAATACTGGAAAAAAGATAATTAACTCTGCATCTGGGGCCATCCAACTGTCCTCTGTTCCTCCGATTTCTTGACTAAGACATTCTGTGCAGCACGTGTACATTCCTTTTTTTTTTTTTTTCGAGACAGAGTCTTGCTCTGTCGCCCAGGCTGCAGTGCAGTGGCATGATCTCAGCTCACTGCAACCTCTGCCTCCTAGGTTCAAGCAATTCTCCTGCCACAGCCTCCTGAGTAGCTGGGATTACAGGCACATGCAACTACGCCCAGCTAAATTTCTTTCTGTATTTGTTAGTAGAGAAGGGGTTTCACCACGTTGGCCAGGCTGGTCTCAAATTCCCGACCTCATGATCCAGCCGCCTCTGCCTCTCAAAGTGCTGGTATTACAGGCATGAGCCACCATGCCCAGCCGCACATAAACATTTCTTAATCCATCACTATTTTAAAAAAATATTTGTGTATTTAAGTCCATATGTCTATATCAGGGTTTCTCAACCTCAGCACTATTGACATTTGGGGCCAGATAATTCTTTGTGGGGCATCCTATGCATGCTAGGACGTGGGGCAGTATCCCTGGCCTCTACTAACTAGATGCTAGTAGCAGCCCCCTCTCCAGTTTCAACAACCAAAAATGTCCCCAGCCATGGCCAAATGTCTGCCAGGGAGACAAAAATGCCCCCCGTTGGGAAACACTGGCCCTCATACTGCTTTAAATTACAAGTTTCTTTTGCACAGGGACTAACCTAATTTGTACAGACTTCAGCACAACAGGAAGTTGCTTAGAGAAGGCAGTTCTATGGTATCACAATCAGTAAACATGCAACAAGAATTGTTGACTCACATCTAGAAAAACAGAAAACATAAGCACATGATCAAGTAAATAGTGGGTACTGTGTCTCGTTCAGCCTTCCGTTCTTGTCAATAACAGTGAACAACAATGCTTAGCTCTCCTGTATGAACCTCCCAGCGGAACTGAAAATTTGAAAGATGGAGTTCACTTCCTTTTAATTAAACTGTTCCCATAAAATAAGGTAAGAGGCAGGTAAAGGGAAATCCCCCACAGCAGTGTGAATGGTTGTAATCTTCGTGGAGAAGAGCCCACGCTGGGATGAACATTCTTTCACAATTACTGTACTGTTCTTCCAGGCCGGGAATTCGGGGCGGCACCACATCCTCTTGCAGGATCTGCCCCGTGTAAGAGCACTTCAAATATTTTTCATGAGTGAAAAGGCAAAAGAGAGATATGAACTGATAATATCGTTAGAACTACTGCTGTTATTCAACCACTCAAATAGTATTAAACCTCTGGATTTGGCAAAGAAAACCTGCTAAATGATCCCTTTAGAGGCCTCTCTCTAGGCAAAAGAACAAAACCTTTTATCAGTTAATCTAATGAATTACATGGGTTATTTTCATTCTATTCATAAGAGACAAGGCATGTAAGTCTTGCTTGTTCTTACATGCATTGGATAACAATTCCATTAAGCAAATATTTATTTAAACTAAGGGTATGGCAGTCTAGTCTGACAGTTATCAGACATCAAAGTGGAAATGCTCAAATAGGTAAAAAATCAGGCTCTGCCCTTGGAGAGCTTAGAGTTCTGATTTCTATAACAATTGGTTGTGTATTTGTAGTCAATCCCCAAATATATTTGCTTTTGAGTACCTGAAAGCCTAATGCTGCAAGTTCCAGAAGAGGTTTTAAAAATCCAGTGATCATTCAAAGGCGTGAGCAACTCCAGGTGATGAAGTGACCGAGAAAGAGTTTACGGAGACATGGCTTTTGAAGTGAGGGTGGGTGTTCAAAACAACATGAATGATGAGGTTTTATTTCTCCCAATTTTAAAATTAATACATGTTTCTTGTTTTTAAAAAATATATGCAGGAAAAAAGAAAAGCCCGAGGAAAAAAGATTTCCCATAAGCAGTGGAAAAGTTGAGCAAAAACGC
Source organism: Hylobates moloch (assembly GCF_009828535.3). Classification (NCBI taxonomy): domain Eukaryota; kingdom Metazoa; phylum Chordata; class Mammalia; order Primates; family Hylobatidae; genus Hylobates; species Hylobates moloch. The sequence continues at coordinate 19,429,411 of NW_026652278.1, read as the reverse complement.
AAGACCTGGCCTGCCAGGGGTGGCAGAACCTGTGGAGGACCCCGTGGAGCTATGGAGAAACATGAGGCGGGGGTCTGAATGCCAGATCTAATTAGGAGGGCAGTGGGCAGTCATGGATGTCTGAGTGTTCTGAGCATGGCTCATTTCATGCTCACAACAACTCTGTGAGGTTGCAAGGGGTCTGATCAACCTTCAGATGCAGAGGTGGAGGATTTAAGGTGTGCAGTAACTTGCCCAAGGTCATGCAGCTAGCAGATGGGAGAAGTGGGCACTCCAAAACCCCGTGCCCCTCAAACAAAGAGGGAATTGAGGGGGGCAAACTGAGGATTGCAATGGTATAGCTGCAGAAAGTGTGCCTTTGACGCAATAGAATGGTGATGTCATGGATTTAAAAAATCCAGATCCAGAAAAAGGATCTGACTTGCTTTGTGGATAAAAGACCACTTTCCAACCCAGAGACATCCACATGGAGTAGGTGGCTCAGCAGTGCTCATTGGTGGAAGGCACTTTCACTGGCCTTCAGGTACCCAGCATGGCCTGCCACTGATAAGACGCCACCTGAGTCAGGTCAGGATTCCTTTAGGTGCTTTGAGCTGCTCTTTTTGTACTTTTCGAGGAGAGTTTATGCAACTGGCCCATCCCAACTGTTTTAGGACTGTCCGGTGAAAGCCAGCCTGCTCACCAGGGGAAGCCCCAGCCTATGCCTGAGTGCTTCAGTGCTACCTGGGAGGCTCCAGGATGGAGTCCCAGGCCTACCTCACCTGGGTAGATCGAGGCCTCATTCCAAAAAAGAACCTTTCCACAATAGTCAAATGGTGGAAGCAACTCAAATGTCCATCGACTGATGAATGGATACACAAAATGTGGTGTGTGTGTGTGTGTGTGTGTGTAATGCACTACTATTCAACCATGAAACGGAATGGTGTACTGATACATGCTACAATCTTCATCAACCTTGAAAACTTTATGCTAAATGAATCATTCCATTTACACGAAACATCCAGAATAAGAAAATCCACAGACAGACTGGCTGTTGGTAAAACATCAACAGATAACATCAAATTTACCATTTAAACCATCATTAAGTATACAATCAGTGCTGTTTAGGACATCCACAGGGTCATGCAACCATCACCACTTTCCAGAACATTCTCACCACCCCCAAAGGAAACCCTATACCCATTGAGCATTCATTCCTCATTCCTTCCTTCCCCCAGCCCCTTGCAATGACTAATCTACTTTCTATCTCTACGGATGTGCTTATTCACTTGAAAATGGTGAGTTTTGTGTTATTTGTAATTTACTGCATTAAAAAAAATTAGCAATGGGATTGGATGAGGTGGATGAAGAAAAGGATCCCAGATTGAGGATTTGTGCAGTCCAATGTTTAGAGGCCAGCAAGAAGATTCAAAAGAAGGAACTCATCAAATAGGAAGAAAATCAGGAAAGTTGCTGCCCCAGAACTCAAGTGAGAAACAGTTTCAAGGAGAGTAGGGTGACTATCTGTGTCAGAGTGAATTTTGTGTGGTTCCGGGAGATACAGTCATGTTCACCTACACAGGAGGGGACCATTTCACACTCTTGACCAGCAATGCATGAACAGGCTCAGTTCCCAACAATCTTGCCAATGCAGAGTGTCCTCAAAATGCTTGCCAATCTCCAAAGTGAGAAAAGGATCTCAGTGTTGTTTTCTCTTGCAGTTCTTTATTGAGAGTGAGGCTGAGCATATTTTCAAATGTTGAAGGGCCGTTTATCTTTCTTTGGCTGTCAACTATCTGTTCATGGACTTTGCCCATTTTCTGTTGAGCTGTTCATCTATTTATTCTTGATTTCTAGGAACACTTTAAATATCAGGGAGTTGGTTCTCTGTCCCCCGGCATCTGCTTCTTGAAACTCTACTCTTTGTTTCCGTAAGAGCACTCTCTCCTAGGTCTTCTCTCACCTCCCAGTATTCATCTCCACATTTTGGAATTTTTTTTCTTTTGGGCGTGTGGGTTGCTCTTCTTTGTACCTTTTAAGCCTGGTGTCCCCTGTATTTGACTGTCTTTCTTCTCTACACACTCTTCAGCATCCTTCCCCTCCCACCTCTTCCTCCACCGCAATTCTAATTACAACTGTGTGCTCAACTACCAAACCTATATGGAACAGGATGTTAAAATAAGACTTTCTGACGTCTCAGTCTGAGCTGAGACCCCAAAGCTAAGAAAAGGAGTGTTAGGTACCCACACATTCTAAAGAGAGGTGCTAGACCATCCATGCAGACACAGCAGAGGGTGACCCCCTTAAAAAAAAAACCCTGCCCAAGGACCCTATAGCCTCATCCTTAGAGTCTTAAAAGAGGCTTGGGTATTCATCCTGGAGTTCCTGCAGAGTAGAGTTGCAGGGATGCCATGGATCCTCCCAGCCACCCCCAAACCAAGCAGGGGGCTTGAAGAGAAACTTTGGCGAGCCTGGCATGTGTCTTACGACGTTGAGGGGACAGAGAGTTTCATACCTGACTCATGCTTTAAAACCTGTAAAGGTGAGAAGCTAGGTTTGCTTCCTGGGCAGCAGAGGGGTGAGAAAGAGCCCAAGGGGAATGAGCACAGCTCCCAACTATGCTGTTCCTGGAGGTGTGTCGTCCAGTGAATGATCATTTTCTGAGCTGAGCACGGTGGGTCACTCCTGTAACCCTAGCAACTCAGGAGGCTGAGGCTGGAGGATCACTTGAGGCCAGGAGTTTGAGACCAGCCTGCGTGACATAGCAACACCCTGTCTCTACAAAATAATAATAATAATAATAATAATAATACAAAAGTTAGTTAGGCATGGTGCTGTGTGACTGTAGTTCCAGCTACTCAGGAGGCTAAGATGGGAGAATTGTGGGTGAGGCTGCAATGAGCCAAGGTCGCACCACTGCACTCCAGCCTGAGCACCAGAGGGAGACCCCATCTCAAAAAAAAAAACAAAAACAAATAAACAAACAAAACCTCTTGGTCACAAAAATTTGGAACAAAAAATCTTGAAGGTACTAAAAGGACATAATAGGTGATTTTGCAGGAAGCTGAGAAGCAGACTCCTTGACATGGCAACAGTAGAAGTAGGAGATGCCAAAGAGACAGAATCTGGTAACTCTTGAAGAGCCAGCCTTTAAGTGTTCATGGACAACATCCTTATAAATGAAGTTTTTGCAAAAGATAGGCATAGACAAAAATTCATGTGGTGCCATGGGACAGGATTCACTGAAGATTTTTAATATCAGTTGAATTGGGATCTTAGTTTCAAATAAGTAAGCTGTTTCAAATAAGGAGAAAATAAAATGAGGTCTTCTTTTCGATGACAAGCTCTGACTTTGGAATCACACAGACCTGGGCTGGGAGTCCTGCTCCGCCACTTGCTAGGTTGTGACACATTGGATAAATCGCTCAACTTCTGTAAGCCTCAATTTCCTCCTTTAGAAAGTAAAAATAATATCTGACAAGACTATTACAAGAATTACATGAGATATTGTGAACAACGCCCTCTGCACAGGGTCTGGTGCTTAGTCATTGGTTGTAAAAAAGAATGTGACATTGATCTATGTCTCCATTAAATGGTGTAGGAAAGAACACATATTGTCCTATGAGTCCATTCAAGTTTTTAATTTTGGTCATTTGGTTTGTTGCTTTCTGGTGAATGCTACCTACCTTCATCAAATCATTATGAAGTTTCCAGAGCAAATTCTCTGTAATGTATTCTAAAGAAAATTGAGAGGAAAATAAAGCAAACTGAAGTATGGAAACACAGCTTGGGAGTTCAGAAAAACTATTTGCTCATCACACACTAAGTTAAAAATATAGTTGCACAAACAGATGACTAAATAATACTGAGTACAGACCCACAGATTTCAGCTTTTAAGTGCCGTCTTATATAAGATTGTTCAACTGAACTAGCCTAGCCATTAAAAAAACTTAGATATGGCATTTTTAAAATAGAGACTCACATACAGCACATCTAAATCTATGCTGTTTATATAACACGAAGATAGCAGATATATCTGTAAGGAGGTGTTGGCATCACAGAGAATGACATACTATGTTACAGTGATTCTTGGATTTTTCCTATGTGTTAAGCCTGGACTTCTGATTCCAAATTCAGCTCCTACAGCAGAGGTACCCAGGGAAGACTTGAACCGTATTAGTATTAAATGGCAAGATAAGGCATCAGTGTGAGTTCTTGAACCTTAACCAGGGAAAGATCTTTGGGTTTGGTTTACTGGCACAAAACAGGTGCATTTGGTCCACAGCCCATGCACAAGTTAAAATATTATTAGCTCTGTTCTCAGTATCATAAACGATAATTAGTATACAATTTAGGACACATAAAATTCGGATGTCCATAAAATATTGTTAGCTCTGTCATCAGTATCATAAAGTATAATTAGTATACAATTTAGGACAATTAGGACAATAGACAAATGTATAATTAGTATACAATTTAGTATAAAATTTGGATGTCCACAACCTTCACATTCCATAATCGATCAAAATCAGTATTCTGAACAGAGCTATTTCTTAGTCAAACCTCTGATAGCCAGTATTTTAGGATCTGAAGCACTATTCCAATCAAAATCACTACTTCAAGGTCCCAAAAATCCTGTTTTTCAGTGGATTCTATATGAGGACCTGGTTTTATCTTGCCTCAAAGACCAGCTTTGTTCTGTGGTTATAAAGGTTTGTTGTATCTCTCCTACCCAGTTATCTGCTGTCTTTTACACTGATTCCAGCTTGGGCAAAACAACAGGCATGTTGCAGCTGTAGAAACAGATTCTGAGTGTGACTACACGATATCAAAATATCCTGCTGAAAAGTGGTCTACACACTCAACCAACTGGATTGGCTTATTTTTCTCCTCAAATCCAAATTATTAAGGCAAACCTGGATTTTTCTATTCCATTTGTAAGAAAACACAATTGAGTTTCCTGATTTGTAATGAAAGCTGTAACAGAACAGTACATTCACCACTGTCTTAAATACCTACCTAGTAGGAATATGCCTTACACTTCCCCTGCCCTCCTTGTTGCTAAGATCTATCCAGAACATATGGGAACTTGATCTGCCAACAATCAGCTTGAGGTAGTCGTGACTTTGTAACAGACTGAAATCCAGTAACAAAGTGGACTGTTTCCACCAGGGCCTGGATACCATTTATTTGGGGAGCCACCTTTAGTGTGAGAGACAAGAAGTCATTCTGTTTGCTCTCTGTGCTGGAAGTCTTATAACAAACATGGCAGGCGTGAGATACAGAAGACTCAAGATTGCGCAGAAAGAGGCAGCTTTCTTACATATAGTAACACTTTGTTATAGGTTAAAATGCATCCCTAACCCCCCCCCCCCCGCAAAAAAAAGGTATGTTGGAGTCCTAACCCCTAGTATTTCAAAATGTGACCTCATTTGGAGATTGGGTCTTTACAGAGGTAATCAAGTTAAAATGAGGTCATTAGCATGGGCCATGACCCAATATGACTGATGTCCTTATCCAAAGAAGAAATTTGGACAGGCACACAGACAAGCGTGGGGAAAAGACAGCCATGTACAAGCCAAGGAGAGAGGAATGGAACAGATCCTTCCCTCACAGCCCTCAGAAGGAAACAATTCTGCCTACAACTTGAGGATGGACTTCTAGCAAATGAACTCACACCTTACTGATCCGGCACCATTGCAGAATGAAAAAGTCCATATAAAATCACTTTCTAGATAACTCAAGTGTTTTGACAAATAAGCAGTTCCAAAATTTTCGTTCTACTCTTTTTTAACAAAAATGTTTCTAAAACATATCCTCCACATTCTCAATCCAAAGGCAGTTGAACCCAATCTAAACCTTTCCTATTGATGCAGGATTATCAGTGACTGCAGAGAGACAGAAGACCCTTTGTTTCTGCAGTAAGTGGCATCACTGGTTTCCCTGTTTTCTCCTCTAATATGAAGTTCCCAGACAGCCCCCTCTGCCTTCTGCATCATCCTCATTTCCTTGCTTGTCCTAATCTGTTGTGAAAGAACAGAAACCGGACAAACAAGACATTAAAACTGTTCTCAAATAAAATTAGTAGTCCCAAGTGAGAGGCTGAAAGACACTCCTGAAGGTTAAACCACGTGAACTTGAAAAACTTCTTTTGTTGTCTACTTCTTTACTCCCTGTTCTCGGGGGGTGAGGATGTCAGATCCTTTATATTAAGGATATCTCAAGTGTTGTGCTACGTTGACACAAAGCAGGTCACAAGAAACTCTTCTGGCCTCCTTCGGCTTATAAATTTATGCCATAAAAAGAAGCAGCTGGGATCAATTATAGCTCGGGAAATATGCACCTCTATTAGGAGCCCAGTGGTGCTTTGTTCTGTGGTGGTTGTTATTTCACATATTTGGAATATGGTTATACCATAGGATGGAACTCTCTGGAATGGTCCTTCCATGATACCAAATTAGTTTGGGAAATTCTAATTCCCCAAACGGAATGATAATCAGATTAAATGACTACAAAGGAATAAACTCGCCGTTGAAATCAAAAGTGTACTTACCAAATTAGATCCTTTACTATATCCTCTCACTTTTAAAGATAACGAATTTATTCAATTATTCTATTTGCACTGATTGGAAGCTGCCTCTTTTGCCATGCTTAGTTTGGTACAGAACACTTTTTGGCTTTATGCTATAATCTTGTTGTTGTTGCTGCTGTTGTTTAAAAAACAATGGTAAGATAAAAGCTAATGTTTAGTAAGTACTGTGCTTACGATGAGCCAAGCACTATGCCAAATGCCTTATATGCCTTATTAAGTCTCCCAAATGCCTCAGAGGTACATATGATTTTTACTGTTCCCATTTAACAGATAACAAAATGGAGGCCTAATGTGTTTGAGTAACTTGTCTGAGTCATTCAGTTACTAATTGGCATCACCTGGATATTAACCCAGGCAGTTTGACTCCAGAGCCTGTGTTCTTAATCATTATGGTATATGAAGGGAGGTAAATTTTAACACTAATTCCTAAAATTAGTGTGATCTTGCTAAAGTATCATAATTTGAAATTATGTAATGAAAAACCTCCAAGCCAGACACAATGACTCAGTCCTGTAATCCCAGCACTTTGGAAGGCTGGGCAGGCAGATCTTTTGAGGTCAGGAGTTGGAGACCAGCTTGGCCAACACGGTGAAACCCTGTCTCTACCAAACATACAAAAATTAGCCAGCCGTGATGGTGCCTGCCTGTATCCCAGCTACTCAGGAGGCTGAGGCATGAGAATCGCTTGAACCCAGGAGGTGGAGGTTGCAGTGACCCCAGATTGCACCACTCCACTCCAGCCTGGGTGACAGAGTGAGATTGTCTCAAAAAAAAAAGAAAAAAAGAAAACCAAAAGCAAAAATGTGTAGGCCGGGGATGTTTTTTAACTCTTCCACCAAGACTGAGTACTTTACTGATGACTTTTTTTGCAAGGTTAATTATGAGTTTTGAACTTGCTTAATAAACTTTTATGCTAAGTTGTTTCTCAGATGAGTACTTAATAAAACTCTACAATATGTAGAGAATATATGTGTGGGCATTTTTAAAACCAAGATCATTCTCCTTAAGCTAGAGCCATGAAAGGGTGTATAATCTCCATTAATTAGTAAGGGGGAAAACATCAAAAACGCTTGCTGCAGAGTGGTTGGCAGTAGGAGAGAAGGAAAGGTAGGCAGTCGGTGGGAACGGTGGCAAATCATGATACAATAATCACTTTAGAGGTTTTCAGAATCAGTAAAAAAAATGTTCAGGACTATGCCAATACCATTTTAGCTCATTTTCAAGGCTTATTAGGCTTTTCAGAGAATCTCAAAGCTCAGTGTGCATATTACTTAACTACCTGGTTTGGAATGATACTTACTAGGATGTGGAAATGACAAAGTAGGTAGATTTTGCTTTTTAATTTTTCTGTTCTGAACTTCCCAACAGCTCTGTTTCGGCTCTTAAATAAAGTCCCCCAAGGTTGTCACAACTTTTGAGCCTGTGATTCTCAGTAAGAGTCTTCTGTGAAGTCTTTTTCCAGTTACAGATGAAAACAAAACAAAACAAAGAACTAAATGACTTAATTGCTTGGCTTTTCTTTGGGATTCCTTTGTCTTCAGAGCTAGTATTCATGTGGCACTTTTAGACATTCACACTAAAATGTATCAACAATGAGAATTTCATTTGTGTAGATAAATATGATTGTCATGTGAGATCTTTTATATTTAAGCCAACTGAAAAATACAAATAAACATTGCATGATAGAATTGCTTCATTTGTTCAAAGTTGTTTATTTTAAAAAGTACTCCATGACTGGCTCCAAGTCCCAAATATATCATGCAATTAAATTATGCTGAAAGTAGTAACAGGTGGGCCCATATCTGTTAAGGATGCAGAAGTTCTAGCAATTAAAGACTAGCTAAGGAGGCAAGAAAGTGAAGAACTCTTTCACTTTCCGGGAACTCTCACACGTCTCTGTCCTTATGCTTCAGTTTCTCCATCTTAAAATAGGGAGAAAAGGACAATATTTCTCCACTAGTATGAAAGCAATTTATATTTAGGAGAAGTTTGCAAAGAAGGTTATTGCCCCCTTAATATCTAATTAGGAGATAATTCCCTGGAAGTAAAAAGCTATCATAGGATAAAGATCTCCAACAGGTCTTACTCAAGGAGCCACAAAACTGAGACACTTTGGAAAATAAATGTCATGTCAGTGGTTTGATATTTTATTTATTTATTTTTATTTTTTATTTTTTTGAGATGGAGTCTCCCTCTGTCGCCCTGGCCATGCCCAGTGGCGCGGTCTCGGCTCACTGCAAGCTCTGCCTCCCGGGTTCACTCCGTTCTCCTGCCTCAGCCTCCCCAGTAGCTGGGACTACAGGTGCCCACCACCACGCCCGGCTAATTATTTGTATTTTTAGTAGACACGGGGGTTTCACCGTGTTAGCCAGGATGGTCTCGATCTCCTGACCTCATGATCCGCCCACCTCAGCCTCCCAAAGTGGTGGGATTACAGGCGTGAGCCACCGCACCTGGCCTTGATATTTATTTTTAAAGCAAGAAGGCTGACCACAGTGGTTACCAAAACCAAAGCAGCAGCAATACTGCTAGCGTCTTCCCTTCTGAGGCAAAGGATTTGGCATACCTCCACTTATTGAGTGGGTCTAGGTGGGCATTTTTTTTTTTTTTTTTGAGATGGAGTCTCGCTCTGTCGCCTAGACTGGAGTGCAGTGGCGCGATCTCAGCTCACTGCAAGCTCCGCCTCCTGGGTTCACGCCATTCTCCTGCCTCAGCCTCTGGAGCAGCTGGGACTATAGGCGCCCGCCACCACACCCGGCTATTTTCTTTTTGTTTTTTTTTTTTTGTATTTTCAGTAGAGACGAGGTTTCACCATGTTAGCCAGGATGGTCTCGATCTCCTCACCTCGTGATCCACCCGCCTCGGCCTCCCAAAGTGCTGGGATTACAGGCGTGAGCCACCACACCCAGCCGGTGGGCATTTTTACAGTACAAAAATAATGAGTAAGTTAACTACAAAAATATCTATACAATTCAAAGAAGTGGAAAAACATATGAAAGAAGATACCTGTTTGGTTTACTCAAAGTAGTGAATGAAAAGAGTGAAAAGAAAGAAATGTAAATGATTTGATCTGGCAAAGCAGACCAGTGTCTTCCACTGATCCCTTTTGGCAATTCCATTCAGTTGGATGGCCTAGATGCCATCTTCCACGGCCAAATGGAAAATACAATGTCTTATCTTATTGTGGAAAATCCACTGGAAATAAGCTTTTAAGTGGTTCTTCTATTACTCAGGAATTTAGTAAGTATTGTATCTACTATAAGGCCAGAATAAAAGGGGGCTAAAATGTTTAAAGGTATCATTCCTACTCTTCAGAAACTTACAAGGGTTTTGGGGTTCTTGTTGCTATTAACTTCTTAGTTTCTTACAACACAATTATTTTGTCTGGAACACAGTAAAGTTCTGTGTTACTGTTAAAATAAAACCTAGAGTTTTCAATAATTATCCCAGCTTGTTGTCATCACAAGCTCTGGACTGGGACAAACTAAAGGACAACTCAGCCAATAGCTTATCATGTATAATGCTCATATTCCTATTACCATCAATACTTTAAGGTAAGATTTCACTTGATAAGCAATCAATTTTTATTCATTATATAACTGAATTAGAACAGAATTTTTGGTTTATGTTGGCTTAAATCTTGTATTAAAATTAAGACTTGTATTTAAGTCCTTTCTTCTTTAAGTTACTAGTCATGGCACTAAATAGTTAACTTGAGAAAAAAAAAACATTCTCTGCTGTGACTATTCTGCTACTGAAATACTGAAAAGGAGTTGATTTAAGAGAATCAAATAATTTTTTTTAAAAAAAGAAGAGGGTACATACAAAGGAAGAACCGAAAAAAGGGGAAAAACTTTTGTAAAGGTAATTTGCTAAAAGTATTTAAAAATAGTTCACGGTTATCCAGGCTCTAAACCCTATTAATATCTATAGTGAAAAAGAAAGGAGTCAAGCGGATAAACAGAAGCTTATCTAAGTGAGCTGATTCTTCTCACACAAGCAAATCCTGACCCCTTCCACGGTTTTCAATGTCATGATAATTGGAAAAGACAGCGTTTGTTGCTTTATAAATATATGGAGCTGTACGTGATTTCAAGAAGCTTTCACATACATTATCTCATTTAATTCCCACACAACCCTGTAGGGGAGCAAATGGTGAGTCCACTTTAAAGGTGAATATGAAAGGTCAAACAGAAAAGCAACAAAGCCGGGACATAAACCTGGACCTTTTACCTCCCAGGTCTGAACACTGCAAACATCCACATTTTGAAAAATATTATTATTGGCTCTAGCATTGTTCAATGTACTTGTAAGAAACACAAGGAAGAAGAGGAGGAGAAAAGGGAGGAGGAGGAGGTAAGTGTGGGAGGAGGACGAGGATGTGGAGAGAGCAAAGCTTTTGAATTTTCCTAATAGTCCACACTTTGCTATGATTATGCTACTGTTCTCTGTGCTTGTTTTCAAGACGGCTGGAGTTGGTCATCCCTGTGTAAATTGTGGCTACAAAACCAGTATGTGACCCTAAGTGCCAGGCTTGTTCTTTGGTTAGTTAGCACTGAGTGATTGTTTCAGCAGTTGTGTTGCTTTGTGTGAAAGGTCATATATCTTTCCTGAGAAACAGCCACCTAAGTTCTGACTAACAAATCCTTTGGTTTGTTATAGCTTGATTTCAAATAGCTTCGGGCTATTATCAGCCTCAAGGCACATTTTGCTAACAGATTTCATACACTTCTTGGGGTTTTATTAGGAAATCCCCCCACATATCCCTTGGCGTATCTTCCAGCAGTTGTCCAGTTAGGCTACTCACTTTTATTTTTAACTCATTTTCTAGTAAAGTCAACTCAAGAATGTAAATGTCTTTGCCAGGCTCATGGCTTGCAACCTTGGATGGGTTAGATGCCTATTCATCACTGCTCTGCAAACTAATTTGATATACAACTGGAAACCACATTCGAGTCATCAGCAACTCTCCAGGGGCAGAAATGGCTGGATATATAGATACGGCATCATAAATAATGGCTAAGGAAAAAGACTCTTCACCTGGGTCATTTATGAAGAATTGGTAGTACTTTTTTCTTTTCTTTTCTTTCTTTTTTTTTTTTTTTTTTTTTGAGTTAGGTCTCACTCTGTCACCCAGGCTGGAGTGCAGTGGTACAACCACATTTCACTGCAGCCTCAACTCCTGGGCTCAAGTGATCCTCCTGACTCAGCCTCCCAAAGTGTTGGGATTACAGGCAGGAGCCACTGAGCCTGGCCAGGTAGTATTTTTTATGGACATGGATTTGCATGGCTCCTTTGGAAAATCTCTTACCTATGTCTTGCTTTATTTACTATGAATAGGTATGATATACATTTATCTCATGAGCCTACCTTGCTTTGGTAAAGTATTTTGCAATGTTTATGTGAAAATGTTGACTAGGTGGTAAGAATATGGATTATTGCTGTAAATTATAAGCAAGAGTGAAGACTGTAACTCCTAAAACACTCAATTATGTCTCATGTGTATAAAAATGAGAATATTTTAATAAATCAAATATCACATGTTTATGAATCAAAGCTAAATGTTCATTAATATCAAGTAAATATCAGTAAACATGGGAGATATAAAAATGTATAAGACAGTTCTGGCTCTCAGTGAGCTTACAATCTATAAGAGAAGAAAAGGGGAAAATGTAAAAATTAAATAAGATAACAACATAAGAAGTATCAAAAGGCAACCTATTGTAAATTGCCACCTGAAATGAAATTGGCAGAGTCACTACTATAGGTCAGAGGAAGAAGAGCTCATTTTCAGAAGCAGTGGGTAGAGAAGATAGAGTCCAGCCAGATCTCCAAGGCTGAATTCACTGGGAAGGAGGAGGAGGTTTTGGTGGAGGGAACCCAGTGAGAAAGTATAGATGTACACAAGGAAGGAGTACGGATCCTCAAAAAGAAAAAGAATACAGAAATGCAAGTTATGGTGATAAGGAGAGTTCTAATATGAAATAGGGCTGGAAAGGCCATTTAGAATTGGACCGGGGAGAGCTATGAATGTTAAATTGAAGAGGTAAGGTTGCTGAACAGAAAAGCATCTTGGTCAAAGCAGCATTTTGGAAATATTCCTTTGGCTATGGTATGCCAGATTAAATGGAGCAGGGAGGACCAGAGGCAGGGATATCAAATAGAACCCATGGCAAGTCCGGGTGTGGGGTGAAGGTGGTGGGATGGGAAAGGAAGAAGTCGAGGCAGGAAATCTGTGGACGAAGTGCACGACCTCTCAAGTGTACTGATCAGCCTTCATTGTTGGAGCTTTCTGTCATTTTCCAAAGCATTGTGAAATATATGGGTTTTTAGAACTGACTCTCTTTAACAGTTGCAAGTGAAGAATGAAGAAATGGAGTTTTATTCAACTTACAATATTCGATACCTGTAAAAGTTGATACGTTGAACCTTTTCTTCTTGATCTTGTATCCTTACCTAAGAACAAAAAGTGTTAGGCTAAAATAAAAGTTAAAAAAAAAAAACACCAACCATAAAATGTAGGAATTAAAGGAGTTCTGAGAACATTTTATTTTTATTAGACAACGAACTCTAGTTGAACATGAACTATTCCAAACTCTTCTGTCAGTATAATTGAAGGAAATCCCCCAGAATTCCTGAGATCCCTGTATTGGTACTCCTGCTAGTTAATAACCTTCTGGTTTTGAGGGTTTACAATTTAATGTATTATACAGAAATTCGGAGAAACTTGATGTATCTCTGAATGAGCAGAGAAAAAAAGTTTCAAGAAAGCTTTCCAACAATTCCAATGTTACAGTGTGTTTATATATATAATGATGATACGGCAAAGTTACTGGCAATCTGGCTTCTGCCCTGAACCTCTACGACCAAGTTCTGGCCTTATCGCACACAGAAAAGCAATGCCTTCCACTCTTTGGGGGCATTTAAGGTTGACACACTCTATTCCAGTAACACCACTTGACAGAAAGATGGCAAGGAAAAGCCTCTTGCCCACATTCCCTATGCCTCACCCTGCAGCTCAGCACTCAGAACTCCTTTCCCGGGCAGCGTCAATTTCAAGTTCTTCTAATCCCTTGGCTATTTTGAGACTGCCCCTTGTGGGTCCAGAAGGAAGCCAGGAGGCCGGGCACGGTGGCTCACGCCTCTAATCCCAGCACTTTGGGAGGCCAAGGTGGGTGGATCACCTGAGGTCAGGAGTTCGAGACCAGCCTGACCAACATGGTAAAATCCCGTCTCCACTAAAAATACAAAATTAGCCATGTGTGGCGGCACACGCCTGTAATCCCAGCTACTTGACAGGCTGAGGCAGGAGAATCACTTGAACTCGGGAGGCAGAGGTTGCAGTGAGCCAAGATCACGCCACTGAACTCCAGCCTGGTCAACAAGAGTGAAACTCCGTCTCAAAAAAATAAAAAGAAAGAAGCCAGGAGTCTCAGGGCAGTGACTTGGATAACTTGGGGTGTAGTCTCCTCCCTCCCCTCTTTCTAACTCCCCTTGTTTCCTGGCCACCCCTCCTCAACCTCCCCAAGTTGGAAAATCAGCTGATAAATCATGGGCAGGGGGTGAATAAACAAATCACTCCCCAGTTTTAACACACTGATGATGTTTGCATTTATGTAAGAGAATTCATATGTTTGCATTTATGTAAGAGAAAGTGGTTAAAACTGCTTGATTTTATGTAAACTTGAAAAACATTACTTTTTGCTTTTGACCTGGATAGCTGTGGAAGTCGGTCTCTCCTTGCAAGGTAAGGATATGAGCTTGGTCATATTGATGACCAACATCAACGAACATGTTGATGTTCGTTGCAGGCGCTGTTCTTATTCCAATGCCAGAAGGACCTGTGAGCATTATATAACATTTTCATGCACCCTTACATAAACAATTAGAAGCTGTTTACTCCTCAAGGACTCAATTAGAGATTTTATTTATTTATTTTTTTATTTCAGGCCTGAGCTGAGGACACTACAGGAGCCAAATTAGAGAAGGGGCTTGCAGTCCTGCCATATTGCATATTCATGGCTTTCTTGTCCCCCCACCCCCAATATAATCCTTTTTGCCAGGTTAACAACTCACTAATTTCAAAGCGATTCATTTGCCAACTCAAAAAAAGGCACAGAAACAACTTTAAATGCTTTTGGATTTTAATCCTCTGGAGTATTTATATGTTTTCTTGTCTCATCCCTCCAAAACTAATCTCAGAGTTTTGAGAATCTGGGAACTTGGGCAAAGGAGAAAACAAGCACGCAGACCAAGGAATCTGAAATCGCAGTTCATTACGTCAGCATAAACTGACAGTACCTTTTTGTTCGTATTGACCCAGCTCAAATTATAAAATCACATGAGTAATAAAACACAAAATGCAGGTGTTATCACTGAAAAGTCTAAAATGTAATTAAACGCGTTTTTTCCCCCTCGCGGTGGTGTCGTTTACTCTGTATCTCAACGTTTCTGTCTCCCTAAGCCTCTCCCTTTATATCATGAGCATACATTTTTGCATCATGCTCACACATTCATTAGCTAGGACTGAGGAGTGTGTACGATTCCAACGGGCTCTCAGCGTTAGCTGTTAGATGCACAAACCTTCGCTTCCTTTCCACATGTACTGCTCTTGAGGTTCAACAGAGGATCCTTGTAAGAACAGCGCCCAGAGAGCATTCTTGACAGATGCGCGCTTGGCTCCAGCAATCCGCTCTGCTGGGAAGTTTCTTCTAACCACTAACACCCACCTCCAATCCCCCAAGCTGCCACGACGCATGCTGGCTGGGTCCCGTCTTGACGGGGGAAGGGTTTTACACACACCCTGCTAGACTGCCCCACATCACAACCAAGCTCGCAGGGCAAACTCCTCCAAGCCTGGCGGACAAGCTGTCCCAGGCGCTCTGGCGCTTCCTGAACACCAGGGTCCCCTCTGCGCTCAAGGGAGCTAGCGCTCTGTTCCGCAGGGAACACCGGCACTGCAGGTCGAGGGGATGCGGGGGGAGCGGGGGCGCAGGAGGGAGCCGAGTGCGGGAGGCAAACGGGGCGCAGGAGCGGGTGCGGGAGCGAGTGGGGGCTGAGGGAGGGGAAGGGGCCCCGGGGGTGAGCCAGGCGCGGAAGGGGGCGCGGGGGAACAGGGACCTGGAACCAGCGGGCGCAGGAAGGGGCGCGTCTGCAGGAACCCGCGGGCGCACGGGAGGCACTAGCTACGCGATCAGCTCGGGACTCTCAGGAGCCGCTCAATTGCCAAAGGGAGGGGGGTGCTGGGAGTTGGAGGTGGGGGGGGGCAGACCAGACAGGGGCGTGCCTTTGCCGGGATTGGCTGCAGGAGCCTGACGCGAGGCCCCGGGGGTTGGCTTGGGGAGTGGGAGCGGGGTGGGGTGGGTGCTGGGTGCCGGAGCTGCGGGCCCGGCGCGCTCAGAAACATGCTGAAGTCCCGGCGGCTCTTCCAGCAGCGGCAGCGGCTCCAGCAGCAGCGGCGGCGGCGGCGGCGGCGGCAGCGACAGCGCTCGGCTCCGGCGGGAAAGGCGCCCGGCGCCCATGCCTCCGGCCCCGCGCCGCGGCTGCCCTGACCCGGCCGCGACCTCCCTCTGCGCACCCCGCCGCCCGGGCTTCTGGGGTGTTCCCCAACCACGGCCCAGCCCTGCCACACCCCCCGCCCCCGGCCTCCGCAGCTCGGCATGGGCGCGGGGGCGCTCGTCCTGGGCGCCTCCGAGCCCGGTAACCTGTCGTCGGCCGCACCGCTCCCCGACGGCGCGGCCACCGCGGCGCGGCTACTGGTGCCCGCGTCGCCGCCCGCCTCGTTGCTGCCTCCCGCCAGCGAAGGCCCCGAGCCGCTGTCGCAGCAGTGGACAGCGGGCATGGGTCTGCTGATGGCGCTCATCGTGCTGCTCATCGTGGCGGGCAACGTGCTGGTGATCGTGGCCATCGCCAAGACGCCGCGGCTGCAGACGCTCACCAACCTCTTCATCATGTCCCTGGCCAGCGCCGACCTGGTCATGGGGCTGCTGGTGGTGCCGTTCGGGGCCACCATCGTGGTGTGGGGCCGCTGGGAGTACGGCTCCTTCTTCTGCGAGCTGTGGACCTCTGTGGACGTGCTGTGCGTGACGGCCAGCATCGAGACCCTGTGTGTCATTGCCCTGGACCGCTACCTCGCCATCACCTCGCCCTTCCGCTACCAGAGCCTGCTGACGCGCGCGCGGGCGCGGGGCCTCGTGTGCACCGTGTGGGCCATCTCGGCCCTGGTGTCCTTCCTGCCCATCCTCATGCACTGGTGGCGGGCGGAGAGCGACGAGGCGCGCCGCTGCTACAACGACCCCAAGTGCTGCGACTTCGTCACCAACCGGGCCTACGCCATCGCCTCGTCCGTGGTCTCCTTCTACGTGCCCCTGTGCATCATGGCCTTCGTGTACCTGCGGGTGTTCCGCGAGGCCCAGAAGCAGGTGAAGAAGATCGACAGCTGCGAGCGCCGTTTCCTCGGCGGCCCCGCGCGGTCGCCCTCGCCTTCGCCCTCGCCCGTCCCCGCGCCCGCGCCGCCGCCCGGACCCCCGCGCCCCGCCGCCGCCGCCGCCACCGCCCCGCTGGCCAACGGGCGTGCGGGTAAGCGGCGGCCCTCGCGCCTCGTGGCCCTGCGCGAGCAGAAGGCGCTCAAGACCCTGGGCATCATCATGGGGGTGTTCACGCTCTGCTGGTTGCCCTTCTTCCTGGCCAACGTGGTGAAGGCCTTCCACCGCGAGCTGGTGCCCGACCGCCTCTTCGTCTTCTTCAACTGGCTGGGCTACGCCAACTCGGCCTTCAACCCCATCATCTACTGCCGCAGCCCCGACTTCCGCAAGGCCTTCCAGCGACTGCTCTGCTGCGTTCGCAGGGCTGCCCGCCGGCGCCACGCGACCCACGGAGACCGGCCGCGCGCCTCGGGCTGTCTGGCCCGGCCCGGACCCCCGCCGTCGCCCGGGGCCGCCTCGGACGACGACGACGACGATGTCGTCGGGGCCACGCCGCCCGCGCGCCTGCTGGAGCCCTGGGCCGGCTGCAACGGCGGGGCGGCGGCGGACAGCGACTCGAGCCTGGACGAGCCGTGCCGCCCCGGCTTCGCCTCGGAATCCAAGGTGTAGGGCCCGGCGCGGGGCGCGGACGCCGGGCACGGCTTCCCAGGGGAACGAGGAGATCTGTGTTTACTCAAGACCGAAAGCAGGTGAACTCGAAGCCCACAATCCTCGTCTGAATCATCCGAGGCAAACAGAAAAGCCACGGACCGTTGCACAAAAAGGAAAGTTTGGGGAGGGATGGGAGAGTGGCTTGCTGATGTTCCTTGTTTTTTTTTCTTTTCTTTCTTTCTTTTTTTTTTTTTTTTTTCTGTTTGTAGTCCGGCCTTGTTTTGTGTGTGCGTGTGATGTGTCTTTAGATTTTTTTTTTCCCCCACCATGTGGTCTTTGACACTCTCTGCGAGGACCGGAGTGGAAGATGGGTGGGTTAGGGGAAGGCAGAAGCATTAGGAGGGGATTAAAATCCATTAACGTGGCTCCCATCCCTTTCCTGGGAACAGGAACACTCTACCAGCCAGAGAGAGAAGAATGACAGTTTGTCAAGACATATTTCCTTTTGCTTTCCAGAGAAATTTCATTTTAATTTCTAAGTAATGATTTCTGCTGTTATGAAAGCAAATAGAAAGGATGGAGGCAAAATTTTAAAAATCACGTTTCAAGAAATGTTAAGCTCTTCTTGGAACAAGAACCACCTTGCTTTCCTTGTGTAGGGCAAACCCGCTGTCCCCCGCGCGCTTGGGTGGTCAGGCTGAGGGATTTCTACCTCACACTGTGCATTTGCACAGCAGATAGAAAGACTTGTTTATATTAAACAGCTTATTTATGTATCAATATTAGTTGGAAGGACCAGGCGCAGAGCCTCTCTCTGTGACATGTGACTCTGTCAATTGAAGACAGGACATTAAAAGGGAGAGAGAGAGAGAAACAGTTCAGATTACTGCACATGTGGATAAAAACAAAAACAAAAAAAAGGAGTGGTTCAAAATGCCATTTTTGCACAGTGTTAGGAATTACAAAATCCACAGAAGATGTTACTTGCACAAAAAGAAATTAAATATTTTTTAAAGGGAGAGGGGCTGGGCAGATCTTAAATAAAATTCAAACTCTACTTCTGTTGTCTAGTATGTTATTGAGCTAATGATTTATTGGGAAAATACCTTTTTATACTCCTTTATCATGGTACTGTAACTGTATCCATATTATAAATATAATTATCTTAAGGATTTTTTATTTTTTTTTATGTCCAAGTGCCCACGTGGATTTGCTGGTGAAAGTTAGCACTTGTGTGTAAATTCTACTTCCTCTTGTGTGTTTTACCAAGTATTTATACTCTGGTGCAACTAACTACTGTGTGAGGAATTGATCCATGTGCAATAAATACCAATGAAGCACAATCAAGATTATGTACTGTGTGTCTGTAAAGGGTCAGTGATAATGAAAAAGACAGCTTGTTTTGTTCAAAATATAGACTGGATTTCCCATAGAGCTCTTTTAATAGGTTTCCATGACTCAATAACATAGCAAAATGCCTCCAGACCTAAATAAGGTGTTTACCTACCGAGAGCTACAGATTTGCCCTAAATTTTCACAGCCGGATTCAAGGTGTTCTAGACTACTTGTAGGCACTTTCAAGATCCCATCTGCTGCACTTGACTTAAGAAGTGACCTTTGTGATTGCGTATCTCCTAAAAAAAAAAAAAAAAAAAAAAAAGTGATGCGGTCATTTAACTCAGCTGCAACTTTTCATGGAAATGCAGGAAAGACTAACTCATTGAATGATCAGTTGCCTACTTGGAATGCAATAAGTGGCTTCCACAGCTTATTTTTGTTTTCCAATAGAAAATCACAGCCTGCAGATGATCAGTGTGTGCAGATTTCTCCAGAGGCTGTTTAGAATGAAAAATGCTTTCACGGTTAAGCAAAAATGTATAAAAGGGCTTCTGAAGTAAATGTTTTTTCTCTTATGTAGTTAAATAGATCATTTTGCCTGAAGTTCTGGGTGGACAGATCATAGGCAAAAGCAAGTGTGAAAGGATTTAAGTTTCTAACAAAATTACAGCACCCAAAGGATGGGGTATTTTTCATGAAGTTATTTCCTAAAGGAAGGGATAGTGCAATTCTGTCCTGAGATTAATTTTACATTCTCCAAAATACATTTAAAGTACTTACTATATTTTTAAGTAAGCTTTTTATTTCATGACCATACAGTAAAGAAACCAAAGTAAAGAATCTTAACTTCTGGCTTATGCTACACTTTAAATGAGCAAAGTATTCTTTAACAGGGAAAAGTTGAGACTGAACATTCTTTTTTGCAATGGCATATTCTAAAGACAAGGCAACCGTCTTCTGAGAAAGGTTAATGACGTAGATATTTTAGAGACCAGCAGAAGGTTGTATGAACAGTAACAGCCTCAACAAAAGCTGCTATGAAGTTTAACCCTTTTCCAGCAAAAAAAAAAAAAAGAAAGAAGAAGGAGAGCTTCTTTAAGAATACAAAGATAAATACTTAAATAAACATATTTTGGAGAACGTAAAATCAGTCTCAGGATGAAATGTCACTATAATTTCCCTAGGAACCAAATATGGTTAATTTCTACCCACCCCCGACCATGAGTATGTAAGATGCATTTTCTTAGGGGTTTTGTCCTTCTTTGTTTGAAATTACTAGACACTGAAGTACCAGGTAAATGCTTCACTTTCTTGGTTTCCTGTTTATTTACTTATTTTGTCTAGATAAGTCTTCACTTTTAAATAAAAAGAAATCTTCCCAGCCCAAAACGTACACGCAGGCCCTTCAAACCTCAGGTCTTAAAATCACCCAGGTCTTAAAATCAGGAAAGTCCTTTAAGCTTTAAGAACAAATGTGTATAATTTAACTACTTAGTACGCAGGTTTAGTCAGTTTAGTGAGTTAGAGGAAACCACTGTAATCTTGGGGCCAGTTTCTATGTATTGGCAGGAAATAGAAAAGATTTTTGTGTGATCTCCCAAGCTGTCCAGCTGAAAATTACATGGATTCAGAAACAGACCATGTCAGTGATTCCAAATCCCCATGAAGACTACTTTTTGTCACTTTTGAAGAAGGCAGCCATTGACTTATAATAGGAAACGTGGGGAGCTGGGCTGTCAGTCCCAGTAGCGATGGCAGTGGGAGGAGAAAGCAGCCAGTCCTGCTTAATCTGGTGAGATTGTGCACTGCAGAGATAGGAAGAAGACATCGAGTGTGTATAAAGGTAGCCTTACCCATGGGCTTGTGTGTATCAAAGTACCAAAAGCATAAACCTTAAAGCAGGAAAATGTGATCAACATTCATAGATTTGCTACATTGGACGTTACATTCAGGTTAAACACTAAAAAGAACTCAATGGAGATTTTCCAGGATTTATAAATTCTCTCTCCGATGTAGAAATGTGTAATTGGTATAGCATATGGCTTCATCCTTTGGTGAACTTGCCTATATAAAACTTTGCAAATAGAATTTATTTATTTGTTTCTTAGTCTATGCTTTCTTTGGAATTGGAATTATTAATAACTCCTAAGTGGCTATTGTGAAATCTTTCCTTGTTAAGCACATTTTCCTAGCTTATGTTAATTTCACATTTCGTTGAATGTGCCCGTTCCTCTGGCAGTATATAAAATTGCCAGACAGAAATTCTGCACCCAAAGTATCAGGGTAATATTAACATTTAAGTTTTTTATAAGAGGTTCTCAGCAAGGATCTAAAGAAAAATTATTCTATAACTTTTGCTGCCAGTTGTGAAAGACTTTTTTTTAAATGTTTTTAACCAAGCTGGACTCATTTGTTTATTTGAAGGAAAAAAATTAAAACCTTAGAAGTAAATTAAACACATTGGCACAGATAATGTCGTTTTATTTGTACATTTCTGGCATAATGTGCTGAGAAATACTAATTCTTTTGACTCCCTGCCAATTTTCTACTAATCAAAATGGAGAAGATATGCACTGTTTGGATTATACCTAAAAATAGTTGTGCTACAGTCACATCAGCAAATGGAATTAAATTAATTTCTCTTTCTTCCTCTTCACATACACCCTCTGCACCATTTAAATTTCCATCTAGAATATTGCTCCTGAATCTCATAATTTTTTATTCAATGCATCCCAAATAACATTGCTACATTGCAATGATTTTTAAGCAAACTCTATTGAACTACTCTTCCAGCAGGATAACACTCTCCTGAAAATGCCATGTTTAGTCGGCTGTCATTTAAGGAGCCTCTACTAGATAGCTGTTATAATGTAATCAAAGAGGTAGGAATACTAGAAATAGATACTTTGTAGGCTAATTTACCTCATCAATAGTCTTTTTACCCTTTTGTAGGTGGAGGGCGGTAGTGCCTGAATCAATCAGATTCGATCATTTGGTCATAGAACAGGTAAGCGGCTTCAAATCCGATTGCTCTAATGACAGACTGCAAAAAGAAGCTCCCACACTGCTGGCACTATCAGAGCATGATCTTTGCAGTACCGTTAGCAGCACCCAAGAAGGCTTTGTAAGCAACTGCCTTTAAACCTTTGCCTTCTCTTGATGTTTGGCAATGATCATGTCCCCAGCTTCTATACCTGAAGATCATTGTTGCCTTAGAAACACCATACTCACTAGCCCTTTTTGGAGCACTTCTTCGATTCTTTTTTTTTTCTTTTTTTTTTGAGACGGAGTCTCTCTCTGTCGCCCAGACCGGAGTGCAGTGGCGCAATCTCGGCTCACTGCAAGCTCCGCCTCCCGGGTTCACGCCATTCTCCTGCCTCAGCCCCCCAAGTAGCTGGGACTACAGGCGCCCGCCACCACGCCCGGCTAATTTTTTGTATTTTTAGTAGAGATGGGGTTTCACCGTGTTAGCCAGGATGGTCTCCATCTTCTGACCTCGTGATCCTCCCACCTCGGCCTACCAAAGTGCTGGGATTACAGGCGTGAGCCACTGCGCCCAGCGTTGGAGCACTTCTTCAATTCTTTCTGAGACAGGGTCTCACTCTGTTGCTCAGGCTGGTAGTGCAGTGGCACAATCATGGCTTACTGCAGCCTCGACCTCCCAGGTTCAAGTGGTCCTCCCACCTCAGCCTCCTGAGTGAGTAGTTGGGACTACAGCCACCTGCCACCAAGCCTGGCACTTTTTTTTTTTTTTTTTTGTATTTTTTGTAGAGACAGAGTCTCCCTATGTTGCCCAGGCTGCTCTTGAACTCCAGGGCTCAAGCAGTCCGCCTGCCTTGGCCTCCCAAAGTGCTGAAAATATGAGCTTGAGCCACCATGCCCGGCCTTCAATTCTTGAATAAGCTAGAAACATCTAGAACATCTAGTTCTTGCTACATTTCTTTTCCTAGGAGCATTAATTTCTCACAAATCATTTCCCAAAGCTCTGATTTTCAACATCTCTCAACATTTACAGTTCCATTTTTCCTCTCTCTCCATATTCCCTTGCTCATAGCTGTTAATTAGGAGTAGCAAGACCATGCTGTTTTCTTCCCACTTATGACACAAAACTTACCTATGATGCATTTTAAATGTCAGGTTTGGGTTTCTTCCTGAGAATTTCAGTATTGCTCACAATTAGGTGGCAACTCCAAGCAGATAAAAATTTAAATACTTGTTTGTATTTTCCTATCAAAGGTGTTCAGGATGAGTTTAATATTTGGGGTGTGGGACTATCTTAGGCTTTCTTTTTTCTGATATTGTCACTTCATAACCATGTGACCTTGTCAGTCTCATTATGTTGGTTTCAAAAGGTAACATTAGTTGTTCCACCTTCAACTATTTGCAAATTAGTTTTGCTAATTATTATTAGGCTAGCTGATTTGTGGGAATTGTGGGTAAAATTTTAGGGGTGTAGAAAACTCTTTCAAGAAGATGGCCCACTATGGCCACAATTGCTGTCTAACTGTAGTTCCCACTGTGCCCAATGACTTTGGGGAAGTCAATCAGTTTCCTTGCCATTCAGGTTCACTTCCTACAAAGCCTGATCAGTAGCCTTTGTTTGTAAATCTCTTTGAGATGCTGTGACAGAAGTTCTTTGCTTTGCAAAATATCTTTTTGAATACTTTCTCCTGGCCTCCTTTTCCCTTTCCTAGCAACTCCACCCACATAAATCCCTCCGTCTTCTTCTTATTCTTTTTTATTTAAGTGAAAAGAACAACTAAGAATAGCAAAAATATATATAATAGCACATGCATTCAAACAAATGGTCCTTCATTTTTTGTTGCGCTTAAAGTTCCACAGAAACCACAACTGAATAAAATAATCTTCCCAAACATCAGATTAAAAAACCTGTTTGCTCTGTGCTGAGCAAAAGTGATTGTTTAATGATTCTTAACCCACAGACACTTTGACGAAAGGAAGCCAATTTGGAAAATTACTCAACTCTACAATTTTGCATTGAGTTATAAATACTAAAAGCAACTATCTAGATTATTCTCCTTTTTCTTGGAATAGCAATTCGGAGATGAAAAGCACTGAGAGCAACAGGAGTTTATATTTTTGCACACCTCTTCTTTATGGATTGCAGGGTATTGAGTTTCTCTGTTCCCAACCTAATAAACAGGGACAAATCTACAGGAACTTTACTGGCTTACAATTTCTGTTATGTTAACTACAGGAACGCACCTGCAATCTTGAAGTCCTTGTAAAAAATGCTCTTAAAGAGTAAACATTAATAGACATTCCAATAACATTTTCTTCACTCAAGGGATTTTTTTTTTAAACCATTATAAGTAACATTTTAGTAAGATGCTCTTTTTAAAGAACTCATTGTGCTTAACTGATTTTGTGATCAATTCAGAGATAGTGTGTTTTTTTTTTCTTTTCTTAAAATAGGCATACTTAAGTAAAACTGAGTCACTCAGAAGAATTCTGGACTCTTCAGCATGGGAAAGATCTTGATGTGTCTAGTAAACACTACCCCAGCCCCGTGCAAGGTTATACCTAGATCAATGCCAATCTAGAGAGATGATCTGGTGAGATCATTTTGAGATTTAAAGACCTGGTCTACTGAATAGCCCGGCCTATCAGCAAATGTTTCTTTTATAGCAAACCCAGATCCCTCATCCTGTTTTAACTCATGACTGATCTCAGGGAAATCTGAAAAACTGAGGACTGAGTCACTATTCTTTATAAAAATCCTTTTGATGGCCAGGCACAGTGGCTCACACCTGTAATCCCAGCACTTTGGGAGGCTGAAGCGGGTGGATCGCTTGAGCCCAGGAGTTTGAGACCAGCCTGGGCAACATAGCGAAACCTCATCTCTACCAAAAATACAAGTTAGCCGGGCATGGTGGCATGTGCCTGTAATCCCAGCTACTCAGGAGGCTGAGGTGGGAGGATCACTTGAGCCCAGGAGGTCAAGGCTGCAGTGAGCCCTGATCGTGCCACTGTACTCCAGCCTCAGTGACAGAGTGAGACCCTGTCTCAAAAACAAACAAACAAACAAAAAACCCTCTTGGTGATATGTATGTAAAACTGTGACACCCTCTCCTCAACTTTCTATGCACTCAATAATTCCATTTGCTTTATAAACAACTTCAAATCCATTCATTCTTTCTGTTGTTCACTCGTGAATCATTTCCAGTAACAGGGATTCCTTCTAGCTAGAGACAAGAAAGAGCACAACATGATACAAAATATTAAGTTCAGACCTGGTCTGATGTCATCAACATGTCGTCATTCCTGGAACCATGCTAGTAACTTTTTTCAGTCACCAGAGTCACAAAGCTCTGAAGATCAGAAGAAAATATTGTGCAAAGTGAAGAAGTATAACATGAAGATTAGTAAATCTTTACAGTACTGTAAAAAGCATCCTGTAAGCGTGGGACAAAACACACAATATACATTTTAAAAATGTAAATTCCATCATAGATAATTTATGTTTTATAAATTATAAAATATATAATTTTTTTAAAAAACATAAAATTTTTCCCAGACCAGGCAACCAATTAAAACCCCCTCTGGAAAGGGCACATGTTTACAACTCTCTTCAAACCTTTTGAGTGTTAATATACC
Source organism: Hylobates moloch (assembly GCF_009828535.3). NCBI lineage: Eukaryota > Metazoa > Chordata > Mammalia > Primates > Hylobatidae > Hylobates > Hylobates moloch. Next base: position 19,403,809 of record NW_026652278.1, on the reverse strand, counting down.
TAAAGGGACAAACAAATTTTATATTTGTTTCTTTGAGATGGGGTCTCACTCTATCACCCAGGCTGGAGTGCAATGGCATAACCACAGGTCACTGTAGCCTCAATCTCCCAGGCTCAAGCGATCGTCCCATCTCACCCTCCCCTGAGTAGCTGGGACAGGCATGCGCCACCATGCCTGGCTAATTTTTGTGTTTTTTGTAGACACATGGTTTTGCCATGTTGCCCAGGCTGGTCTTGAACTCCTGAGCTCAAGCAATCCACCAAGGCTCAAGTGATCCTCAGCCTCCTGAGTAGCTGGGACTACAGGCACATGCCACCACACCCAGATTTTTTGTTTGTTTTTTGTGGAGACCGGGTCTCCCTATGTTGTCAGAGCTGGTCTCAAACTCCTGGGCTCACTTGATCCTCCAGCCTTGGCCTCCTAAAGTGCTGGGATTGCAGGCATGAGCCATTGTGCCTGGCAGAGACAAATAAAGTTTTTCACATTGTATGTGCTGGGAAAACACTTGGGGAGCGTAACTGTATAGAGGATTTCTGTGATTTGTCTTTTGTGATTCCTATGTTCATCTGTTCTTAATTAAGGGTATCGTGTACTGAGTGAGGGTGCTGTATGGGATGTGCCCAGCCTGAAAAGGAGCCTGTCCCCAAGGCAGTCACACCCTGGCTGGGGAGATTAGACATCCGTGTGTTGAAAAATGACAAAATATGAGGCAGGTGTGGTTGAATGCCAGCTGCTTGGGCCCAAAGTAGAGCTCTAGACCAGTGCTATCTCATAGAAACACAATGCAAGCTATATATTTAATTTTATATTTTCTAGTACAATTAAAAATTAAAATAAATAGATAAAATTAGTCTTTCAATATGTAATTGATGTAAAATATTTTTATGAAATACTTCACTTTTAAAAATACTAAATCTTTGAAATCTGATGTGTATCTTCCATTTCTAGCCCATCTTAATTGGAACTAGGTGCATTTCAAGGCCTCAATAGCAGGAGAGAGTGGATGGTAGGGTGGCATAACCTAGAGGCTGGATAACCACATGGACCTTAGATGAGGAGAGAAAATGGCATGAATGGCCATTCCAGGGGAAGTTATAAGGAGAAGAAAACTGCATGAACAAAAACCTAGAGTTATGGGGAGTCAAGAAGAACGATCAGACAATGAATAGGCAATTGCAGGTACTTCATTTGATAGAGTAATTGGAGATAAACCTGGAAAGTGGTTTGGGAACAGATCAAAAAGTTTATGCAAAAGTGTTGAACTCTAATCTTCCTAAAAGCATGGAGATTTATAAGCAAGAGTGTCAGGATTAAAACAGTGTTTTAGAAAGATTCACCTGGCATCAGAAGGCATGATGGGTAGATATTAACATCTCAGTTAATCTTCAAAGTAATTCTGAGTTAATAAATTTTAAAATCTCATTGTACAAATCAGAAAACTAATATTTATGTAATTTCATATATGTGAGCTCACTATTAAATTGCTTTTTTTTTTTTTTTTTTGAGACAGCGTCTCACTCTGTCACCCAGGCTGGAGTGCAGTGGTGTGATCTTGGCTCACTGCAACCTCTGCCTCCCAGGCTCAAGTGATCCTCCCACCTTAGCCTTCCAAGTAGCTGGGACTACAGGCATGTACCACCACATCTGGCTAGTTTTTGTATTTTTTGTAGAAACAGGGTTTTGCCATGTTGCTCAGGTTGGTCTCAAACTCCTGGACTCAAGCCTTCAGCCTGCCTCAGCCTCCCAAAGTGCTGGGATTACAGACGTGAGCCACTGCGCCCGGCTGACCTTTTTGATTTTTATGTATCAACTTCAGGAGCTGACTCAGAGAAACACACTCCTACCAAGCAGGTTTCTGAGTGCATAAGTATGAGGGCCTGTTAATTGCCCAAGGTCATGCCCCTATGGAGGTAATGCATATGAGCTCAGGCCGTTCGTTCAAGGCAACAGGTGAGCAGAGATCAAGTCTAGGTGCCTGACTCCTAAGTTACTCTCTTTTTCATGTCTCCAAACTACTTGTCCATTCCCTACCAGACTAGAGGTTCCTTTAGAACTTGTCTTTTTATCTTTAACTCTGCAGTGCCTGATGCATTACCACATACATGGTATGCACTCTGAATATTCATTGACTACATTCTACCAGAGTCAGAGAAACAAGCTCTCTAGCTCCCGCGACAGTCCAGGCACATAGTGGTAACAGGCCTAACTGGAGCTGAGCACTGCAAGAAGATGTGATATAACCCTCTGTTTCTTTTGTACATCCAGATTTTCACTATTAGACACAAAGAATAGTTTCTCTAGGAAAAGTGCTAAGCCTCAAATTGCAATGTATAATGTATGGGACAACCTCTGCTGGTATCACAGGAAACAATGAGGTTTTCCAAATATTTCTAAGAAATGCACTTATTTCTAGAAATGGCACGTCGATTGTTGGAATTCTGTACCTAACCAACATAAATGCTATGATTATGAAGGTGGTATACGCTGTATGAAAATGTACATCATTATTTAAAAATAGGCATTTCACCAAAATTGCTAGATGAGAACTACGTGTTCTAAGTTCTAGGTCAATTGTCAATGGGAAAAATATACTTGATTTATTTGTCACTTATTGTATTATATCTTAAATGGGATTCTTTCCTTTCTAACTGAGAGACTCAGAGACATTGTTCTCACTGGACTCTACAGGGAAAAAAAAGCCCCATCCCAAGCCCCAGTGCGTTCCGTGGACCCAAACAGTCATCGTAGCTAAGAGAGCAGATTTCATTTCATTAATGTACAGATTTCTATTTTAAATGTTACTTCTGCCTGTTAATACTGTAAGAAATAATATATCCATAAAAATATATTTAGGGCAAACAAACATCACAGCCCTCTCAAAGTTTCAAAACACATTCATAATCATTATCTTCCCATCTTAGCACAAAAGCTAGAGTTTATATGGGATCTTTAGCTGGTCCAAGTTATATGGATTTTTGCCTTTTGACAAAACATTAAGACTTTACTTGAGATTTTTAAATTGTAGGTGTGTTCTCAGTAATGCAGAATTCATTTCAAATAACATTATATTTTTATTCCCTTACCGGGATTATTGTCTGCAAGAAACTCAGTGTTGAGGCTTCACACCGGGAAGGTGGGAGCCAGGCAGAGGCTGACATGAGGAAACCTCCATGGGCCATGACCTTGGGACATTTGCAGGCCCCCTGCTTCGAACACTCAAGAAAACTATTTGGTAAGAATGCATTTCTCTGTGTCAGCTCCTCAGATTGATATTTGAAATCAGAAAGCCACTTTAATAATTCACAAGGTAGCGGTCACAAGGCCTATTACACACGCTGTGGGCATGACCAGATATTCTTTCTCTATACCCAGGGAAGACAGTACAGCCAAAAGGCTCACAGTAACCCTGGGGTTAGAACTGAGAAGCCTGGTTGCAAGGACTCACTAGTGCATCCATTTTTACTGTGGTCCGGAACACTGGAAGTCTGCTGGCTTTGAGACCGACCCTTCCCTAGATAGGGATTGGATGGGCACTGCCAGCAGTGGACTCTGTGTCTCTCCTTTTTCTGTCACCAATAGCCAAGTGCCCCTCCCCTCTCCGCCCCATTCCCCAGGAGACAGATTCTTCCTTTATAGAAGTCGAGACACCTAAGCAGGTCGGTCAAGTCGTGTCGACCTGACTGTCTCTTTACGAGGACAACATGTCTTTGCTCTCATCCATTATTTGACTTAGGAGGGCTGGTAGTCAGGAGGAGGTTTTGCTGCTTTCCCTACAACTCTTGAGATCAAAGCACATGTCCCATAGAAAAGCTACTCGTCCCTTTTCTACACTATAGGAACCCAGATACTTGATTCTGTTAATCTTGCTAATGGAAATAGCATTTTTCCATTTTATTTAACAATATAGCTCTTTTCCTTAAACACATTAAATATATGTCTAACCAGCATTCAAATCTTTCTTTCTCTGATCTGTATGTCAGATGAATTTGAACTCTAATTACATTTTCCTGATCCATATTGTAGAAACATCTTCGCTAACTGTGCCTCCGAAAATGCCACACTCTTAGGTCTGGACTCTGGACAGATGTCTTAGACTCTGGACAGATGTCTAAGAGGTGAATCATGTTTATGCAGGGGATAAAAATGATGGTTTTGTGATGGCACTGAGGAACTAGATTCAATCTAACACATGTTAGATTGCAGTTGCAGGGCAAAGTTTGAAACTTGTGGCAAAAAGATGATTGCATTCTTAGGCTTTTTGTTTCCAACCAATATAATAATATATTGTCACCTTACTGCATTACAAATGCAATTATAATACAATAATACAAATACAATTTATAATCATTTATTCATTTGTTTTACCTACTATGTGCTGGGCCCAATAGAGTATAGGGCAAGGCAGACACTGTCCTCAAAATCAGGAAGCTACTGTAGCTAATGTTTCCACCACTTGCACTTTTGAAGAATTAGTAGAGACACAGTAAACAAGTGCTTTTTAGAGTTCATTTCTCAGAAATCAGAACGAACTTGCAGGATGTCAGTCCGCTTGGGAAAGGTGAGAAAAGGATTTTATTCCTTTTTAAGGGTGACCACAAAACCCATATATTGGGTATGTCAAAGTTAATATTATATATACACATGCATATATATGTGTATATATGTATATATATGTATATATCTTTTTAGGTAAAATATATGGGATAGTCCCACAAGCTCTTCTCTGAGGCCCCGTGGGGCAAGATGTGTTTTGGGATTCAGAATCTGGAGGTTTCAGGAAAGTAATATGGTTCATATACTAGATATTACGTAACACCTAAGCAGATATCAGATATTACATAACACCTAAGCAGGGTCCAGATCAGCATCTTATAATCCAACATTGGTGTCTCTACTGTGAAATGTATGATTATTCACAGTAAGTGGGTAAATAATGACTATAAATAGCCTCACACCACTTCAAGTCAGATCTTGCTGCCAAATGAGTTCAAGTAAGGTCACGTTTGCTGCCAAATGAGTTATGGAAAAAGACTCTTATCTTCAGAGCTTTCTGGATTTGGGAATTTGGAATAAGAAGTTGTGGACCTGTATTATGGGATGTTCCTTTATAGAAAACCATCTACTGTTTAGGAAAGGCAATAAAATATATTTAAACCTACCAGTTATATTACATCAATTGATTTAGTAGTAATATTATTCAGCAATTAATTAATTTGAGGAATAAACACTTATTTAACAGTGGCAATACCAGGGAGATTTTGAACCAGCTAAGGTTACATCCTGTTAGCAGATATTAATAGCCAAAGGCATGATTGTGATACGGGGACAACTTTTTTGGAAACAATCCACAGTAGTCAGTATATTATATAGCCAACCTTCTGTTTAGCAGAGACCAACCTGTCAGCTAAGAAAATATCTTTAGTGAATACAATGCTGGTTTCAAAGAATCTCAGAATTGGAAGTGAACTTAAAAAAATCACTGTAGCCCATCCACCTCTCGGAGCAAAGATTCTTCTTATTCTTGAGACATCAACCCCTTTAAGATTACAAAAGAAAAAAAGAAAAGGAAAGAAAAAGAAAAAAGGCTATGATCTTCATCCCAGTAAGATGCACATAATCTACATATGAAAATCATCACAATTATTTTCAAGGGGTCCATTAAGAACTCCTGCCTTAGATTCTTGCCGTATTTGAAAAGAAAGCTAAGGTAAAATTTCACAGCAATCTTAGTACCGCAGAGAGCTTCTTTATTTTAAGCTGCTTCATAAATTGCCTGTGGTCATGTGTCTTGGTGTCTTCTCTGACATTTATCTCAACTTATGATTTTCTATGCAATATTTATAAGATAAATATTTTTGAACTCATTGTAACCTTTTGTTTTTACCTTAAAGGTTGGAAAGAGGAAAAGTAATGACATTTTAGCTTTTCTCTTTGTATTTTTACATTCCATATCATCCATAACTCAGATGGGTGAAAAAAGAAAAAGAAATCCTGTAAGGAAAAGGCCTAAAATATCCTACTAGTAAATATATCAAGCACCAATTTTCAGTTTGACATTAACTGAGAAAGGAAATGATGAAGTAAATTTTCTAAGTGTTGAGCTGTCACGGGAAAAATGATTTATATTAGTCTCTGGCATGAAATCATGATTTAGATTTGTCAGTATTAGGCCACAATTTATTTTCTTTGACATCTGTAGGAGACTGAGGGGAGAGGGTTCTGGGTGTGTTGCAGTGTACACTTCCTCTGCACTCTCATCTGAATTGTTCATGAAGAGCATCCTTTTCAGCCTAAGTGTCTGAAAGAGGCTCACCAACCTGCCATGAGGCAGTGCCATGGCAGATCTGCAGAAGGAGTGCATGAACCCCCAGCCACACTGATTTCTAAGTGAGCAATGGCTTCCTCCACACATAGACAGAAAAACTTTCCTTGAGCTTCTTTCCATTCAGTCTAGCAAAATGGAACATAAATGGTCCCCAGTACAAGCCGGATCCCACCTGAAGTCTCACCTGTTAACTTGGCTCCATCAAACAGCTTGCCTCATTGTCTTCACGTGCACACGAGGCCAAGCCAAGGAAACGCCAGGTAGGCTGGAAAAATAAGCCTAGGTGATTGGTTTCTGGCCCATCATGCAATATTTCTTATCAGGCTCTGCAACTGGGCTTTGGCTGGGCCTCAGCCCAGAGTCTGGGGCGAATGGAGAGCTCCTCCTTAGATCAAGTGGCCAAGGGATGTGGAGGTTTTCCTCTCACATTGTTACCATTGAGGACCATTTCTTCTCCCCTCCCAGTATGAGAAAAACACTCAGTCATAATAATTAATGTACTTTGGAGCTATTTGGTGTCAAAAAAATACCATGAAGATTACAGAACACAGAATCTGAAACAACCTTGAGAACAGTATGCTGAGTCAAAGAACCAGACACAAAAGGCACATCTTGCATGAGTCCATTTTTATGAAATATCCAAAAAAGGCAAATTCATAGAGACAGAATGTAGACTAGTGGTTGCCAGGGGCTCGGAGGAGCGGGAGGGAAGAGTAATTGCTTAATGGGTCTGTGGCTTCCTTTTGGGGCGAAGAAAGCTATGCGGAACTAGATAGTGGCAATGGTTGTACAACCTTTTGATTGTACGAAATGCCACTGAATTGTGAGCTTTAAAATGACTAAAATGCTGAATTTTATGTTATGTGTCTTTTACAATAAAAAGAAAAATCCTATAGGGTTCTTTTCTATTAGGCTTGCAATTTGTTTAGCTAAACAAAATCATGTAAAACCAAAACTGGGGAAGCTATTTTAGTAAAAGAGAAAGGAAGAAAATTACTGTCACTTGAACAACGGTGAAATATATTTTTATCAGCGTTTAACGCACGCAAGGAGGAATCTTAGTCTTCATAAGCCAATGCGATTTCTTCTTTTTACAGATAAAGAAGTTAAGACTTTTGTGGTAACCCAGTCTTCAGGAACAGACATCTAGATTTGAGTCTTTCTCTGCCAGATTTAGGGGCTATGCGATTTAAGTGCAGTTACTTGGGCTCTCCGAACCTCAGTTTCCACATCAGTAAACTGAAAATATCTAGGGCTGATCTTTTGAAAATATCATCAGACCTCATGATTCACCAAAGCCAAATCAATTAGAAGTTACTTCGAGAAGAGAGAATACCACCATGACAAAGTCTTAGCAGTGCCTCCTAAGAAGGAAGTCAAAATGGATATTTACAGGGTTTTAGCACCTGGGGCACGTATGATTCACAGCAGGCCTTTCAAGATGCAACCGGTTGAGATTGGGCAGGCTTTGCAACATAATAGTGTAAGATTGGCCGGCTTAGCAGTGCAAAGGTCTTGAAGCAAGTCTTGACACGTAAACTGTTGTTTGAATAGCAAGCTGCTTGCCTGTTGTCTCAGATAAATTCCTACAGGAATTTTCTGAAGCAAACTGTGCAGTTATTTATTGATTTACAGTCTTACTCCTGTTGAGGGAAGGATTCCTGGAACAAATAACTAAATTGTGATAACACAGGTGGTCTCAGTTTCAGTCCTGAGTCTGTCATGTCTGATACAGGTTGGAGTTCCCAGAGATGCTATGGTCACGTGTCAAGGGCATAGCCTGGGCACTCAATAAATCCTTCATTTTTTTCCCATCACCACCATTTCCACTCAAAACTTGCTCCTTGATAGTGAATCTCTGTCAGAACTAGAAGCAAGGTTTGTGCTGTACAGACCGGAACACTTCCTGCCATCCACAGTCAGACTGGGCTCCACTTCTTTGGTCAAAGGCAAATTAATTCAGCTACAATAAAAAGTCCCAAGTTTTTTCACCACCCTGAATGAGGCAGCAGCAGAGCGCAGGATTATGATGCTGACAGACCAAGGCCCTAGGTTCCCTGTCGCTTGATTTGTGACCCTCAGCCAGTTATTTCCCTCTTCCAGCCTCACTTCCTCATCTAGAAGATGAGGACGATCGCGCTTAGCAGATAATACACACTCGGCTAACTTTTTAAATTAAGTAAATAAATTGTTCTCTCAATTTTTATTTAAAGTTTTTTTCTAAGGTTGCAAAAATATGAAGCTTTTTGTTTCGTTTCCATTTGTTTCCGGTTGTCCCTTATCTTCTGGGAGGACCTGGGTTACGGCTCCCTGGACATGAAGGAATCAGCCTTTCATGTGGGATCCTGGGCCTGACCTGTTCAGAGGGAGAATGCGGAATCTCATGGGACAAGGTGGGTGCAAGGGACCCACAGACAGATTTTTCAAACCAAAGGTTAGATAAACATGATCAAATCTAAAAATATTCATTCTTAGCTACTCTCCTCTTCTCTTTTCCTGTGACTTTCAACACCCCTCATGCAGTTGAAATTTGTAGCCATTCCCATTCAACCTGCTTTGCTGCCTAGGGGTCAAATATAACAGAGTTTTTTTGCTTGTTTGTTTTTGTTTTTGTTTTTGCAGTATTTATTTGTATAAACTACTAGTTTTCTGACTACAGAAACATCTGCATCCATATGGCAGGTCAAATCCATGCTATCAGAGAATTGTGGATAATTCTAATTTTGAACACTTTGAATGGAAGCTTTCAGAAAAGGCCCCTGAACTGGGGATTGGAACCTGCATGGGTTCTAATTCTTTCTGCCCCCAGTAAGTTTGTGGGAGCAATTTTATATCTGATAACCCCAGTGTTGAATGTGCAAAGGCTGCTGGTTGAACCGGGTAACCACTAAGGTATATTCTTAGCTCTGATTAATTATAATTACCCTACTTTTAACCATTGACGTATTCTTGAAAGTTCAGGCTTTCCTTAAAGGCAAATCCCATCACTTTCTCAGGGGTTTTAAAAGAAATCCAAGTTAATTAATTAATTTATTTATATATTTATATCAAGAAACATTTATTCAGCTCCAACTAGAAGCCAGGTACTATGTTAGGTCATGGGGTCATGGAAACCCAGGGCCCTGGAGGCCTGGAGGAGGGCGTGACCAACATAAGTCTCTAACTTGGCAGGGTTTACTGTGAGACCCCCAAGGAGGGAGTAGATTCTAACACTGGCTGGGACAGTCAGGGACAGCATCACCCACAAGGTACTAATGGGCTGAATCTTGAGTGGTGAATTGTTTTTGCCCAGATGAAAAGGACATTCCAAGCAGAAGGAAGAAACTCTCAAAGGCATGCAGGCAAAAAAGAGCAAAGGACGTGTTCTGTGTTCCAAAGACTGCAGGAATATTTGCATGGCCGGAGCAGAGGCTGCCAGGCTGGCCCAGTGGGAAAGGATTCCTGATAACAGGCAAAAGCTGGATTGGGAAGGAGTTTATATATCTTAATAAGAATTTTGGACTTCATTCTGTAGGGAAGAGAGTCACTGAAGATTTTAAGTACAAGAATAACTGGGTCAGATTTGAGTTTTTTCACAAGCAGTCCCCGGTCACAGGGGAGATGGATGGGTGGAAAAAGAACTAAAGAAGATGGCAAGAGAAGGCCATCAATTTCAAAATGGGAGACAGGTGGAGGAGCAGTTTGGGGAAGTTCACAGTAAACAGATGCGTGGTTTAAGACTCTTGCATCTGTGGCGATGCAGGGAGAGATGGCCACCAAGCAGCTAGGAAAATAGATTTGTGCCTCAGGGAAGGGTTAGAGAACAAGGGACTTGTTGGAGGGACTTTTTACTTTTAGCTTCAGGTTAGAAGTTAAATGCGAAAATGATCTAATACACCAAAAACACCCCCAAAATAAGTAGGAAAATAATGATGAGGAGAAGACAAATGATGGGGAAGAGAACAGTCATTTCTACAGTTTTCCTTGGGCTGGTTTTCAAAATGACAAGTCTTTTTTACATGTTGAAGGATAAATATCTCTTTTGGATAGCCAACTTAGACATCATATGAATATAATAATGGCCTCATTGTCTCTAACTCAACACTCTGCGATGATGCCCTGAGTAATTGTAAATGCTCAAGATGCACAAAGATGCAAGCTCCAAGGATACATCTGCATACATCCACTGAAGATCACATTTGAAACCTTAATAGCTTAATAACAGATAAGAAAAATATGATTCCAGTATTATTAAATATGTATGCATGTGTATCCATATATGTGGCGTGTGCATGTGAGTGATGTGTATATGTTCACATTCTTTCTCCTCCTAGGAAAAGATGATGCATTAGCTCAGGTGAGTTGCCCAGGAATAGCTAGGAAAAGGTCATGCTCTCCTTCTTCAGAGTTTTAGCCTGTTGTCCTCATATGCCCAATTTATGCAGGACTTTCCCCTACATCATCGAAAGAATGTGTTTGGCACCGGGGCCTCGGTATCAAGCAGACAACATATTTCTTACTTTAGAAGTGCAACTGGTAGAATAAAGAGCCTGAGAACCGGAACTGCTGCCAGAAATAGCAGGGCAAATTCACCCACTTCCAAGAAGGTCACTCAGTCTCAGAACAGGGTGCAGGCAGATTGAAGCAAATTCTTGGCACTGCCTCTGCCATGTCTGCCTGTTGCATAATGGACGGCCCTTAGTTCTCTTGATTGAGAGCGCTGGTGTTGACCCGGCATTTTCTGTTCCTCTCTGTTATATCATTTTCCAGCCCATGTCAAAACAATCACTATTGTCAGTGACCTTCCCTAATAACTCAGTCTCTCTTCTGTATTTAACAGCTAGCTACCTGTTGAGAATCCTATTTTTAACAAACAATTATAACCTAAGAGCTGTCATCTGTCAGGTTTTAAATGTTTGTTAAAAATAGGAGTCCCAGACATGCCGCCATTAGGCAACAGAAAGCCATAAACAAGGGGAAGAGCAAGCAACAGCAGGAGATGTTAATCACATCTGAATTCATTACTAAACTTCCACTTTGGAAGGGCCATAGTCAGTGGCAAATCAGGCAGAGTTGGAGGGTGATTGCTCTTAACAGAAGCAGCTCTACTGACCTTCAGGAAATTATGTCCTATGGACATCCTGCTCACATTAATAAATGAGAGCAATGCTCTTTTGGTGCAGGGGGAGGACCTGTCCTAGAGTAGGAATTGGAAAAATAAGATAATGTCTCAAGAATGATGCATAACTCAGGAGAGTGCTTTGAAACCATAGCTAATTTTTCCTCTTTTACTTAGCACCACACGAACTGCTTTTATGCATTACATCACTTGACCTAAGAGAACACTGTGAGGCAAGTACTGTGTTGTCACATTTTACTGATGAGGAAACTGAGGCTTAGAGAAGGTCAAATAACTTGCCCAAGAAGACAGAGCTGGGAAATGGCTGTATAGGACTTCAGGAACCCAGGCACTTTCCATAGAGCCCACCCTCTTAACCACTCCATTCTTTCTCCTACCTATGACACAAAATGCCCTTTTATGAAAACTGAAGCAGAAGCACCACCTCTCCACCCCATTGCTGGACTCTCTGATTCAAGCCACACTTGGCCAGGAGGGTGGTGGCAGCCTGGGCTCTGGTCAAGAGAGAACTCTCTAAATCATCCTCCAGTTGGGGAGTGAAGGTGGTAATTTGTTCCATGGCCTCATTCTGTCTGATTCAACACTCTGCCACAATGCCCTGAGTAATTGTAAATGCTCAAGATGCATAAAGATGCAAGATCCAAGGATACATCTGTATATACGTCCACTGAAGGTCACATTTTTAACCTTAATAGCTTCTGTTTTTACCCAGGCCCATGACTCCTTTTCTTTTCTCGTGCACGATAGAATATATGCTTTTCTTCCTGAGCTATACCCTACCCATTTCCTTGGTCTTACCTTCATGGTATTTTTCCACTATTTCCTTTGATTTAGGGAAATTCAAATTTTCAAATCTACAGAGCCCTAGGACATGGGAGACTATTAAGTTCACTAGAGCAGAAGATCTTTAAATAGTAGCCCCTGGTAAGTTGGATTTAAAACATCTCTGAAATGCTAATTGTTAAGTGTTTATTGAGGCCCATCATATGCCTGTGCTGAATACTAAAGTACCAAAACATTTCCAAAGAACTTACAGTCCAATTGTACTCCAAAGAATAGAGACAAATATGATATTATATGTAATCAGGTGTGAAAAGCAGCAGAATGTGGTTCAATTGATGGAAGTTTGTTGTATAATCATGTTTTGGTCACACACCTGCAATATCAAGTGAGCTACTATTTTCTCAGTTAAAATTCAAACAAAAGTCCGTAATTTTCTGTGAGAAGCTATGACATCACAATAAAGACACTGATCAGGATTGTTTTCTTTCTGGCATTTAGATTTTTTTTTTATTTGAAGGCCTTTTAATATCTTTGAAATATTTAATAAGAAATGCAGTTACTATTACATATGCAGTTATTAGCCACAGATAGTACTTCTCATTGTAAATAAAAGTTATTTTCCCAGGGCCTACTTGCTCCTTAAATGTTATTTCAAAAATGCATTCTGTGTGATGATACTGTTCTTAGGATTTCACTTTTGGAATCCAAATAACAATAAAGTTCCCTTTCTCCCCGTGAAATGCATCTGTTCGGAGCCCTGATGACACAGAAAGAATTCTCAAGGTCTCCTAGAGAAAATACTTCATCAACTTTACCGCCAACATGAGATTTTGAAGAAGGGAAGACAAGTGCAACCGGCTGAGGATGATACACAGAGGCCTTCTAAATTCTTCTGCAGTTTGTAGTGCTACAGATAAGTTTTTCCATGGAGCAGTCCAACCTCAGTTGCTGCAAGACCTGTTTTTTGTGTGTGTGTGTGTGTGTGTGTTTTTTTTTAAACAAGTCAGTAAACTAACTGGAACTTCTGTCGAGTCTTGTGGCTCTGTATAAATGGGTGCAGATTTAACTTGACACATTAATTTCTTTCTAGAAAACAATTTATATTCATAGAATCATGGAATCCCAGAGAGGGAAGGGCCTTCGCAGTCAGCCGGTCCAAACATCAATGTCGTGCTCGCATTGTTCATTTCAAAAGCAGTCTGTGTTCAGAGCAGCTGCGCTCAGGCCCTGGAGGCTGGTATTTTGCATGTTCTCTGTCCCGTCGGGGCCGTTCAGGATGAACATCACTCGTTGGTGATTATTTTTGCTGGGTGGTATGGACAGATTCTGAGTGATAGGTTGGTAGTTTGTGAGGATTAGAGACCTTGAAAAATGCTATTTATAAAGAGAGATGCCAGTGTTATTATTTTCATCTCTGTGTGAGGAGTCCAAGGCTTAGAAAGACCAAATGGGCAGAGCTTGAATCCAGGCCAGGGAGGCTCCAAAGCCTACGCTCTGATGCTGTTTCTGCCAAACCACACTACTGGGATATTTTAACAAACCCGAGAAAGAATGAGGGAAAATAACTTTTTTTTTTTTTTTGAGACAGAGTTTCGCTCTTGTTGCCCAGGCTGGAGTGCAATGGCACAATCTCGGCTCTCTGCAACCTCCGCCTCCCGGGTTCAAGCGTCTCCTGCCTCAGCCCCCTGAGTAGCTGGGATTACAGGCGCCTGTCACCACACCCGGCTAATTTTTTTGTAATTTTTGTAGAAACAGGGTTTCAACATGTTAGCCAGGCTGGTCTCGAACTCCTGACCTCAGGTGATCTGCCCACCTTTGCCTCCCAAAGTGCTGGGATTACAGGCATGAGCCACCTTACCCGGCCCTTTTTTTTTTTTTTTTTTTTTTTTGAGGCAGGGTCTCACCCTGTCACCTAGGCTCCAGTGCAGTGGGAGGATCTCAGCTTACTGCAGCCTCAACCTCCTAGGATCAAGCGATCCTCCCACCTCAGCCCCAACGAGTAGCTGGGACTACAGGTGTGCACCACCATGCCCAGCTAATGTTTGTATTTTTTGCAGAGATGAGTTTTGCCATGTTGCCCAGGCGGGTCTCAAACTCCTGGACTCAAGCAATCAGCCCACCACTGCCCTGCGAAGTGCTGGGATTACAGGTGTGAGCTAAGGCAAAATAACTTCTTAAAAAATAGATTAAAGTGTATTGTTAGCATGAAGAACTAGAAACTGATTTTTGGGGGGTCACCCAGTAGCTACAGATATCTACCTCCCCTGCTCTGTATTTCTACATTTTTCTTTTCTCTATAGAAAAGTCTATACTTTCAAAAAATTCCAGCATGTAGTTTTATTTTCAGTCTCCCCTAAATATATGCAGATTTGACAGATCCCTTTGCCAGCCACCCATGAAATCAGATGAGTAATTTCAAATTGCAGGGCTGGAAAAATGACCAGCACAGAATAAAGACATGAGCTGGCAGCCGCAAAAGACAGATCTCAAAAACGAGGAGCAGTAGCTGAGAGGCTAAGAGAATCTGTCCTAGCCACAAGCGCTTGGAAAACGGAGGAAGTTGACTCAGGTAGATTGCTGTGAGTGAGAGACTAGGGAGGAAATAAACCTTGGAGCCCCCAATAACTGTCTGGTGTCAGGTCTTGACAGAACGCAAGCTCCCACATGCCCGGTGACCAAGCAAATTAAGACAGTCCTGGCTTAGGCTGCCGACAGGAACAAGAGAGAGAAATCTGATGTCAGAATAAAGGCCTCATTGGCAAATTAAGCTGAAATGACAGTACAGCAGAAACTTACTTGTAATTTACCTACCTTTAGTCTATACTCCCAAGTCTTACACATGTGCGATAAAATATTTTTGCACTAGGAACTGTTATGCTGATTTTATAGAAAACACATGGAAGACAGATCCCAGAGAGGGAGAAGAAACATGACAGTGATGAAAAGGAAAACTAGGTCCGTGGCTGGTGGCAACCAGACGTTACCAACAGCAGCATCGGGAGGTTTCTGTTCGACGGATGATTCATTTTCATCCAAGAATTAAACAAAGGGACGTCAGATTTTATTTTTGAACATTGGAGTTTATGATTGTTTCCTTCCAATAACAGCTACTTCATTCATGGTCCACCCATCCATCGTTTGGTTCTGTTGAGCTCAACTGGGTTTTCCTTTTCCTTAACATTTGACATTTTGTTAAACAGAAAAGTGAAGAGAATAGAAAAGTAACCATAATTAGAAACAGATATCTATATACCTGCCACCTACTGGAGTTGATTAATATTGACATTTGGCCATATTCACTTCAGAGCTTTTAAATGTTTTTTGTTGTTGTTGTTTATGTTTTTGTTGTTGTTGTTATTGTTGTTTGCTGAGATGGAGTCTGTCGCCCAGGCTGGAACCAGTGGCATGATCTCGGCTCACTGCAACCTCTGCCTCCCGGGTTCAAGCAATTCTTCTACCTCAGCCTCCCGAGTAGCTGGGACTACAGGCATGTGCCACCACGCCTGGCTAATTTTTGTATTTTTAGTAGAGACAGGGTTTCACCATATTGGCCAGGCTGGTCTCGAACTCCTGACCTCATGATGTACCTGCGTTAGCCTCCCAAAGTGCTGGGATTACAGGCATGAGCCACCGCGCACGGCCCTAAATGTATTTTAAAAAATAAAGACAAGTTGAAGCTCCTTGGTTTCTTACCCTGTACTAGTCTCCTTTTTCTCCTCCCCAGAGCCAGTCTCTATCATGAATTCAGTAGGTTTCCTTTACCAAGTTGTCATACCTGTTAAAATATATATATATATGTATATATGCACTATACACACATACACATGGATACATCATAGAATATTGTCTTGTTACTAATTTGTTTTTTTTCGAGACAGGGTCTTGCTGTGTCCCCCAGGCTGGAGTGCAGTGGCTGGATCATCACTCACTCCAACCTCCACCTCCCCAGCTCAAGCGATCCTCCCACCCCAGCTTCCCAAGTCACTGGGACTACAGGCACACACTCCCGACTGGCTAATTTTTTGTATTTTTTGTAGAGACAGGGTCTCACTATGTTGCCCAGGCTGATCTCAAACTTCTGAGCTCAAACCATCCACCCACCTTAGCCTCTCAAAGCTTTAGGATTACCGGTGTGAGCCACTGCACCTGGCTTTGTCTGATTACTTTTAAAATTAATTATTACTTTTAGCATATTGTAGATATTAATCCGTAGCCACATCATAGTATAGGCATGAATCTACAACTTGCTATTTTTCAGCCAATCCATTTTGAAATCCATTTTTCTACATCATATGGAGACCACTAGTTTTGAGAACTTTAAAAAAAGATGATTCCCACAGGGCAAATGTTCCTATTAGGTAATAAAAGATTCAGGTGATGAGTATTATGGACAAAAGGAAGACATTAACTGCACCTCAGAGAGTATCATGAGGATCTCTGATTGATCAAATTAAAAAATCAAACTAAGAAGCACAACATTTTTTAAAATTGCAGTGAGTACTAATCAGCCTTGATATGTTTGTTATGGAGCTATTTTAGTGAAATAAAAGTGCTTTGAAGATGAAAAGCACATTTTTTTTTCTTTCCCAGAATTAAATCATTTCATCCCTCCCTCAGGCTACAAAGTTCATTCAAGTAGAAAAAAGTAAATGCTCCAGTTCTTTTCTTTTTCTTTTTTTTCTTTTGAGATGGAGTCTCACTCTGTCACCCAGGCTGGAGTGCAGTGGCACGATCTTGGCTCACTGCAACCTCCACCTTCCCAGTTCAAGCGATTCTCCTGCCTCAGCCTCCCGAGTAGTTGGGATTACAGGCGCCTGCCACGATGCAATTTTTGTATTTTTAGTAGAGACAGGGTTTCACCATGTTGGCCAGGCTAGTCTCGAACTCCTGACCTCAAGTGATCCGCCAGCCTTGGTAGTTCTTTTCTTATGGAGTTTTGGCTGACTTATATTAAGGCTTGCTTGCTTTCTCTTTTCATTTCTGACCACAGTTTGTAACTTCCCTGCACTGAAAGATACTCTTTTTCCACCCCTTAAAGCATGCAAAGTAATAGTCGGAAGGGAGGGCTCATTAACGTTTTTATTTTTTTCCTGTGGTTTCCTCTCATTATTTCATTGCCTAGGCAATATTTTTTAAAAGACCTCATGCTGGTGAATAGAAGTTGACATAAAAGAGCATAACAACTTTTTTGGAGTCTCAAGGTCTGTGATGTAAATACCCCAATTTGTTTTTCAAAGGTTTTCATAATCCATTGTATAAATACACATATTTACATAATTTCTAAAACATGTACTTTGCAGCCGCAGTCCTTCCAGTGTTGTCTATTAATAAGGAGTCACATGTAGATGTGGATTTGCAAGCTTGAATTCCACCACGTCACTTTGTCATTTTCAAATTTTGTGAGCGCTGGAACTTAGTGGGCAGACTTCCCCATCTCGCTTCAAGAAAACATCTGAAGGGTGTCATCCACTTTGGAGGGAACAAGACACCCCAGTTTTGATAAACTTGACCTCTGTGAGATTATATCGGAGAGGGAACTGAAGTGAGATGGGCATCTGTAGGCACTGAACTTTAAGCTTGTCCTTCTAAGGTAACATTCGCAATTCTTTCTATGATGCACTTTTTATTTTGTCCCCTAACTTCTGACAAAGGCCATGGGTATGTCAGTGGAAGTCAATAAAGGTGGCACATAGGTCATTGGAAAAATGGAGGGTATTTTCTATATTTGAGTGGTTTTCAGTGGGCTTCATCCACCCTTGCTTGAGGCCGAGCTTAGAGAGGATGGGAGGAGTTTAGAGGTGGAGACAGGGCTGCCAACAGTTTGAATTTTGCTTAACTTTGGCTGGTTGGAAGGCAGAGCATCCAAAGGAGACCTCTCTGGGTATTTCCAGATTCCCATCTGTGGCTGAAACCAAAGAACAAGGGTACCAGAGACCCTTTGGTCAAGTCCTCTGCGACACCTTCACAGGACATTGTACTTGGCCCTCTGTCAGTTTCTCCTAATAAGAATCCTTTTTTATTTTTTGCTTCTACAATCTAGGTCATTTGCTGGTATCTCCTAGGCTTTCCAATTCGACAGAAAGGTCTTCTCTTGACCCTCAGAGCATTTTCATTTTTTACTATATTGAATTTCTTTTGTACATTGCCTTTTATTATAGCTTCTCTTATTGCAATTTTCTTACTAGTGTTTTCTCTGTATTTTCATCTTTAAAAGAATTAAATAGAGAAGAGTAAGAATAAGGGGAAGAATTTCAAGCAAGGGAGGCCCGAGGCCATTTTCCCCACAGTGAGCTCTGCCCCACTGAGTTCTTCTCTGCCTGTCAGGGGATCTCTCATTTCAGTTTCAGATGGTCCCCTTGACCTTGAAGACAGCCCTCTGGGAAAAGCTCTTAGTCTTACACCTCAAATTATTATTCTTGGCAGTTCAGTGGGGAAAGAGGCTGAAATATTCCCCCTGGGGAGCTGTAACCCCAGCCCCATGGATGGCTTAGTGGGGCCTATAACACTCTTATCTTCAGATGATTAAGCTTGCGAATTAAAATTCTTGATTTCTCATATGCATAAGTTTCTCACACTGAGGTGACTGCGGGGAATTCTGGGTAGTGTCCCTCTATCCCTCCAGATCCACTTTCCCCTCTTCTCCTTCCATTCAAATCTGGCCTTTGGAAGACTCAAGGTAGGCAAAAGTATATCCTTAAACATCCAGCCCCTTGATACCATCGTCATCCTCATCGTGAAACCTTTATTAAGCACCTGGACTCCTACAATACAAAGAAGTACGAGGGGCAATCCCTGCCCCAAAGGTGTCTCTAACGACATGTGACCACAGGACACGCATCTATTAGCATAAAATGAAAAAATAGCTGTAAGGAGAATTATGTGGGCAATAAATATTGCAGGAGTTCAGGGAAGGGAGAAAAGACTGCAGCCAGGGGTAGACAAAAGTGATCTCATCAATGAGATGGGTTTTGGGAAATGGCAGGCTTGAGACTAAGGCCTGTCATTGCAGCACTTTGGGAGGTCAAGGCTGATGGATCACTTGAGGTCAGGAGTTCGTTGGCCTGGCCAACATGACAAAACCCCGTATCTACTAAAAATACAAAAATTAGCTGAGTGTGGTGGCGCACACCTGTAGTCCCAGCTACTTGGGAGACTGAGGCAGGAGAATCGCTTGAACCCAGGAGGCAGAGCCTGCAGTGAGCTGAGATCGCACCACTGCACTCCAGCCTGGGCAACAGAGCATCTATTCTTCCAAGGAGTATTGTGTGAAAAAAGGCATAGAGGCAGAGGGGCACTGGTATATCTGAGGCCAATTAACGGGCCAGAGTTTGACACTGCAGGTGTGTTTTACCTGAAGGGCAAGGACTGCCTCCTTTCTCTAGGTGCTGTATAATGTCCAGGCTATTTGGTGTACCTGGGAATGTTAAATAACAGTGTCTGGGGCTTTGACAAGGAAACAAAAGTTACCTTTGTCTTCTGCCTGAGTTGCAAAGAGCAGTATGTTTTTAGCTTGGAAAAGATTGAGAACTGTGTTTCTTTTAGCTTACTTATTCTCACTTATCCTGGTAACACTGATGCATTTTTTTCATGTTTTAAAATTAATGCATTCAGTGGTATGCGTGTATTATACACAGGAAAATTCACTCTTTTTAGCATATGCCTTCTTGCGAGTTTTGACAAATGCATACAGTCACGTAACCATGACCACAATCAAAATATCGAGCAGTTCCATCGTGCAAAAAATTCTCCTGTGTCCTTTGCAGGCAACCCTTTTCCTCACCTCCAGGCTCGGGCAGCGATGGATCTATTTTCTGTCCCTACAATTTTGCCTTTCCCAAAATGTCATATAAATGAAATCACACACCCTGTGACTTTTGAGTCTGGCTTTCTTTTTTTTTTGTATTTCTTCATTTTAATTTATTTTTCATTTTCGTTTCTCACTTACCAACACATGTGTAAAATGTAGCAGATGTGTTAGTAAAGGAGAAGCAGCTGGGGAGAGAAGGGCAAGAATTAAGCAGCCACACACGAAGAGTCAGGTTGAGCGGGAAGTGATTGCGGGCAGAGGTGGCAGGCGTCCTCCTCCCCGCCCCGCCTTCCCACAAGGCACCAGCAACTGCTGCTGCTCACAGCCCTGGAGTTTGGCTTTCTTCACTTAGCATAATGCATCTGAGATTCGTCCACATCATTGCATGTCTCAGTAGTTCATTACTTTTTGTTGCTGAGTAGTGTTCCATTGCACAGATGTGCTGAAGTGTGTTTATCTATACACAGGTTGAAGGACATTAAGTTTGTCTCTACATTTTTTGCATTTACAAATAAAGCTGCTGAAAGCATTCACATGCAGGTTTTTTGTTTGTTTGTTTGTTTGTTTGTTTGTTTTTGAGACAGAGTCTCCCTCTGTTGCTCAGACTGGAGTGCAACAGCGTGACCTTGGCTCACTGCAACCTCCGCCTTTCGGGTTCAAGTGATTCTCCTGCCTCAGCCTCCCAAGCAGCTGGGATTACAGGCATGAGCCACCACGGTCGGCTAATTTTTGTATTTTTAGTAGAGACAGGGTTTCTCCATGTTGGCCAGGCTAGTCTTGAACGCCTCCCAAAGTGCTGGGATTACAGGCATGAGCCACCACGCCCAGCCACATGCACGTTTTTATGTGAACCTAAGTTTTCATTTCGCTCGTGTACATACTTAGGGAGTGAATTAAGTGTGTGGCTTCCGGGTCATCTAAGTATATGTTTAGTTTCATAAGAAACTGCCCATGCCTAGAATCCCTGCACTTTGAGAAGCTGAAGCAGGATTTCTTGCGCCTAAGAGTTCAAAACCAGCCAAGAAACATGGCAGGATGTTGTTTCTACAAAAAATTTAAAAATCAGCCAGCCATGGGGGCACATGCCTGGAGTTCCAGCTACTCAGGAGGCTGAGGCCGCAGCGAGCCATATTGACACCACTGCACTCCAGCCTGGGGAACAGAGGGAGAGTCTGTCTCAAAAAAAAAAAAAAAAAAAAAAAAAAAAACAAGAAAAGAAAAGAAACTGCCCACCTGTTTTCTAAAGTGACTGCGCTGTTATTCATTCCCCCAGCAGTGTAGAAGACCTCCAGTTTCTCTGCATCCTTGCTGGCACTTGGTCATTTAAATACCTTTTAGCTATTCTAATAAGTGTTGCTTTAGTTTACATTTTAGTTGCATGATGGTGAGCATCTTTTCATCAAACTGGTAAGTTTTTATTAGTAATTCTACCACATAATAATAATTCCACCACAACTGTAATTAACCATTCCACTATAGCAGTGGTTCTCACTGGCAACAGTTCTGCTCCCCTTCGCTGACATTTAGCAACGTCTGGAGGCATTTTTAGCTGCCACCATCGGGGGCATGCTATTGGTATCGAGGGGGTAGAGGCCAGGGGTGCTGCTAGCCATCCTACAATGCCCAAGACAGCCCCAACAACAAAGTGTCACCCATCCCAAATTGTCAGTAGTGCCCAAACTGAGAAGTCCTGCACTAGAGGGTTGTCAGAAAGATTCAGGCATGGGCCACCCTCAAAACTGTGGGAGCTCCTCATGTTATAGTCATTTATACTAAATAAAAACTGACTTAGAAAACAATTTTCCAATTGATCTCAGGCCTTTTTTTTTTTTTTTTCTGAGACAGAGTCTCGCTCTGTTGCCAAGGCTGGAGTGCAGCGGCATAATCTCGACTCACTGCAACCTCTGTCTCCTGGGTTCAAGTGATTTTCCTGCCTCAGCCTCCTGAATAACTGGGATTACAGGCACCCACCACCACACCTGGCTAATTTTGTATTTTTAGTAGAGACAGGGTTTCACCATGTTGGCCAGGCTAGTCTCGAACCCCTGGTCTCAAGTGATCAGCCCGCCTTGGCCTCCCAAAGTGCAGGGATTACAAGCATGAGCCACCACGCCCGGCCGATCTTAAACCTTCTTTTTAACTGCCAGGGACTCTCACAGGTTGATAGATTCATAGCCATCAGTTTGTTCCTTGCCACCATGATCTCTCTCCCAAGTTTAGATGCATGCACTTGCTAACTTAGGTATTTGGTCCTCCTCTGATGTGAAGACATGTCACATCATTTCAGGTTGAGGTTTTCCTTTGCCACAGAGTTCATTTTAATGGTGAGATTTTATATTATCAAACTTTGGCCCAAAGTAAGTTATGTTTGCATCATAAATCCTTGAAAATGGTTACAATTGACTACCAAAAAGGCAACTCACTTTCTCTCTCCGCATCTCAGTTCCTCTGCTTGTGAAGTGAGTCTCAGAGGGGCAGCCGATCTTTGAGGCCACGTGGAACTCTCATTCTCACATGCTTCGATTCTACCGAGATCATTGGGTGCCACTCCGCCATCCAACAACATAATGAAATGGTTCATGTGCCATTTGTTGGCACCAAAGGTCTACATTGATTTGAAAACCCTTGCATCCAAACATCCAAAAAATAAATTTTATGAGGTAAACAAGAAGGCATGATTTGCCTAGGACAAATTCGGTTTCCTTCTAACACTCCTTATAGATTCCAGTAATTTTTAGATTCCAGTTTTTGCTTAAGTTCAGAAATAGAGCCATTTCCTATCCATGCTGGGGAGCTCCAAATGGGTATAGAAAGAGCAGCAAGGCAGACAGACAAGTAACCACCTACTTGCTCTAGCTAAATACTGCTTTACAATGTATGTCTTATTCTACTTGCCACTAATGCAAAGTAATAACTTCATTCAACAAATACTTACCATGTATCTACTCTGTTCTCAGTGTTGTGGCAGAGACTTTGGTAGACACCAAAGAAGACCAACTATGGCCTTCCAGAGTCTGTCTTGACATAGGGAGACACCATCACCCTGAATCTTTAGACCATTAGCTAATGATTTACAAAGCCTGCTCTTCAGAAGTTTGTGTCCCTAGAGCAGACGTCTACACACAGGAGGCCCTGGGTAAATGTTTCATTGATGAAATGATGGACGCTGTATTAATTCATTTTCATACTGCCCATAAAGACATAACTGAGACTGGGCAGTTTACAAAAGAAAGAGGTTTAATGGACGTACAGTTCCACATGGCTGGGGAGGCGTCACCATCATGGTGGAAGGTAAAAGGCATGTCTCACACGGTGGCGGACAGAAGAAGAGAGCTTGTGCAGGGAAACTCCCCTGTTTAAAACCATCAGATCTCATGAGACTTATTCACTATCACGAGAACAGCACGGGAAAGACCTGCCCCCATGATTCAATTACCTCCCACTGGGTCCCTCCCACAGCATGTGGGAATTCAAGATGAGATTTGGGTGGGGACACAGCCAAACCATATCAGATGCCAAGCAGTGCTTCTCAAACTATCTGTGGCAGAGGATCATTTTCAGCATTTCTAATCCATGGAGACTGATGCCTAGGTAAAACACAGTAAAAATGTGCTTGGATGTCCCAGCAATGCCAAATTGTTATGCAAGGTTTTCAATGCTTTCTCAGTTTCTGTGGTTATTTCATTGTAGACTTAAAAAAAATCTCACAGCCCGGTGCTGGTCACAGATGAGGCTTCAGCAGTAAGAGAAAAGAGGGCACATTCTGCCTGAAGTAATCAAGGATGTGTGAACTCACAATTCACATGTCCTGTACCCACTAAATCTGAGGTCTTATGCAAGTAAGGAACTGAAACAATCAGAATGACTCCCAGGCCTCAAACGCCAGCCAGATGTAATTTTGCTTCTCCCAAATGCTCTTCCTCTCAAATCTGTTTTCTGTTCAGGCATTGGATGAGGTAGAAATAAAGGCAGAAAAGGAAGGATGAAGAAAGGCAGGTGTGGGACCCTGGGGTGGCCGATCCCCATGCAGAGAGATGTCAAAGGGGTGTTCCCAGAGACCCACGGTGGTGCTCCCTCACTCCAGTTCCTTCAGAGTACCTTGCACTTATTTATCCATGGACGCAGATCATGCCTCTAGGAGCTGAGAGTTTCAGGCTGCAGTTCTCACGCCTCCCTGCTTAGTCATCGGGCAGTACCTGTCACATCACATCACAGTCAGGCCACTCTCGGAAGGGATTCCAGACACCGACCTACAGCCTCATAGTTCTCTAATTTGCATTTCTAGCTCACTGAAGCAGCCGGTTCATGGCAATCAAAGATTCCCCTGCTCCCCTTCCATCTTACCTCCTGCCCCTGCCCGCCCCAGTCACCACAAGGTGGCCATGAATTTCTTTCCCTCTCAGTCTGTAGCCAGCTGCAAACCAGTGACCTAGAGAGGTGTCACCGCCTCCCACGAACAGCTCTGGCACCCAGCTTTCTGTGGAAAGCATTTTATTTTAAGAAACAGAGCAAACTGTCATTGTAAGACCTCTTCTACAACTTGGGATGAAAGTTCGTCACAAAACAAAGTGCCTGCTGAAAGAGGACAGGAATAAGAGGTCAGCATTGTCAACTCCATGATCAAGCCAGATGCACTGAGAAAAATCGACACGTGAAAATTCCTCTGTATGTCTCAAAATCTTTTTGCAGATGGTGCTGAATTTTTTGCAGGACACGGTAACAGAGAAATCCTCTAAGTGAGCCATTCTTTAAACTGTTCTCATGAAAGAATGTGACAAACAACTATTCACCAGACTTAGGTCATGGGTGTAGTGCTTTTAGTGATAGTATCAGCATTGCGTTTTCTTCATTACTCAAGGAAACAGGAAATTAATTTGACCTAGAAAGAAAGTTGTCATATAGAGGCACCAAACTTCGTACTTCTTAACACTTTGACATAAACTCTGAGTAAACAATATTAAAGTTGAATGACATTATTTTGAGAAACAGTTACTGGAATTGCCTCTCAGCTATTCTTCCTACTTCTGCTCTCTTCTGACTTCCATCTACCCTGCATATTAAGTTAATCTTCCTAAAATACTCCTCTCTGTCCCTCTCTTGCCCCTGAATCTACAACGGCAGCCAATAGCGTCAGCACCTTGTAGAGCAGAAGGAAACTTAGCCATGCTCTCCAGGCTCCTTACTTGCAAACTGGGGAAGTGAAGACCCAGAAAAAGTGGTTTCCTCATGGTCATTGAGCTAGTAATTGACAGAAATAAGAACTAGAACTTCAATTTTTTTATCTCTTTGTTTTTCTTTTTCTGTTTTTTTTTTTTTTGAGACAGAGTCTTGCTTTGTCGCTTTGTCGCCCAGGCTGGAGTGCAGTGGCACGATCTCAGCTCACTGCAACCTCCGCCTCCCAGGTTTGAGCAATTCTCTTGCCTCAGCCTCCTGAGTAGCTGGGACTACAGGGGCTCACCATAAGCCCTGCTAATTTTTGTATTTTTTGTAGAGAAGGGGTTTCACTATGTTGGCTAGGCTGGTCTCGAACTCCTAATCTCAAGTGATCCGCCCGCCTTGGCCTCCCAAAGTGCTGGGATTACAGGCGTGAGTCACTGTGCCTGGCCTAGAACTTCAAATTCAGGGCATGATTATTTTTTCTGCCTTAATTCCTCTAATAAGCTTTCAAAGCACAAGTTGACCCCCACATTTCTACAGAACATCGTTTCTCTACCTGAGCTCCCAGCTCCCCATCTCTGCTATGCACGGACCTTCCCCAGCCCTTCCTCCAGCCCTGGGTTTCTGCTGGAGCTTCAACCCAAATGTTCCCTGCCCTACTGCCCTGTGGCCTGAAATACAGCTGGGCTCATTTGTTTCTATTCCACCCACTCCATGAGTGTTCCATGAGGCCCAGCCCAAGAACTCCAGTGACCTCTTCCTGGCACTTTTTGTACTCATTGTCTGTACTTCACTGCCAGCATTCACTCACATGCTGGTTAGTTCACTAAGTGTTTTGGGGTCTTTTCTTCTTAACATCATAGATTCATGGGACATTAGAGTGGAAAGTATCTAGAAGTCATCCAGTTTGACCCTATACTTCTTACATACACGATTGTCCTGTACCACTTTGCTGATACCAAGAAGGTGAAAATGAAGATCTGACCCCAAACTACCCATTCCAAGTTAGACAACTTTCCTTTTCAGACAGCACTTCCTTGTGTTGAGACAAAAATCTCCTTCCCACCCGTCTTCACCCAAACTGACCCTGTTTCTGCTCTCCAGATGGATATAAAATAAATCAAATCCCTCTTCCATATTTAAATCCCTCTGCATACATTTAAAGACAATTTGTGTGCGTCCTCCATTCTCTTAGCCCCTTCTCTTTCCTAGGAGTCTCTCTTCCAGTCCAAATAATCCTGGTCCTCCCATTCTGCCCATGACATGGTTTTGCATGCTGCACACGGTACTCCAAAATTATGGCCAAAAGATGTTGGCCAAATACCAAAAATTTGAACATAGGACAATAGTCCCCTGAAGGCTGAAAACAGTGGCTCAATCACCTCCCTTGTTCTAAGTACTTTATCTCTACTAATGTATCCTGCAAACTCACTAGATTTCTGGAGGGCATATCACGCTGAGGATTTACAGTAGGCTTATTCAACCAAAATTTATCATCAGGGTATATCTTCCCTTTTTAGGATGTGTGTGGTTATATTTCCAGATTTTTTTTTCAGAATGCTTATTTATTCTTGTTCAAATAATCTCTGCTTTCTTTCATTCAACAAGGCATTATGGAATGCATTGGAACCTGGTAAAAAACAAGGAAGAATCAGATGCTGGTTTCTATTAAAACGTGCTCATTATAGGTAAGGTAAGACTTTCCATAAAGAATTTTATTCTAACATAAACATTAATGTGCTTTTAATGAATTTTAGTTACAGTACCATGGAAATTCAGAGGAAATGAGATTGCTGTGATCAGGAGAGAGGGAGGATGAAGGCCTCATGGAGAAGAGGTAAGATTTTAATATACAAAAGTTACGGGAAAGAAATTCCCTGTGACTAGAACAGGATGAGCAGAGCTATAGAGGCAAGAAATCAAAGAATGGGAGCTAAAGTTCAGAGAGGTGAGGAGGGAAAGCACGAGTTTCACTGCTGTCTCTGATTCCAGGCCAGTTTCACCTCGTTCTTCCTTGCTTTCCTCCCTTCCAAATTTGCACATCCCTTCTTCCATGGTGAGGACTTATTTCCAAAACATTGACATGTTTACTTGTGTGCTCAATTCTGCAACACCCATTGCCACCTTCACATCACTGCACAAAACAAACCTACTAAAAAGAGTGCAAGATTGGTTTGCACTTCTTTTTTTTTCCTAGACTGGAGTCTAATGGTTAAAGTACTTTGTTCAAAAATTACCTGGGGAGCTGAGTACAATGGCTTATGCCTGTAGTCCCAGCTACTTGGGAGGCTGAGGTGGGAGGATCACCCAAGCCCAGAAGTTCAAGGCTGCAGTGAGCTATGATTACACCACCACACTCTAGCCCCAGTAACAGAGCCAGATCCAATTTCTTAAAAAAAAAAAAAAATTAATTACATAAATTAGTTCTCTCCCTCCTGCACCTTTATTCAGCCTATTATTCATTTGAAATACAGCTGGGTTCATTTGTTTCTATTTGCATTTTGTTTGAGTTTTCCCCCTTCATCTTTCTTGATTTAACTTTATGTTTTTGAATATGTAGAACATTCATGTGCTTGACCAGAGACTTTATTTTGTGCATCTTTGGTAGCTTACTACCATCTGGAGCATTCGTAGTATGTCATGGCAGTTGTTTTTTGATTGACTGATTATTGAATAGACAGTTGAAAATCGTATGTAACAGAGATGCCTGTTATTGAGAGGCTGTTACATCAAGGCCCTATAAGCTCATGCCTTGGATGTCCAATCATGACAAAGTCTGATGTGTCCAAAAAGCCTCAAGCTATTCAAGGGTGTGTACCCAGATGGCAGCCCTAGTATCCCCCAAAGGAAAGGTCCTCCATCTGGGATGCCATTCAATGGTACCCTGGAGAAATCTGTCCTGGGGCTTTGTCCTTGACGGAGTAGTAGCTGTTGAAAGATCTTTAGAAGCAGCACCTGCACAATAAATGTCTGAAATGACTGCTGCTCCTTCTGCTGTGGGCAAGGCGACAGACAAGAAGAAAATGTTAACCTTCCTTAGAAGTTAAGACGTATCTGTTTATACACTGCATTTCTTGGGTGCAAATAGGACACCTGTTTTTGAGAAACCTGGCAACTAAACTGCAGCCAGGTTGGCCTCTCAGTGGAGAAGAAATTAAAAAAAGACTCATTAAACAAATAACTCTGAGTAAAAGGACCCTAGTGAATACAGAGTCTATTTGTTTTATTTTTAAATTACATTTATCAGTCATTACAAATATAATCATTAACAGATTATTTACATAATTGGTTGTAAAATGCAAACCCAGGGCCAAAAGGCAAACTAGTTTTTGAGTTACCAAACGCAATACCTTGAAATTACAAAGAAATGCGGATGCGGTTCCATACATTAAGGCTGAGTGTCCCCCTTTACCCTCTATGGGAAGAAAAGAAAATTTGTGCAAGGTCATTGGTGGCATCTTGAAATGTGCTTTGTCATGGGCCTTATACCAGCACTGCCTCTGGGGTTGAGCTGCTCGGCTGGAATGATTCCTGAGGACAAAGTTCACTCCAGTAGCTGGGGGGCTAGAGTGACATGAACCCTTTAGTAGTTCAGCTGGTACCCAGGTTTCTCCCTAAAGCCCTCAAACTTTCTCACTGGAGAGAATACTGGTGGATAATTAGTAAACTTCTCTCCTGTGAATGTTTCAAAACACGTATCTGGCTTCCTGATGCAATTAGAGGGAAAAGGAACTCATCAACAGCTTCCATTTTTACCTGACCAAGATCTCCAATCTACAGATGAAACTAGATTCAAAGGGAGATTAAATGCCTAACCTGAATCATAGCATGAGATCTAGAGTTAGCTACTCTGTACTATTTTTCATTCTTGAATCATACCAAAATGTAGCGGCTTAGAACGACAACAGATCTGCTCAGGATTGCAATGGGTTAGCAGTGTGGGCTGGGCTTACCTAGTGGTTCTGCTGGTTGTGCCTGATGGTTCATGCTGCCGAAGCCATCCATCTGGCAGTTCAGCTGAGCCTGGGCAGAGGGGTGGGGTCTAACATGGCCTCACACACATGTCTAGAGGTTGGTGTTGGCTGTCAGCAGGTCATGTTTCATCACCTGGAGGTAGCATTCTGAAAGGGCAAGCCCCAAAACACAAGCGTTCTTCAAGCTGCATCTTATATCAAGTTTGCTGACATCCCATTGGCCAAAGCAAGTCACATGGCCAAATTCAAAGTCCTCATGGAAGGAGACCACCAAGGCCGTGGAGGTGGAATTCACTGGGAACAATAACTGTGATAACCTACAACACAGAGTCTTATAAGGAGACAGGCTATCTGCATTAAAATCAAAGCCACAGTCCAAGGCTTATGTGGCTTCTCAAGGCTCCAAGCCAGGGCTCTTTCTCCCATCCCACCTCCTCTCTGTCCTCACCAGTCCCGTTCTGATTTCCTGGTTAGTGTGCCATTCACATCAGACCTTGGTCCACACAGGCATCTGTGAGACATAGACACCTCATCCCTTGTCTCTGAGCCTAGCGCTCCCTTTGTTCCTGGCCAGCAATCCTAGGTTGTTTGTTTAGTTTATTTTTGTTTAAACTAGTTTAAAAATATAATAAAAGAAGGCCGGGCCCGGTGGCTCATGCCTGTAATCTCAGCATTTTGGGAGGCCAAGGCAGGTGGATCACCTTAGGTCAGAAGTTTGAGACCAGTCTGACCAATATGGTGAAACCTCCTCTCTACTAATAATACAAAAATTAGCCAGGCATGGTGGTGTGCGCCTATAGGCTGAGAAAGGAGAATTGCTTGAACCCAGGAGGTGGAGGTTGCAGTGAGCTGAGATTGCGCCACTGCACTCCAGCCTTGGCAACAAAGCAAGACTCCATCTCAAAAATACATATATATATAAAATATATAAATTATAAATATGTTATATATAATATATATTATATATAATAATATAATTATTATGGTATATTATAATATAATATATCGTGGTATATTATAATATATTATAATATATCGTGGTATATTATAATATATTATAATATATCGCAATATATTATAATATATATTATAATATATTATAATATATCGTGATGTAGTATAATATAATGTATTGTGATATATTATATTATAATATATTGTGATATATCATATTATATCATATTATAATGATATAATATATAATATATCATATTATATCATATTATAATGATATATTATATTATATAATATATCATATTATATCATATTATAATGATATATTATAATATATAATATATCATATTATATCACATTATAATGATATATTATAATATATAATATATCATATTATATCATATTATAATGATATATTATAATGTATAATACATCATATTATAATATATTATAATACATCATATTATAATATATTATAATATATCATTGTAATATAATATTATTATAATATAATATTATAATATGATGTATTATATAATAATGTAATATATATTTTATATATAATATAATATATCATATATAATATAATATATCATATTATAATATATTATAATATATCATATATAATATAAATCATATTATAATATATTATATTATATCATATTATAATATATTATATTATAATATATCATTATAATATGATATAATATAATATATCACAATATATTATAATATATTATAATATATCACAATATATTATAATATATCACAATATACTATATTATACTACATCACGATATATTATAATATATTATAATATATATTATAATATATGGTGATATATTATATTATAATATATCACGATATATTATATTATAACATACCACAATAATTATATTATTATATATAATATGATATATTATAATATATTATATATTATATTATAATAATATTATATTATAATGATATATTATAATATATTATAATATGTTATATTATAATATATTATAATATGATGTATTATATAATAATATATAATATATTATATATAAACTATATATAAATAAAATAATATAATATAATATAACATATATTATATATTACATATATATTTATAATAAAATATTTACCTGGTTTTTAAAAAAGCTAAACAGTAATACAGTAAATGATTAAAAACAAAAGTTCATTAACTCCATCTTTATAATCTACTCTTCTAGATTTTTCTTCTGAAGACTTTCCAGCATTATCTGGTCTCCTGGGTCCTTCTCATTTCTCAGTCTGGACTTCAAAGCTGCAGGAATTCTTTGGATCTGCAAAAGTGGGCAGGAATTGAGTGGGTTGTTCAGCTGCTGTAGCTGTTCCACTGTCTCCTGCTTAATCCCTTCTAACTAAGTTTATCTTTGTTAACTTCAGACTTCTGGAGCAAGAGGTCACCTCCATCACACTGGAATTGATTCTCAGGGAGCTGGTGACAAACTGTCCTGTGGCTGCTGGGGCTGGTGACAGTGCAGCCCTGCAAGATGCTTCTGTGCGCACACGAGCACAGCATGAAGTTTCTCAGCAGGCAACCCTTGAGCTGCAGCAGCCATTTAGGGTGTTTTAAGGCAGCTGTCCCCAAACTATTTGCCACCAGGGACCGGTTTCATAGAAGACACTTTTTCCAAAGACTAGGGTAGGGAGGTGGTTTGGGGATGAAACTGTTCCTTTTCAGATCATCAGGCATTAGATTCTCATAAGGAGCACACAACCTAGATCCCTTACGTGCATAGTTCACAATAGGATCAGCTCCTATAAGAATCCAATGCCGCTGCTGATCTGACAGGAGGTGGAGCTCAGGCAGTAATGCTTGCTCGCCAGCCACTCACCTCCTGCTGTGCAGCCTGGTTCCTAACAGGCCACAGACCAGTACAGTCCAGGGGTTAGGGATCCCTGTTTTAAGGTATTATATGGGGAGTATTATTGAGTCCAGGTTTCTGCTACCTTGGGATACATTTTTATCTCATATTCCAATTAGAAATGTTTTCCCACATCAAATAAAGCAGAATTAACACATTATATTGGCATAGTACACACACCCTCTAAAGAGCATATCGCATCCTAGAGCAAGCAGACAGAGGCAGGGCACCAAGGGCACACACAGGTGGCAGGCAGTGGGAACATGCAGGCGGACCCTGCAGCAGCCTTGGTGTGAAGACTGTGCTTCCGATGGTCTGTGAACAAGGTCACCAGCAAAGTGGAGAAGAATAATGACCACCCTGGCCTCTCAGACCAGGGTGGCATCTGCAGAAGGGGAGTGGCCACACCCGGACGCAGGCAGAGGACAAACCCAGAGCAGAGCAGAACAAACAAGCGCATCCTCAGCCACACCCATCAGAGGGTTTTCACCAACTCCCAATGCTCAGGAAATCAATATCATAATCACCTACATCAGAAGTACAGGTCACATAGGTGCATGAAATGCACATGTGTGATATAAATTATTCTTCAATTAATTGCAGTAAACTGCAATTCTCGTTTAATAGCGGTGCTTTCAGTCATTCTTATCAGATCTTTTTTACTGTCTTTCTAAAGTCCCAGATTGCAGACTTTTGTAGTATTGTTAGAAGGAAACGTGTGGGCTAGGCAGAGACTTTCCAAATACTGCTGTCAAGATGCAGATGGCCAGAGTGGCAAGGCCCAGCCATCCTCACTCGGCTGAATCTCACATTAAGAAGGCTTGGCCTGGCACTTTGGCTCATGCCTATAATCCCAGCACTTTGGGAGGCCGAGGTGGGCGGATCACTTGAGGTCAGGAGTTCAAGACCAGCCTGGCCAACATGATGAAACCCTATCTCTATTAAAAATACAAAAATTAGCCACGTGTGGTGGCGCACGCCTGTAATCCCAGCTACTCGGGAGGCTGAAGCATGAGAGCCACTTGAATCCTGGAGGGGAAGGTTGCAATGAGCCAAGATCATGCCACTGCACTGCATCCTGGGCAACAGAGCGAGACTCAAACTCAAAAAAAAAAAAAAAAAAGATGATGTATGTTTCCCTGTTCTTGGGACACATCATACTTCCAAGTAAAGTCTGAACTTACCCTTTCTATTACAGGAAAAGGCCCATTCCTTCCCCTGCTTTGCCACCTTTTATTCAACCTCTAGCAGTTGCGAGTATCTTTTCCCCATGGCATTTTACTCCCATTCCACCTTCTATCCCCCAATCTCTTTTTGAAATAATATTTATTGTTACTAACCTCACCCCATAATCCCCTTTTTATGTTTCTTTCTTCTGGATTCCGGGAGAGTTTCTCAATCTCGTCTTATCCGTTGATTTACATTTCTGTGGTATCCAGGGCCTCCTTGGGGGCTCACAGTTTGGCAATCACAGTTTTCATCTCCATGCTGTCTTTCCTGCTGTCAGATGTGGACTACTCAAGACTGCTTGGACCGTTTTCCCAGCGGCAATGACCTCTTGGATCTTACTGAGAACACAGATTAGGACCTTGTTGCTTGGAGTCTGTTTCACAGGGAGCTATTTGCTCCATTCCTCAGATAGGCGAACTGCAGCGCCTTCCGTGTCCGCTGCGTTCTGTCCAAGCTGAGTCTTCAAGGGAGAGATGGATGAGTAGCCTCCATCCGCTATTGGAAGTTGAAGCACAGTCTTTCAGAATGATGGGGCCACCTGTTTGAATTTCTTTTACACAAGTCAAGAGATTGACACCAGCTTCCCTCCCCTGGGTCAGAGGTCTGGCAGCTTCTGCAGAGAGCATGGTGGTGGGAGGGAAGAGAAGGGAGAAAAGCAACACCATAAGCCCTTGGTAGAGGATTCCCTACATACCGGGGGCCCTGTTCATGTTTACAGCAGCAAACACTCTTTGCCTGATACAGTTGTTCTCCAAGCAAGCAGCCCCCCCAGTTCCCTGACTCTGCCTGGCACAGTACTGGTGGGATCTCAGGATTTCTCTCCCTCCCTTGCCTCCCCCAGACGCATGCACGCACCTCCCCAGCCCTGACCCTCGAATGGGGTGGATATTGGTAAGGATCTAAGCCTCTTCCACTTCCCAGATAAGTGGCTCCTTTACATGTGTGTGTAGTAAGATTGGGGGAATATTATATTCACCAGAATTTAGCTTAGGGAGTGCACTGTATGTGGAAGAAATAATTTGATAAGTTGCTTGGTCGAATGGAAGAAACGGCAAAGCCACACTCTTGTTACTAAAGATGGCTGCTTCACCGTAGGCCATGATACAGGGTGAGGAATTTGTTTTGCTCCTGAGAAGTAACAGAGACAAGAAAAAAAGAAAGTGAAGTCATAGAGTTGGAGAAACCCATGCCCCGTGCAAGGTCACCAGCCCCATGACCTTCACCTCTTCAGTTCAGGCAGAATTTGTCAATGTCAACATTACTGATGCTTGGGGTCAGGTGATTCTTTCTTGTCAGGGGGCTGTCCTATGCATTGTAGCATTTCTGGTCTCTACCCACCAGATATCAGTAGCCTTCCCCTTCCATTTTGACGTCCAAAAATGTCTCCAGACTTTGCCAGATGACCCCTAGGAGGCAAAATTGCCCCAGTGGAGAAGCATGGAGTTACGGCAACTAAACTCACGAAGTGCCTGATATGGGGGAATTCTTTGTGAAAAGCATTGAAGGGCTTGCGTTTCTGGCCAGACTGATATGCGGTCACGCAGAGGCAGCTAGAGGGACAGAGGCGCCAGAGACAGAAGGGATCGTGAGAATATACGCCCCAGGAATTCACAGATATGGTGGAGAGGGCCTTGCTGTTTTTCAGGCTGTGGTCTCTGGGGGCAGGGAGCTTGTCTGATGTGTGCATTACAGAGTCAGTCCCTTTCTTTAATCTTGGGCCTGTGCTATAGACGATAGACACTCCTCCGTGTTCCTGGCACGAGGTGGTCTGTCTGCCCTAGTTTTCAGCTGTAAGATAGGCTGTGCCCACTTTTTCAGTGGGACTCTGGGAAGGAGCTAGAAGTTGCCCCACCCAGTGGCTCTCCCATGAACCAACATCTCCACGCTAGTTTGAGCCTCCTACTAATAACAATGGCAGAGACACCAGTGGGCATTTATGGTGACACAAATGAGGAGTGTCTATTGTGGAAAGATGGGCATATGGCAGGACCTCAGGACTGTCTTTTCAGGTTCCAGTGGAGCAATACTTTGGGTGGCCTCCTTCAAGACAGCTGTGTCTTAAAAACTTCCAGGGCCAACTGCCTACTTTGTTTTTGTTTTGTGGGGGTTTTTTTTGTTTTGTTTTGTTTTTTGAGACAGAGTCTCCCTCTGTCACTCAGGCTGGAGTGCAGTGGCATGATCTCGGCTCACCGCAACCTCTGCCTCCCGGGTTCAAGTGATTCTCCTGCCTCAGCCTCCCAAGTAGCTGGGACCACAAGCATGTGCCACCATGCCCAGCTAATTTTTGTATTTTTCGTAGAGAAGAGCTTTTACCATGTTGGCCAGGCTGGTCTCGAACTCCTGACCTCAAGTGATCCACCCGCCTCAGCCTCCCAAAGTGCTGGGATTACATGTGTGAGCCACTGCGCCCAGCCATTTTTGTGTTTGTGTTTTGGTCTAGGCTTGTCAATGCTGAACTCCTAGGGGTCCAGACCTTCTGTCCATTTCCTATCAGCTTCTGCTCCATTCTCTCACGTGAACATCGGGACTAGTTTGTTCTGCATGGTGCCCACCTATTTTTTTTTTTTCAGCAGCATCAGGATTCTTAGAATTTTCCAAAATCACTTCCTTAACTCCCCTTCTGCCAGATTTCTACTCTCCACCAGATTCCTAAAGCCATTATGGTTTGAAGTGTTGGGAGCATGTGTCCATATTAATTGAAATAGAATCAGCACATACATGTGGAGGGGCTAGAATGGAATGATGAGGGCGTGGGTGACTCTACCGTCTCCAGAGCAACTTTTGTGTGCCCGCCAATACTTTAAATAATTAAGCAGCAGCCCCCCCAGTTCCCCGACTCTGCCTGGCACAGTGCTGGTGGAATCTCAGGGTTTCTCTCCCTCCCTTGCCTCCCCTTGCCGGGATTACACCTGTAATCCCAGCACTTTGTGAGTCCGAGGTGGGTGGATCACGAGGTCAGGAGATCGAGACCATCCTGGCTAACACAGTGAAAACCCGTCTCTACTAAAAATACAAAAAATTTAGCCAGGCATGGTGGCGGGCACTTGTAGTCCCAGCTACTCAGGAGGCTGAGGCAGGAGAACGGTGTGAACTCGGGAGGCACGGGTTGCAGTGAGCCGAGATCGCGCCACTGCACTCCAGCCTGGGTGACAGAATGAGACTCCATCTTAAAAAAAAAAAAAAAAAAAAAAAAGAATTAATCTAACAGCATGTAAATACTTAATAGATAATGAAAGAACCAGTGAGGGAAGATTTGGATTATTTTAAAAGTAATGGGAAAAACTGGTTATTTATAAAAGAATAAAATTACAGCTTCACTTGATATATTAAAACACGTTATAGTTTGGGTGCAGTAGCTCACACCTGAAATCCCAGCCCTTTGGGAGGCCAAGGAGGGAGAAGTGTTTGAGCCTAGGAGTTTGAGACCAGCCTGGGTGACATAGGGAGACCTCGTCTCTACAAAAAAACACAAAAAATTAGCCAGGCATGGTGGCATAGACCTGTGGTCCCAGCTACTTGGGAGGCTAAGGTAAGAGGCTCGTTTGAACCCAGGGGGTTGGAGGCTGCAGTGACCTGTGATCATGCCACTGCACTCTAGCCTGAGCCACAGAGCAAGACTCTGTCTCAAAAAAAAAAAAAATTCCAGGAAGATTAGCATAAAAGTAAAACACAAAGCCTTTTAAAAGTGGAAGAAAATGTTGAAATTGAGCATTTTCTAGGTGTCACATCAATAGAATGAATTATTATGAAAAATAATAAGATTTATGTAGCTAAAGAAACTACATAAAAAGGCAAATAAACATTTCAAAAATTAAGAAACCGAGGCTGGGTGCAGTGGCTCACACCTGTAATCCCAGCACTTTGGGAGGCCAAGGCAGGCAGATCATTTGAAGTCAGGAGTTTGAGACTAGCCTGATCAACATGGTGAAACCCTGTCTCTACTAAAAACGCAAGAATTAGTCAGACATGATGGTGCACACCTGTAATCGCAGCTACTCAGGAGGCTGAGGCAGGAGAATCACTTGAACCTGGGAGGCAGAGGATGCAGTGAGCCGAGATCGTGCTACTGTACTCCAGCCTGGGCGACACAGCAGCGAGACTCCATCTCTAAAATAAAATAAAATAAAATAAGAAAACCGAGATTCAGAAAGGCTAAGTAACTTGCCTGTAAACACTGTGTTAATGACTCAGCAAGCTGAGAGCAGATGCTTTTCTCCTCTCTACACTGTTATAAAAGGGCTTAAAAGAAGGCACAGGCTACAGTTTTGTGTTTTTTGTCACGATTAGCACATATTTATGGAAGAAGTATACTTTCAAAAAAAAAGCTGTTGTTGTCAAAATTCTAGCCTCCAGATAGTTTCCTAAAGGTGGAATTTGGAGTCAAAGGTGATGAATATTTTTTGAAGTCTCATGGTACCATTGCCAAAGTCCCTTCTTTTGCAATCTTTGCCACTTTGACAGGTGAAAACATGCTATCTTGTTGTTTCAGTCGGTGTGCATTCTTTCTTTATTTTATTTATTTATTTATTTTAATTTTGAGACAGAGTCTCACTCTGTCGCCCAGGCTGGTGTGCAATGGTGTGATCTCGGCTCACTGCAACCTCCGCCTCCCAGGTTCACGCCATTCTCCTGCCTCAGCCTCCCGAGTAGCTGGGACTACAGGTGCCCACCACCATGCCTGGCTAATTTTTTGTATTTTTAGTAAAGACGGGGATTCACCGTGTTAGCCAGGATGGTCTCGATCTCCTGACCTCGTGATCTGCCTGTCTCGGCCTCTCTAAGTACTGGGATTAAAGGCGTGAGCCACCGTGCCCAGCCCATTCTTTCTTTATCTCTAAGGTTGAACATTCTTCCATGATCACTGGGTGTTTGTGCTTCTCTTCATGACCTTTGTGTGTTTTTGTGTTGCACAGAGAGCAGTGGTAAGATCTCAGCTCACTGCAACCTCCATCTCCCAGATTCAAGGGATCCTCCCATCTCAGCTTCCCAAGTAGCTGGGACTACAGGGCCATGCCACCACACCCAGCTAATTTCCGTATTTTTTGTAGAGGTGGGGGTTTTGCCATGTTGCCCAGGCTGCTCTTGAACTCCTGAGCTCAGGTGATCAGCCTCCCAAAGTGCTGGGATTGCAGGCATCAGTTACCGTGCCCAGCTGTGTCGCACTGTTTTCTTATTATTTTGAAAGGTTTTCTTGTAAAATAAAGGTATTGACCCTTTATCATAGCGTTAAAATATTTTTGCCAGTTTGTCATTTGCCTTTTTATTGTTTATTGTTTCTTTAGCTACATAAATCTTATTCTTTTTCATAATAATTTATTCTATTGATGTGGCACCTAGAAAGGGCTCAATTTCATATTTTCTTCTGCTTTTAAAAGACTGTTTTAAGTTATGCTAATCCACATGCAATGATTTTTAATATATCAGGTGAGGTCGTAAGTTTAATCTTTTGCAAATAACCAATTTTCCCATTACTTTTTGAATAAGTCAAATTTTCCCTCATTGGTCCCTTTTTTATCTATTAAGCACTTAAATGTTCTTGGGTGTCTCCTAAGTTAACTATTCTATTCTATCCATTTATCAGTGCTTATGGCCACAGCATAGAGTTTTAAAGTAGCTTTCAAATCTCCTTTAATACTGGGTTGGGTTAATTACCTGCAGTTCTCCAAGCCTGTCTCTGGCCCTTTTAACCTGCTCTGTCTTTGTCCGGAACGTCCTGCCCTCCCCACCCCACCTTGTCACCTGGGTAACCCCAGTCACTGATTTTAATTGACCAGTTGTTCATCCTCAGGCCCCCCTTCCCCTGCTCTACCTCCTCGAAATTTCGAGCCTCTCAGGACCATAAGCAGCATCTCATTCTTACCCTCTGCCCAGCAGCCCAACATCCACAAAAGGTGTTGAATAAAAGCAAAGGTCAAAATGGAGCCAGATGGAGGTGGGTGTGGGAGGTAAGCTTCAGCGTTGATCTTTAAGTCAGAAGCTTGACTTCAGGAAGGTTAGCCAGGCCTTCCAGAACTCAGAGCCACATAGGCCTCATCCTGACTTCTACAGTCTCTTCAAAGACTTCCATCAAATCTCCACCTCACTCTAACCTTCTGCAGAACAATTGTGACAGCCCCCATTAATGGGATATTAGGAGATGATTTCTATTAAAGATCCAAGTCAAAGACGTATGGAACTGAATTTTAATTTTGACAGCACAGCATATGAATAAACATCATGGTGCTTTATTGCTCTAAGTCTGTTGCAAAATTCATTGCTTCTTTACAAGTCAGAAGCCCTATAAACAACTTCTGTAATGTTCCAGTAACTACTTTGACTGTCATTTCCGATATTCTGAATGATTCATAGAAACTTTCTGCTGATTCCAACGGCAAAAGTACTTTCTGTCTAAAGCATTAAATCTGAAAATCCATAACTCTCAGGGTCATCAAAAGCAGTTGGAAAAATAGCTGAAACTGGCAACAACAAGACTCTGGAGGCAGCATCCCTTTGTTTAAGGATCGTGAACACTGACATAGGGGATTGTTCCGTGCTTGTCTCCATGGCTATCCTTGAATAGCTTCCAATTTCAAAGGTGTGGGAAAGGTCTTGCTCTTGAAATCAAGTGACTGTCTCATTGGACTTGAAATAGAAAGGGACCATATTTCTTTAATTATGCGCCACACCAAAGATGCTTAATTTGTCCTGAGTAAACAATCAACACCCCTTCTAAATCTGCACTCACATCCTGCATTAGAAAATAATTGGTAAGATGGTCCATCGTGTGTCTAGGAGTGTTAAGTTTTCAAACCTGTACCAAGGTTTTATAAACAAACTCTCCGTGGTCTGTCCCCATATCCAGGCGGAGCAGGGCACTGCCTGAGTGGTAGGATGGAGAACGCTGCTTACGTTTGTCACCGAAGCCCACACGCCCACACCCAACTGTCACAAAGCCTGAAATTCCTACCATTAGAGTTACTACTTTTGGTTAAGGGCTTCAAGAAAACCCTTGCGCAAAGACAAATATAACAGGCAAGAATTCTTCCATGACACTCAGTTGCAAATAGCATCACGCTTCTTTATTTTTCTATTGCAAATTAAAAGGCGTTAGGGTGGCTTATAAAGAATAGTATAGAGAAAGGGGAAAGAATCCTTTCAGTGGTGACCTCAGCAGACATCACCCTAATGAAGTGATGAGGGCTGGCACACTGGTGATGCCATATGGGTACGGTATACCTT
The DNA here is from genome assembly GCF_009828535.3 of Hylobates moloch. NCBI lineage: Eukaryota > Metazoa > Chordata > Mammalia > Primates > Hylobatidae > Hylobates > Hylobates moloch. The sequence goes on along the minus strand of NW_026652278.1, from coordinate 19,363,347 downwards.
CCATGTGATGGGATAAGAAGGGCACTTCCCCAAATCCCACCACTAATCATAAGAAAAATCTAATCGTAAGAAAAATCTCCACAAACCCAGTTTGGGAGACATTCCACAGGCTAGCTGGACAGTACTATTCAAGGTGTCAAGGTCACAAAAAACTAGGCAAGCCTGAGAAACTGTCATAGACCAGAGGAGACTGGGGACACATGCCGACTAGATGCTTTAAGGTACACAGGAGTGGCTCCTGGAACAGAAGGAGGGCACTAATGAAAACACTGGTGACATTTGAACAGAGTTAGGAGGTTAGTCAGTAATAAAAGGTACTAATGACCTCTCTGAGTTTTGACAAATGTACCATGGAAATGTAACAATGGTAAAAACTGGGTGAAGGACGTAAACTTTCTGTATGATCTTAGCAACATTTCCATAAATCTGAAATCATTCCAAAATAAGTGTTTTTTGAAGAGTTAGGAAGAAATCCAATATCCGTTTTACTCTCTGGTGCTGCCACCCCTACTCTTGGGCTGTATGGGAACTCTGGGAACATAGAGGTGCCCTGAACAATTCTCTAAGTCTGGGGTCGTACTCAGCTGGTTCGCCTTGCACCACCTTATGTGCTTGTGGACATAGCCCACTGCCCACCGCTGTCTTTCCGGTGCTGTGGTTCTGTCTGAGTCAAGCCTCACTAGCTCAGCAAGCCCAGGTCAGGTCTGTCCTGGTGCCAGCAGGCAGTTTATGCCAAGCAATATTGTTCAGCTGTGTCCCCACCCAAATCTCTCCTTGAATTATAATAATCCCAACGTGTCAAGGGTGGGGCCAGGTGGAGATGATTGAATCATGGGGGCAGTTTCCCCCATACTGTTCTCATGATAGTGTATAAGTCTCGTGAGATCTGATAGTTTTATAAATGGGAGTTTCCCCGCACAAGTTCTCTTGCCTGCTGCCATGTAAGATGTGCCTTTGCTTCTCTTTGCCTTCTGCCATGATTGTGAGGCCTCCCCAGCCATGTGGAACTGTGACTCCATTAAACCTTTTTCCTTTCTAAATTACCCAGTCTCGGGTATGTCTTTATTAGCAATGTGAGAATGGACTAATACACCAAGTTTGCCAGCCCCTGCATTCTAGGTTCAGTACTGGGAGACACTTGCCTTGGCTGTCAGGGCCCTGCATGACAGATCAGTACCCTGTCCTTCACTGGCCTCCAGGCAGGCAGCCATTATCCAAGTTGTCACCTTCCTTCAGGTAGTGCCTGCCCGTGGGAGCACCATGCACTGTTCCAGAACCTCCTTTCCTGCCCTCCCACCAGCCTTGGGGCTCTGCTCCCCTTGTCCTCCTCTTCACCCCACAGAGCCCTGTCATTCCAGCAGGTTGTGTACTGTCTCACACAGGAACTCCGACTGTTGAAAACAAAGATATCTAATGCTCCTTGGAGATAAAAGAAGTTCAGACACCCAGGACACGGAACCTGGCTCCTCACTTGGGATAAGAAGGGAAAAAAAGCTACCTCTTATTTTTTGTCGTCGAGCTTACAACTTGAGAAAAGTAGGCACAGTTAATTCTCAAGCTGGTAATTCCACCACCTTAAATGTTCTGTATATGGCCTTGCCCCACCCGCACATGAGGAGTGACATCACATGGTGATGGGAAGCATCAGCACCGGGCCCTGTACTATCCCCCACCCCCAAGAGGGAGATGGGGAAGGATCTTGCCATACATGGTCAGCCAGGAGCCCTGGCCAGGTCCACCAACGGGAGTAGCCAATAGAAAATAGTGTAGGCCTGATACTGTCTTGGGGGATTCCAAGGCAACCACTCTGCATAAAAATGAGGCTCACAGACTGTGTCAGAAAAGAACCTTGCAATGTATGTAAGACTCTTCTTTCCTGATATCAGTCCAGACTATACTATCTCCCAAGGCTTGACATCTGTCGTTGGGAGACATTTGTGAGCTTGCTCTAAATGGTTAAGTGAAGAATCAGGAGTGCCTTCCAAGCCCATGGCAGGATTGGGAACAAGGAGACCCTGCCTGGGGAACTTGATCACCACAGGGTCTGAACCACCTCTCTCAACATCACTGACCATGAAGCCCCAAGGGCTACTGCAGATAGAATGACTCCAACCTGGGCAAAAGCCACTGGGATGCAGGGTGTGTGTGTGTGTGTTTCTAGAGTGTGAGCCCCCTTCCTTTGGGTAAAGATAACCAAAATGGGCAGGGAGCAGGATTCGAGTAGAGATCTTTGGAGGAGGAACATGAGAAGGGGGCACCAAATGAGAATCAGGGGAGCCTGGTTAGGACTTGTGGGCACACTGGCAGGATGGTGGCCACTATAGCCGGTTTACGGAGGACCGAACAGCTTGTGCAATGTTGGGGTGGTCTCGGGGCAAGCTGCAGCATCTCTGCCCAGAGCAAAGGCAGGAGGGTATCCATCCACTGGACCATCGCTAGAACTGATTTGCGGAATGGTCGAGGGATACACAGCCTCCCAGCTTTACTCTGCAGCCTCCTGGGATTCTGAGTCACCTAATACACTTTAATAAATTCCTTCTTTGCTTCACAGGACCAGACTTGGTCTCTGTTATTTGCCATTAAGAACTTCAATTGACACGTTAATTCCCTTTATCCCAAATTTATATAGATAAATGTCACATGGAAACAATTCCCTTGTGCCTGGAAACGGTAAATTAAACGGATGGAATGAAACCAACCAGGCTGCTGTATAGCAAAAGAGAATAAAAATATGTCTTTGTTTCCTTCTTCCATAATACATATTAAATAACACATCTTACATTACATCTAAGCCTCAGAGACCTAAAAACCATTAGTAAGTACACGAGGGCTTGTGAGTTAATTATAACAGCCTTTGCTAAGTTCGGCTTGTGGTTTTCCTCTTATAATGAAATGTCAAAAATGGGGGAGGTAAGCTCAGTCGTGTGTTGCCGCTGACGTTTTTAACCAAAGATCTGAGGCTGTTTGATATTTTTGGCTTCATAATTCCCATTTCCAGTCCTGATTTGGAAACAAAGATTGAAGTCCAAAGAAAAAGAAAGAGTGTTTCCAAGATACAGAATAGTCTGTTGTTCCGAGGTAAAACCTTAAATGCCCGAGGTCCATCTTCCCATTCTTTTGAGATTGCTTTTTTCATGTAGCAAGCTGTACTTTTCTGTTGCTCTTTTTCCCCTTTCCTGCCTTAGGACTGTAGGCTGGTGTCTACAGTCCTAAGTATTGCAGTATTCGTTTTGTAGCTGCTGACTTATTTCTTCTTGGGATTCCTCTTGAACGATGAGACTTCAAACTCAGGACTTGGCACAAAAAAGAAATGAAGGTGTCACCATGTTGCTGTTGGATGCCCATGGGAGTACATAGCTGTGTTTCTCATCTTCTTTCACCCCCATCATATGAAGTAGAGCCCAACAGAAAAGGGGTTCCTATAGCTGAGGTAGGCGGGGTGGGCATTATGCTTCTTATTCAGCTTTGAAATTTCAAAATCCAAGAGACACAGGTCAACGGTGCACGATGGTATTATTTTGCCCTCTGTGAAGTAAGCACACGTTTTCAGTATGGGTTGGAAATTCCTAACACTAAAAACTACCAATGCTGCTTTCTGTAGTCAAGGTGCAGGCTCTTCTGGACTCTGTGCACGTGTGTGTGTGTGTATGTGTGTGTGCATGTGTTGGGGGGAGAGGTGTGTAGAGGTGTGTGTAACTGGCCCTTGTCTTTCACAGAACCCAGGCTTATCTCACTGTATCAGATACCCAGTCCCTAAGAATGACAGAATGTGAATTTTGTCCCAGCCTGAGTTTGACCCATGTGGCCCCACTTCCAGACTCAGGATGACCTCCAAGTTCTTCTGAACTTCCGGATCCTGAGAAGCCATTTGTGATTGAGGAAGACAAAGCCAGAGGGAAGTTGTTGACAGCAAGAGAGATTTTCAGTGAAGCTCCCTGAAAGCTGTAGAGAAGACAAACCGGGAGTCCACTCTCTGCTCAATTTCCTGTTGAGTTCACCCAGCCTCCTTGCCATTTTGCCTCACCAATAGGTGAAATTTCTCACCCAGCACACAGTAGGTGTGCAGTCGATGATGGTGATGGATAAATAAATAAATGTTTTATTTGCAATATCACTCGGCTCAAATTCCTAACAAGGCATGACATTTAGTAGCCTCTTTGCAAATGTATCTTTTCACAAGGAACTTGGCCTCCAAATCTCGGGTGTGTAGAGAGAATGCAACTTTTCACCAGGCCCATAGACGCATCATCCAAAGCGGTCTGTCCCACCTCTGTGGGATGACCACTTTCCTTTGTCTGGCACCTGACACCCTCCAAAGTCCTTTTTCTTACTTTACCTCACTTGAGTCTCAAAACAAGAAAGGAGGGCAAATTTTATCCCAGTTTTACCAGTGAGAAACTGGGGCTCTGTTATAAGCTGAATTCTGTCTTCCTAAAATTCATATGCTGAAACCCTAACCCCCTAGAACCCCAGAATGTGACTGTATTTGGAGAAGGGGCCTTTAAATAAGTAATTAAGTTGAAATGGGGTCATGAGGGTGGGCTGTCATCCAATCTGACTGGTGTCCTTATAAGAAGAGGAGATTAGGACACAGGCAAACACAGAAGGAAGACCATGTGAACACAGCAAGAAAGTGGCCATCTGCAAGCCAAGGAGAAAGGCCTCAGGAGAAAGCAAACCTGCCGACACCTTGATGTCTGATGTCCGGCCTCCAGCACTGTAAGAAAATACTTTCTATTGTTTAAACCGCTAGGTCTGTGATCTTTCGTTATGGCAGCCCTAGCAAACTAATACAGGCTCAAAGAGGTTAAGTAACTCGCCTGAGGTCTCACACCCAGTAAGAAGAGTGAACTTTTGTCCATATGCCCCAGTTTGAAAATTCTTTTTTTTTTGTTTTTTTGGAGACAGGGTCTCTCTCTGTCATCCAGGCTGGAGTGCAGTGGCATGATCACAGCTCACTGCAGCCAAAACTTCCTGGGTTCAAGTGATCCTCCCACCACAGCCTCTTGTGTAGCTGGGACCACAGGCACGTGCCACCATGCCTGGCTATTTTATTTTATTTTATTTTATTTTATTTTATTTTATTTTATTTTATTTTATTTTTTGTAGAGACAGGGTCTTGCCATGTTGCCCAAGCTGGTCTTGAGCTCCTGGGTTCAAGCAATACTCCCACTTTGGTCTCCCAAAGTGCTGGGATTATAGGCATGAGCCACCGCATCCAGCTTGAAAATTCTTTATCAAATAAAACAATTTATTTAGGGGTGGAAACACTGCCTCGCAGCTGCTATTGCATAGTGGGTCTCTGACTGACTTACTTCTACACCGTTTAATTGCCTGAGGGTTATACACACAGGCACGAATTATAATGTTCCTTTAATTTCAGGCAACATTGATTCAATTAGTATTTACAACAAAATGTTTATTCGATCCTAGGCAGCGCTGGGAAATAATACAGGGTCCCCAGTCCCCACTCCCTATGACCCCCACCCCACTTCCAGGGAAAGCTGAAACAGCCCTCCTTATCTCTCGTGATTTGTTCAATATTCACATGCCCTATTTCAGCAACAGGCAGAGAATGACAAAGATTCTGACACAAATTAGACTTTTTCAGGTAGATCTGACTCCAATTCAAACAGCTTTTTGACCTTGACTTATTTCCTGTGGGTTTAACAAAAGCGCGTCTTCTCACCTCCCCACCCAAGCCAGAAGGGACTCTGCTCACCCACAGGAGGCCCTTTTTTTTTTTTTTTGAGAGGGAGTCTGGCTCTGTCACCCAGGCTGGAGTACAATGGCACGATTTCGGCTCACTGCAACCTCCACCTCCTGGGTTCAAGCGATTCTCCTGCCTCAGCCTCCTGAGTAGCTGGGATTACAGGTGCCCGCCACCATGCCTGGCTAATTTTTTGTATTTTTAGTAGAGATGGGGTTTCACCATGTTAGCCAGGCTGGTCTTGAACTCCTGACCTCAAGTGATCTGCCCACGTCGGCCTCCCAAAGTGCAGGGAATACAGGTGTGAGCCCCTGCACCGGGCCAGGAGGCCTACTTTTAACTTCTACTGTTTCTCCTTTCCCTGCTTCCCAGAGCCCCTTCCAGAGTCTGAGCTGGAGCGGGTGGTTTTGCTTTGTGTTCTGACCAGGAAGTGAAACCTGGATGTGAGCAATGTTTTGCATTATGGAGCCATTTCCCCTTTTCCTCCCTGCCTCGGGACGGAAGGCTTGCAGTGTCCAAACTGGGTCTGACCTCTCAGGGGAAATTTCTCGAATAAGTGGGAACAAGAGGCCCTCAGTGCTGGATGGCTGGGGAATGGGTGGCCGAGGAGTGAAGCTCTATTCTGGGTAGAGCACTCCCCCTTGCTGAAAGGGCTGGAAAACGCATTTGTCCCTGCTGGAAGTGGGGTAGCATGGGATACAGGCAGGGGGTCGCTGCTGAGTTTATCAGGGGAGCAGAGATTAGGCACTACTTGGTTAAAATAGTAACTGTTGAGCTGGGCGCAGTGGTTCACGCCTGTAATCCCAGCACTTTGGGAGGCCGAGGCCGGCGGATCACCTGAAGTCAGGAGTTCAAGACCAGCCCAGCCAACATGGCGAAACCTGACTCTACTAAAAATACAAAAATTAGCCAGACATAGTGGCACAGGTGTGTAATCCCAGCTACTTGGGAGGCTGAGGCAGGAGAATTGCTTGAACCCAGGAGGCAGAGGTTGTTAAGATCACGCCCCTGCACTCCAGCCTGGGCGACAGAGCAAGACTCTGTCTAAAGAAAAAAATAATAGTAACTGCTGAAAGTAACAGAGACGTAATCCGTATGTGCAGCCGCCAGATGGACACATTCTGTGTTCTGGAGCCACGCTCCGCCAAACGACCGCCCTAGATGATGATTTCGCACCCTGCCCAGCTCCAAGACCAAAACCTAAGTGTTTTGAGAATTCCATTTCCTACTCATTGATTTAGATAACATACATGAACTTGGATTCATTAGAAATATGCCTTTGTGTCTTCATGATCACCATCTTTGTAGTTTTCAAGATGATCGTTAGATCCTTATCAAAACATAAACAATTGGCAATGGTTCCAATTGTGTCAACAAAAGCCAACTTCAAACCTCTAATCCTCATGCTGAGAGGAGAGGCTGGTGCCCCACCGGGCTGTGACATGGTGGCTTGGGAGATGTGTGACTCAGATATGTCAGACCATGAGTGAGGCACCCACACTTCCCTCCCCGTGACCTTGGAAGTAAGGCGAATTGAAGTCCGCTGGTCTCCAGGCAGGCATGGTAACATGCAGGCATCAGATGTGGTCCCCGGGGAGTGGTGGGTGATTGTCCATCTTTCTAACAGTCCTCAAATGAGGACTCAGTTCCAGCTCTTAACGCAGCACAACAGAGTTCTTAATAGTAAAAGTCGTACTTTTCACTCACCGTGAAAAGCAAGTCTGCACATTTCTAGATATGTCCCAGTATTATTATCCAAGCTCCAGAAACGTACCCAGCCACAAAAGTAAATATTCTCCTACTCCACATGGAAATGGCTCCGTGAGAAAAATTCCCTATCAAGCCAGAAACGCACCTACAGAGGGAGAGAACGACATGAGAGGGGACGGGAGTTTTCCGGGAAGAGGGAAGCCTGGCTCCGCATCCCAGAGCTGCCAGGAACCCGGAGCAGAAGGAGGAGGCGGGGAGGACAGGGGCGCCGACGGCGACAGGCGACCCCTCGGAAAATCCTCAAAGCCAGTGAAGCTTGGGCTCTGGGCGGAAACAGAAGGTCAGGGCCGTGGTTCACGCCGTGGGAAACCGCAGTCAGTAATGACCTGGGAAGCCACAGGGGCTGGCAGCTGCGGTCGGAACGATGCGGCTGCAAGCTCCAAACCGGAGCTCTTCCCAGCTCGCTTTCCACTTAGACGGCACCGTTCAAAGCCCTGCTCAGACACTGGGACAAATAAATGACAGGGCTCCGAAAAGAGGGTGAAGCTCCTCCCCGCCCGCCTTTTCTCTCCGCAGAGCCTGGGCTCCCCGCCTCGCGCCGCCCCTGACCGTGGCAGGCTCGGTTCCCTCCTCGCTCTGCATCCTTTAATTCACGTATGGCCCCGTTTCCAATAACCCTTTCTAGGACGCCAGAGAGAGAAAGCGCTCAGCTCCCGGCCTGCAGAGGGGGAGGGAAGAAGGAAATGATTGTGTTGACTTCATTTGGAAGCAGGAGAAAGCTGAATTTTCTCTCCCTCCTTCTTCCCCAAGCCAAGAAATAGATCCTTTACCAGAAAGCCATGTGGCCACATGGTCACCACTTGCAGAGGGGCTGGGTGAGGAGGAGGTGCTTTGCCAACGTCTCAGCTGACAGCAAAGGCCAGTGGCTCATCACTGAGAACATCATACCTCTGTCAGAGAGGAGACCCTGAGCAGCTCCCGACACCCACAGAGGGCTAGGAATTGACCGTGGCTTAGGGTACAGATAAGAGGAACAGCATCCACCACAGGACAGTCCCTTCCTCGGGTACCACCCGGGATCCCTGCTCCCCGTCATCGCCATACTGTGTTCTCTCAGACTGCAAGGTCTTCGTCCTGTCTCCCTCACATGGGTCCTTTCCAGACCACGGGCCCTCTCTCAGGTCAGCAGGTCCAGCTGCAATCTGGAATCAGCATCTACCATGTGGAAATGGGAGAGGGGACTTGGTTCTTGAACCAGGGGCCTTGGCATTAGCTACCTTTGGTTTTTCTCCAGAAATCAGAATGATTAGTTAGATAATTATAAACAATGGGGAGGGGGGTAGTTTTGTCGTATTTAGCAAATTATATTGAATGTAACAAAATCTTAAACCATAAAGCAAAACGTGCTGGGATTCTGCTTCCTGTGGTGACATGACATGAAAGCCCAGCTCTTTTTCCAGGAGGACACTTCTTCTCTGTTTACAAGACTGCCTGAGCAATCCCATTATCAACTCTCTCCAGAGAGGATACAGCTGAGGCAGCTCAAATTCAGAACCTTATTTTTAAAGAAATAAAAAAAAAACAGATCCTTTGATAAGATCACTCAAGTATAGTCCAAACTAGCCTCCCAAATTTTGGAGTGCCAGCAATTATGTTCAATATCTCCCCATCTGCCTCCCCCCAAAAGGACCAATTAATTTCTTTTTCTTTTCTTTCTTTCTTTTTTTTTTTTTTTTTTTTTGAGACAGTCTTGCTCTGTCCCCCAGGCTAGAGTGCAGTGGCACGATCTCGGCTCACTGCAAGCTCCACCTCCCAGGTTCAATCGATTCTCCTGCCTCAGCCTCCCAAGTAGCTGGGACTACGGGCACCCGCCACCACGCCCGGCTAATTTTTTGTATTTTTAGTAGAGACGGGGTTTCATCGTGTTAGCCAGGTTGGTCTCCATCTCCTGACCTCATGATCCGCCCACCTCGGCCTCCCAAAGTGCTGGGATTACAGGCGTGAGCCACCACGCCTGGCCGATTTCTGAAATTAAGAAGTTAAAGATTTAGGTAGCAGTGGAGTTGTTTGCCCGTTTGGGAGTGGGGAGGTTGAGAAGTGCATCTGTCTGACGTGCAGCAGGAAGGTGGCATCACGGCACACTGGGCACATCCTCTCTAACAAGCGCTCTGCAAAATGCCACAAGAACATTGCCCTTTCTTCGAAATGGCCGGCTCTGAAAGACTTAGAAATACAATTTTCAAAGGTTGGAAAGCTTTTGATATTTTCTGCATTAGGAGTTTGGACCACAGTAAAATCATACTCATCACAGGCTGGATTAAGCTAGTGCCTGCCATCCAGGGTCGCAGACTCTTCTAGGGATTGACACTGGAAAGACAAGGACTGAAAAAAGCTGGAGTTACAGGAGAGACCTCCCAGGATCCTGCAGACAGGGCAGGATGATGAGAAGGAAAGAGGGTTGTTCCCAGAACTTGCTGTGAAGACTGGCTGGTTTAATAACATTCCTCCGCCATCTAGTGGCATTTAGAGCGTAAAGTTAACTCACAAATTTTCTAGGAGCAACTACGTCAGGGAGGCCTAATCGGCTAGACTTAGACTTTATAAATTATTTTTATTTTTTTACTCAAATACATTTTTAAAAATCCATCATTAGGTTCATCATGGAGAAGAATATGAATAAGAACTAACTTTGAATCTGTTTTGGTACATTGGGTGATGACTAGAAACTGCTTTGTCTGATCGTTTGTGGCAGGTGACAGCCTGTTTCTTCATAGTAATGTCATCTACAGTGCCAAAACTACACGTACACATGTAGGAAAATTCCTTGCTATCTTCGGTGCTGGAGATGAGGAGTTCCATGATCAGCACATCACTGTGCCTTTACTATTTGTACTTCTTTTGGAATGCTTTTATAAGGATAAGGCCACGTCTTTCATCACATCACACCATTTGCACAGTTAGTCCTTGCCTAATGCTCATGACCTTGCAACGTCCTCAGTCCTTGAAGAGCCATTTTAAGGGCTGGGGTTCTGAACTCTCTCCCATTACAATAGCTGTATTAGTCAGTTCTCATGCTGCTAATAAAGACATACCCAAGGCTGGATAACTTATAAAGGAAGAGTTTGGCCAGGCGTGGTGCCTCACACTTATAATCCCAGCACTTTGGGAGGCTGAGGAGGGTGGATCACAAGGTCAGGAGTTCGAGACCAGCCTGGCCAACATGGTGAAACCCTGTCTGTACTAAAAATACAAAAATTACCCAGGTGTGGTGGTAGGGTACCTGTAGTCCCAGCTACTTGGGAGGCTGAGGCAGGAGAATCACTTGAACCCGGGAGGCAGAGGTTGCAGTGAGCCGAGATTGCGCCACTGCACTCTAGCCTGGATGATGGAGGAAGACTCCATCTCGAAAAAAAAAATAAAAATAAAGGAAAGAGGTTTAATTGACTCACAATTCCACATGGCTGGGGAGGCCTCACAATCACGGTGAAAGGCAAAGGAGGAGCAACGTCATGTCTCACATGGTGGTAGGCAAGAGAGCACATGTGCAGGGGAACTGCCCTTTATGAAACCATCAGACCTTGCGAGACTTACTCACTATCATGAGAACAGCACAGGAAAGCCCCACCTCCATGATTCAGTTACCTCCTACCAGGTCCCTCCCATGATACGTGGGGACTGTTACAATTCAAGGTAAGATTTGGGTGGAGACACAGAGCCAAACCATATTAATAGCTAACGTGTTCAGTTCTGGCATTATGTGATCAGGTACAAAATGGGTTTTATCCTCATTATCTCATCTGACTCTCACAACAATATTATGAGGAAGGGGCCTCCTAGCACCCCCATTTTGCATGTGAGGAAAATGAGGCTCAGAAAAGTCAAGCAACTAGATCAAGTGATGGTGGAGCCAGGACTCAAAGCAGACAGTCTGATTCTAGAATGTACACTTTTAGCCATTGCAGCCTCCTTCTCCAAGTGATTCTCCTGCCTCAGCCTCCCCAGTAGCTGGGATTACAGGTGTGTGCCACCACACCTGGCTAATTTTTGTATTTTTAGTAGATACAGGGTTTCACCATGTTGGCCAGGCTGGTCTCGAACTCCTGACCTCATGATCCACCTGCCTTGGCCTCCCAGAGTGCTGGGATTACAGGTGTGAGCCACCGTGCCTGGGGGAAATCATTGTTTTATGGCTCCCATATTTTAAAGCCACTTAAGGTTTTAATGATTAATGTCGCTAGCTCTGTTACATGTTCTTATCATCCCAGGGTGCTCTTTAATTTGTTTTACATTTGTTTTCCATTTGTTTTCTTTTTTCTTCTTTTAAGAGTTGTTAAAACATCTGGGTAGTGGAAGATTTATATTAGCTAAACTAATATAAATTTATGTACTTAGAGGAAGTACAGTCAGCTGAGGATAGAGTGATGACAATGGTCAAAATTAGTAATACTAAGGGGAACATACTGCAGAAAAACGTACTCACGTCATTTGAGGCTGTTTATAAGATTTTTTAATTTTCCATTTTAATGATTATATGCTAATACAAGGCAGTAATTACTTGCATCTCTAACAACTAAGTCTATAGATTTCTACTTGAATGTTTCTTTTTTCCTTCTATGCATCTTTGATGGTTAATATTGAGTGTCCACTTGATTGAATTGAAGGATGCATAGTATTGTTCCTGGGAGTGTCTGTGAGGGTGTTGACAAAGGAGATTAACATTTGAGTCAGTGGACTGGGAGAGGCAGACCCCCCTTCAATCTGGTTGGGCACCATCTAATCAGCTGCCAGTGCAGCTAGAATAAAACAGGCAGTAGATGGAAAGAGCAGGCTTGCTGAGTCCTCCAGCCTTCATCTTTCTTCCATGCTGGATGCTTCCTTCCCTTGAACATCAGACTCCAAGTTATTTAGCTTTTGGATTCTTGGACTTACATTTGGTTTGCCAGGGGCTCTCAGGCCTTTGGCCACAGACTGAAGGCTACACTGTCAGCTTCCCTACTTTTGAAGTTTTGGGACTCAGACTGGCTTCCTTGCGTCAATTCTCCTTAATAAACTCCCATTCATATATACATCTATTCGATTAGCCCTGTCCCTCTAGAGAACCCTAATACAGCATCTTTCACAGATATTTGATCCATGACAATTAATTGGCTAGTATTTGGCCTTGAAATCTTGGATCTATATAGGCAATATCTTTATTTTACAATATGTAATGGAATTTTAAAATGATAAACTATAACCCTTTTCCAGCCAATGAACACTGAAGCTCAGAGAGCTTTTAGTGAGCTCTTGGCAAATGAGTCAATCAAAGCAGTTAACGCAAAAAATCTTTTATATCTTATTGTTTTTAGCAAAATTTCTCGCCAGGGAACTCTTGAGTACAGAAAACAAAATTTCTAAAAATATAAAAATTATATTTATAAGACATAATTTAAAATACAACTCGAAGCGGTTCCTAAGATAGTGTTGTTTTCTACTACATATTAATATGTAATATCAGAGCTCTGCTTCCTTTCAGCTGAAATATGACCAAAAATGAAGGTGCGGTTCACTACCAGGACAGTTTTTGTCTTTGCTTAAAGTTGACATCTATTCCTATATCCTGCTTGCTAAAAAGCTGGCAAAGAGCAAAAAGCGTTCCTTGAGACTGTCACGTACCAGCAAGACATATGTGCCCAAAAAATTTAAAAGAAATACATGGCATTTTTAAATATTATAATAATTTGGGCGCAGTATATTCTTTTTCAATTACCTGCAGGGTAAATTATATCTTGGGCTGCACAAATTAATCTGAACTACCTAGGGAAAATGTGACCAGTACAGAGATCTGCTGTAATAGTGTTATACGCCTGGATTAATTTTCCTTTGGCACTGTGTAATTTGATCTTGCAACTGCTTAGACAAATAGTGGTTAGGAGCACACTGAATAATTTATAACTCATTCACTCATTCAGTAAGTGGTGACTGTGCATTCTGTTTGTGCCTGGCACTGTGTTAGGGCTGAGGACCCTGGTGACTAGGAATTTGATGTCGTGCCTGAGAGCATAAACCTTAGAGTTGGAAAGCCTGAGTTCGAATTCTGGCTCTCTGGTTAGTAAGCTAGCTGCTTACTAGCCGAATGACTTCAAACACATTCCTTAATCTTACTTAGCTTGTTCATCTCTGAAATGGGTTTTTTTCTTTTTTGCAAGAATAAAATAAATCAACGTAAGTTATCTAAAACAGTACCTGTTTTATAGCTTATGAGCCCAGATCTCAACTCAAATGCTGAGCCCCTTGTATGCAATCTAAGGAATTAGGGACCAAACTTTATTAAATAACTAAAAATGATTCTTTTTTGGTCGGGTGCAGTGGCTCACGCCTGTAATCCCAGCACTTTGGGAGGCCGAGACCGGCAGATCACCTGAGGTCAGGAGTTTGAGACCAGCCTGGCCAACATGGTGAAACCCCATCTCTACTAAAAATACAAAAACTAGCCGGGCATGGTGACTCACATCTGTGGTCCCAGCTACTCAAGAGGCTGAGGCACAAACATTGCTTGAACCTGGGAGGTGGAGGTTGGAGTGAGCTGAGATCACGTCACTGCACTGCAGCCTAGGTGACAGAGTAAGACTCGGTCTCAAAAAATAATAATAAAATGAAAAATAAAAATTATTCTTTTGACAAAACCTGCCAAACCTGCCATTTTCATTAATACAGTGTGGATTAATATGGCTGGAGAGGAGGCATTGTCTCTGCCCTTATGTATGTCATCGGAAGAGACAGATACTCAGGGGGGCATTTGTTTGCTAGTGTTGTCATATTCACTGATTTTTTTTTAATTAGTTGTTGGGCAGACACAGTGGCTCATGCCTGTAATCCCAGCACTTTGGGAGGCTGAGGTGGGCAGATCTCGAGGTCAAAAGATCGAGACCATCCTGTTCAACATGGTGAAACCCCATCTCTACTAAAAATACAAGAATTAGCTGGGCATGGTGGTGCGCACCTGTAGTCCCAGCTACTCGGGAGGCTGAGGCTGCTTGAACCCGGGAGGCGGAGGTTGGAGTGAGCCGAGATCGTGCCACTGCACTCCAGCCTGGCAACAGAGTGAGACTCTGTCTCAAAAAAAGAAAAAAATTAGCTGTTCAAGGCCATGATCATAACCATGGCAACTCTGGCCTCACACACATCTCTTAGAGTGGCCCATGAGCCCTCTAGAGCATCCTTTGACGTGGCCGTATTTTGCTCGGCTGATAGATGTCTTCTCAAAATGGCCCGAGGTACCCCTTGTTCTATTTACACCATTCTGTGCCATTTCTTGAAGACACAACAACTGCTAACCATCATAATTTCTTTCAACAGGTCTGCATTTAACTAACTTGCTATGTGGAATGATCTGAACTCTCCTCATTTTCCCCCATGGTCTTTGAGAAAACTCTGAGGCTGAAGGATGCTTTGTGGTGGACGGTCAGAAGAGTCTGGATTTGCTAATCAGGCCCTCTTGAGTCTCTTACTGCAACCCAGGTCCAAATCACTTTGTTGTCATCTTGTTTGTTACCTTATTGACATCCTGTCCTCATTTTTCTTCTTCCCCACTCACAGCTATGTGCCACCACAACTGAGGAAAAGCACTGGGCATTTGGAGCTCACGATTTCTTAGTACACCCGTGAGTCACTGAAAGCAATGCAAGGAAGTACTGCACTTGGCACAGGATGACAATTAGTTTGTCAACTCAATTTTGAAGAAACAAATTACCCTCTTTGGGGAGAAATATGTCAAAATAATTTCTCAAACTATTCAGGAGTTACACTTAACCTGAAGTTAAATATGGATATAATGAACAGATTGTCAATATACTAGAGTAGATGGGATCCTCATCTGTGACCTTCTATTTAAATGCAGTTTTTCTGGCAAACCTAGTACTCAGTTCCTTTTTTTTTTTTTTTTTTTTTTGAGACAGAGTCTCACTCTGTCACCCAGGCTGAAGTGCATTGGTATGATCTCGGCTTATTTCAACCTCCTCATTCTGGATTCAAGCGATTCTTTTGCCTCAGCCTCCCGAGTAGCTGGGACTACAGGTGCCCACCACCATACCTGGCTAATTTTTAGTAGAGACAGGGTTTCACCACGTTGGCCAAGCTGGTCTTGAACTCCTGACCTCAGGTGATCCGCCTGCCTTGCCCTCCCCGAGTGCTGGGATTACAGGCATGAGTCACTGCGCCCGGCCATTTTCTTATGGGTGACATTCAAGATTGTTCACAGTCTGACTGTTAATTAGATAACTTCCTAAGGTCCCTTCCGTTCCTATAGGTCTTACCATTTCTTGCTAAATACGATAAAGGTTGGCAATGGCAAAACAAATGCCATCTTTTGGTGCCAAGAACATGATCCAAAGTTCTAGCCAAATGGAACAAACAGGTGAACACATTCTACACATTCCACGTTACCACCTCTGCAGCAACTTTTGCCCGGAGCAAAGGCACAGAGGTTTCTTCCATCTGGACTTCCCCCTCTGATTTTCCTCCTGTATGTTCGATTTCTTCCTATCTGTGAAAGTCCTTCTCAAATGCTGTCTCTTCCAGCCAAAATCCCACCCCCATCAGTGCCATCTTAGGGCACTGATCTCTTCCCATCTTGTTCCAAGTTATGCACTTATCTCCCAAAATGCCTTGCACATAAATAATGATGTATGAATTTGTTAGATAATAGAATGAGAAGAAATGGTCTTTTTTCATTTTTTAAGCATGAATCTTTTGAGTGTCAAACAGCAACCTCTTGTCTTTGTGCCTTTTCAGAAGGCTGTACAGAGCTCTTCGTGCTCAGCTTCAGTAGTGAGCTGGGTCCAATCAGGAAATAGAAATCACATAGTGGATAAAATCGAAGTTTAATACAAAGAACTATTAACTATGATAAAGAGGTATCTATAAGATAAAAGAGGCCTGGCAGGGTGGCTCACGCCTGTAATCCCAGCACTTTGGGAGGTCAAGGCAGGTGGATCACCTGAGGTCAGGACAAGCCTGACCAACATGGTGAAACCCTATCTCTACTGAAAATACAAAAAAATTAGCTGGGCGTGGTGGCAGGTGCCTGTAAACCCAGCTACTCGGGAGGCTGAGGCAGGAGAATCGCTTGAACCTGGGAGGTAGAGGTTGCAGTGAGCCGAGATCACGCCACTGCACTCCAGCCTGGGCAACAAGAGCAAAACTCCATCTCAAAAAAAAAAAAAAAAAGATAAAAGGAAACCCTATACAGTATGCGAGGGTTGAGAGAGAGTACTCAAGGAAGGAGTTCAGACCTCATTGGAGAAGGTAAGTCTCAGCCCACTGGATAAGCAGCAATGTTAGATGGTTTGACCAGGCCAGCGCTGGTCTACCAGTTTCTAGGTAAGCAACAGCTAACCTCTAGAGTGTGGCTGGAGAGCAGGCAGTCAGTCAGCAGCCACTGGTGTGGATATGCAGTGGGAGCCTGGACACCAGCAGGGCAGAGGCCTTCAGAGTATGTGGGCCACATGGAAACTTGCAGAAGGAATGGCTATTCTGTGTATGACCCTCTGGGCAAAAGTACCTGTGTGTGGGCCAGGCAGGAGCTTTGGTTTCCACGTCAAGAGAGCTATGGAAATGTTATCATGAGAAGAGGCTGTAAGGTTGTAGATGGATGGTTTTTCTGGTCCCACGGCTGGGGCAGGCTCCACTGGATGGAAATCTTCACACTCACAGGGCTGACACCAGCCTTGCCCAGAAACTTGGAGAAGCCTCTTTGTCCTGGAATGTGCCTCCATTGCCCTCTACTGAGAAATGTTAACACACACTCCCTTTAGTAGAGAAATGTTTAAAGGAATTCTCTTGTATATTACAGATATTGAAGAGTGCATTTGGAGCTGTGAGGCAATAGATAACCAACACATCCTTCATATTTAGAGCTTCCTTAGTTCATTTGGTTCCAAGGACCTATAGAACCCAAGGGTGATTAGTCCCTGTAAAGCCAGGAAAAGGCTGGCCTGGTGTAACCTCAGGCAAAACACTTCCTCCTATGAACTTTTTTCTTCATCTTATAATAAGGGGTTGGACCACATCAGTGGTTGTCAAATACCGGGCTACTGTGAGGTGAAGAAAACAAATATAGTGTTTTGTAGAGTTGAAGTCATTCAATTTAAAAGTTGATTCTTTCTAGCTTTGTTTTCAGTGTTAAAACATCCTGTCATTTATGAAATAGTGATAGTAAATGGAAAAAAAATTTTCATCCTTACTTAGCAAAATAAAAGCAAGTTCAGAATTTTGTTTTCAGTTTTCCTATCCTGAAAGTCTGGTCACTCTGGAACTGGATATTCTCTCTCAAAGGGCTCTCTCATTTCTGACACTGGTCTAGAGGACCTGTTGTTCTTTGCTTCTTGTCATCCAACTCAAAAGCAGCCAGAAGAAACTTTAGAAAAGGTGATGGCTTCAGAGCACGTGAAGTAAATTTGGGTCTGTCACAGAATATCAGTAAGGCTCTGCACAATGATGACTGTCAAATATATGAAGAGTTTCATATTTTTAAGATATCTTATTAAACTCTAGGGCAACCACAAAAACATTTTAAAAAGAGGCATAAGTCAAAGTCATAATGAAAATATAATCAAATTTTATAAAATACTCAGTACAAAAGCAAGCAGAAAATCTGGACAAAGATGGAACACTTATTTCGGATATGTCTCATTTTTTTGAGATGGAGTCTCACTCTATCGCCCAGGGTGGAGTGCAGTGGCACAATCTGGACTCCCTTCAACCTCTGCTCCCAGGTTCAAGCGATTCGCCTGCTTCAGCCTCCCCAGTAGCTGGGATTACAGGTGCGCACCACCACACCCAGCTAATTTTTAATAGTTTTGGTAGAGATGGGGTTTCACCATGTTGGCCAGGCTGGGCTCAAACTTCTGACCTCAAGTGATCTGCCCACCTCGGCCTCCCAAAGTGCTGGGATTACAGGCATAAGCTACAGTGCCAGGCCAATTTTTTTTTTTTTTTTTGAGGAGTCTTGATCTGTTGCCCAGGCTGGAGTGCAGTGGTGCAATCTCAACTCACTGCAACCTCCGTCTCCCAGGTTTAAGCGATTCTCGTGCCTCAGCCTTCCGAGTGGCTGGGATTACAGGCTCCCGCCAACACACCCAGCTAATTTTTACATTTTCAGTAGAGATAGGGTTTCACCATGTTGACCAAGCTAGTCTTGAACTCCTGACCTCAGGTGATCTACCTGCCTTGGCCTCCCAAAGTGCTGAGATTACAGGCGTGACTCACCGCCTCTGGCCTAGCATGTGTTTCTTGCTTAGCATAATGGCTGAGTCCAAGTGGCAGCAATTAGTCTACGTTCTATCAAAACACACATCATTTGAGTTAGGAGCAGTGCTTAAGTTATATATATTGCTTTGGAAGCACCACAGAACCTCAGCAAAGTATTGAGGGGGAAGCTTTCTTACACTTAAGAGAATGACAGCAAACCATGTGGCAGGGTGACAGGTATGGAGACGTCACTGCTTGTCTGGCTGCTCATCTTCATCAGTACCATTTCTGTGTCCCACACAAAGGGTGGCTGGAAATGTAACATCTAGACCTCCCTCCAAGGGAGGTTCGAGATGCGATTCATGCGAACACCTCCCTTTTGTTGGAATTAGTAAACATCCCAATCCTTACAGTGCTTTTTCTCTTTTCTTCCCTATTCCTACAAAAAGGCAACCCCCCACACACTATGTATATGATAGAACCAGGCCCTCAGGACAGAAGCTGTGTGAGAATGTCAATTATGAATTTAAAAGCTCCAGCCATCTGAACACTTCCCCTGCTGATTTTGTGTGGTTGTGCACAAGAGGAAGGGGCTGGGTTGAGAATGAGTAGAACACGCACATCGCATTCTTCCATTCTTCCATTGTACTTATTCTCCAAATGCAGTGGCGACACCTACCAATCCACCTGTAGAAATGGGATTAGGCTCCAGGTGTCTCTCGGTAGCTGTTGAAAAGTCAAACCAAGGTCTGAAACTGGAATTGGAATATAGATATCAGGTGATGCTGCTCAAAAGAGCGTGGCTCTCTTTCAGCAACACACGTCACCTTCTCCCACCTCTTCCCAAACTCAGTCTCTTCCAAAGAAATCAGAAAATTGAATAATAGGATCTTTCTAGACAGTAAATGTATACATACACATACTATCTCCACACTCTCCCCCTTTTACCTTCCTAGAGGGCCAGGCATATAGCCCTCTAAAAATCAGGATATGATTCTTAGAATAATAATTTTTAAAGTTAACTACAGCAAAAGTAATACATACTCGCTGAAAAACTTCCAATAACAGAAAAATACAAATTCAAATAGAAAGTCCACCACTCTATAATGTGATTTTCAGGAGAAACCACTGTGGAATCTGGTATGTATCCATTCAGAACTTTTCTTTGCATATACACATGAATGCATATTTAAAGGTATTTTTTTCGCTTGGTTGTAAAGTTTTTGCTATTAAAGCAACAATTTTTACAATACACATATACGTGCACCCTTCAACTTTTTTTAAATAATCATATTTTTTAAAAAACAGAAATTAGGCCTCTATTTTTGAAGATTGAGCTTAATAATATGTCCATGTCGCAGAGCTTTGCACTTTTCAAAGTCCTTTCCCACGCATTGTCCTGTTTACTCCACAGAATGGCTCTGCCGGGTGGGCTTTCTCATCCCCTTTTACAGATGAGAAAACCGAAGCTCAATTAGATGAAGTGATTTGTAAAAGGTTTCACAAAAAGTGGCAAGGTAGGGTCTTCCAAGTCCAAGTCCAGGGCCCCTTACAATCCTGTATTGCGTCCTCTAGTTGCCTTTGAAGGAGATGGGCAGGAAAGGGAGTCTCTGTTACAGTCATCCACAAGGCAGTGCACGGGAAGGTATTGTATAGGTAATTTAAAAGCTTAAGGAACACCTGTCTGCATGATTGCTCGCACCTGTAATCCCAGCACTTTGGGAGGCCAAGGCAGGTGGATCAGTATCTTGAGCCCAGGAGTTCGAGACCAGCCTGGGCAACATGGAGAAACTCCGTCTCTACAAAAAATATAAAGTAAATTAGCCAGGCGTAGTGACATACCTATAATCCCAGCTACGGGGAGGCTGAGACAGGAGAATCACCTGAGCCTGGTAAGTTGAACCCGCCGTGAGCCCTGACCATGCCACTGTTCTCCAGCCTGGGTGACAGAGTGAGACCACTGAGCTCAAAAAAAAAAAAAAAAAGCTTAAGGAACACCTATTCACTGTCCAGACTGTCAAGAAAATTACAGTGTGATTTATTACCTATGATTCCCTCTCCATATACCTTTACAGTTTAAGAGGAAACAAAATGGCTGTTTTTATTTCTCTTCTTTGACTGTGGTTAGAGGAAAAGCTAAGTCAAAAGATGAAAATAGAGGCACCGAGTCTCCAACGAAGAGTTTGCTAGATCACACGCTCTTAGGCATGTGCATCTTCTTTAAACTAATTATTGGTATTTTGTTAAAAAAATATTAAGCATAGAAAAGGAATCTAAATATGACCTTACCCCACTTCCCGAAGTATTAGAACTTTTGACTTTTGGGAAGCAGCAGAGAATAGCAAAAGGCATCCCTAAACTGAGTTCAAATTCCAGCTCCACAAATACCTAGCAGTAAGCCCTGGGGTAAATTACTCATAGGGTTGTCTGAGCCTCACTCAAAGCAGTTAGTTAGTATTTGTTCTCTGTCCCTTCACTAATATGTTTCCTTTAAATGTGTGTTCTTTATCATTTTGAAGGGAAAACATTCTTAAAATACGAAAGCACTAGAGTATGCTGCATTTGATTTCTGACCAGAGTAGCTGCTAAATACTAGTCTGCTTTCTAACTATAGCATTAAGTAAACTTGGAAAATGCATAACAGTACCTCAGGGGATAAACTGTGTCCATGTAGGATGATGGAGCTACTTTTCTTACGCTGAGAACAGGTATCCAGAATCACTCAGGGGCTTTGCAAATTCGTGGTGGGATGGATCATGTAGACAGCTGCACCAGGAAGTGAGAACTACGCCCCCCCAGATCTCACCTGTATTCGAACTTGATCCTTACCCCACTCCACCCTTGCAAAAACTAGTGAGGTCCCTGCTTTTCTTTTCTTTTTTTTTTTATTATTATACTTTAGGTTTTAGGGTACATGTGCACAATGTGCGGGTTTGTTACGTATGTATCCATGTGTCGTGTTGTTTTGCTGCACCCATTAACTTGTCATTTAGCATTAGGTATATCTCCTAATGCTGTCCCTCCCCCTCCCCCCACCCCACAACCGTCCCCGGAGTGTGATGTTCCCCTTCCTGTGTCCATGAGTTCTCATTGTTCAATTCCCACCTATGAGTGAGAACATGCAATGTTTGGTTTTTTGTCCTTGCGATAGTTTACTGAGAATGATGTTTTCCAGTTTCATCCATGTCCCTACAAAGGACATGAACTCATCATTTTTTATGGCTGCATAGTATTCCATGATGTATATGTGCCACATTTTCTTAATCCAGTCTATTTCCACAGATTGCAATACTCCATGCCACATATTTATCTGTTAATGAGCATCTGAAAACAGATTAACCTGGAAAAACCCTTTGGTATAACTGAATAACTGTTTCTTAAGATGAACTGACTCTTTTAAAAAAGTTCCTAAAGTCAACTTTAAATTACATAATACATAATTCCACAAAAACCCTGCACCCTCTTCCCCATCCCTCCAACACACATACACACACAGTTACCATAGCTAGGACTTTAGTGTGTATCTTTCCAGAACCCCCTCCTTAAAAAAATACGTACATATATGTTAAGCTGGTATATCTCTAGGTTGATTTATAATTATAAAGGTACAAAGTGACATCAGGAATCACCATGGAACATCCTCCACAACACACTACATTAGCCCAAAGGCTGCCGGTCCTACTTCATGCGGCACGCCCGCCATCCAATGCGTACGTAAGCCTGTCTGTAACATGGAGCACTCCCATCACCTCAATTGCAATTTGACAAATTTGACAAGGACTCTTGCTGAACTTGATTCCTTTCCACTTTCATCTCTCACTCACCTGACTAACCTGGTAAATAAAAGCCCACTCCAACAGGATAATGGAGGAAACGCAGATACAGCCAAACCAGCTCTGGACGGTGGGAAGTGTTCTGGTTGTCTTTTAGGGCGGGGTGTTTGTTCTGAGGGTCGAGTGGGCACAGACAAATGGAAAACATTCTCTCCTGCTCTATATCAAGTTGTTGCTGAAATGGGAACTGTATTATACCTGTGGGTCCAGTATGATATTTAAAAATCATCAGCAACATCTTGGGCTTTGAAATACAAGTTGCTAGTATTAACAACTTAAACTTCAGAGCACCTTTGTGAGATCAGATCATCCAATATCTTGGAAGGCACCTGATACTACTGCTTCAACTTCTTTTTGAAAGTTGGTGCCTCAGAGCTTAGAAAGCATTTAATCATATCAAAGAAAAACAGTGACAAGCATTTTTAGGCAGGCACATACATCCTTTTTTACTCATAAACTGTGACAAGTTCTTAAGATAGTATCTGCTATTTAAAATATGATTTCTATGAGAAAGAGTTTGGAATTCCAATTAGAGACACCAGAAACACACCCTTTGCAGCCTGCTTGTCCCAGCAGGCTCTCTGCACAATCCACTCCACCCTGACCTCAAATTAACACAAAGCAAAACACAAAATCTAGGAACAAGCTAGTTCAGAGTCCAAAGAAGTACACTCCTTTGGTATGGACACCTGGGGACCTGGTTTCTGGGGAAGAGACGGCATCAATAGGAGCTCTAGCGGGAGCAGAACCAAGACACAAAGTGTTTCTCCCAGAGATGGTCAGCCTCACAGCTCCAGACCTAGAGCAAAGGCAGCAAGCTGGGGGAATTAGGGGGTGTCTTCCCTAGTCAGAACTCACCAACGGGCCAGACTAAGAACTATTAGATAGTGCAGCAGGTTTAACTGGTGTTTCTTGGGACAAGCAAAGTGAGAAGATGCTGAAAACACTCCCTTCACACGCTTGGGGCTTTAGTGGCTAAAAACAAAAAATCTACAGTTAAATGGATGATGTGGAAAGCTACTCTAGTATTTAATGTATTTCCTGAGTTACTGTAACTAGAAGTTAACTATGGACAAGCTTGGTTATTTCAGTGGATCTTAAACTTTCAACAGAACTTTTGTACTGGGTTAGATAGTAGAGATTCTTCTCTTGAATATAATAGCCTATCCGTTTTTATGGAGTGCAATTAGGGGCAGGTAGTCTGTTAACAAGCCTGGCTGTTGGAAAAAGGCTGGAAATTCCTCAGAAATAAAATATTTCTTAAATATATGCTTCCCTTCACCTTGAGATTTTTTTTTTTTTTTTTAAATAAGAATCAAGTCTCTTAAATGTAAGTTAGGGAGCAACGGCGACGGAAGATGGCAGCCACCACAGGCTTGGGAGTAAAAAGGTCCCTCGCAGTTTCCCATTGCTGGAAGAATTTGAAGGCGGCCAGAAAAGAGGAGATGGCACAGTTAACTGGGGTCTAGAAGATGACAAAGATATGTCACTTACAGGATGGACAGGAATGATGACTGGGCCTCCAAGAATAATTTATGAAAACCAAATACCCAGCCTTAAAATAGAATGTGGACCTAAATACCCAGACGCACCCCCTTTGTAAGATTTGTAATGAAAATTAATATGGAGTTAATAGTTCCAACGGAGTGGTGGGCCCAACATCCGTATCAGTGCTAGCAAAATGGCAGAATTCTTGAAGCATCAAAGTTGTC
Organism: Hylobates moloch; assembly: GCF_009828535.3. Taxonomy (NCBI): domain Eukaryota; kingdom Metazoa; phylum Chordata; class Mammalia; order Primates; family Hylobatidae; genus Hylobates; species Hylobates moloch. The sequence continues at coordinate 19,339,153 of NW_026652278.1, read as the reverse complement.
CTGCACGAGCTTTGGCGCCCAACGATATCTAAAGAAAATATGAAACTCCCTTAGCCTCCTGAAGGACAGTGTTACAGCAATTAAAAAGAAAAACCACAGGCCCTTCCCTTCCCCACAATTCAACTTAAGGAGTCTTCGTTTTCCACAGTAAATTTTCTAGATACGTCTTGTAGACCTCAGAGTACTGGAAAAGAAGCTCCCATTCAAAGGAAATTTATCTTAAGATACTAAATAATACTGATTTTTTGTCCATTTGACATATGTAAATTGTGCTATAGTAAGTTATCCTGTCAAGTGTAACCACTGTCCACGTAGTTGAAATTCTGGGATCAAGAAAGTATATTTAAATTGACTCCCATCATAACTGGTGGGGCACATCTAACTGTGAAAAGACACATCACACAATCACCTTTCTGTTGATTACATGGCCTGGGCTCTCTGCCTCCTCTCCTTACCCCTCCCTCCAGCTCTTACCCTCCCTGCAACAGCCCCCCACCCTGGGGGGCTTGTTACTCTCTTGCCCTGAATCTTCCTTTCTCTTGCCAACAAATCCACAGTCTACTGAAAGCAGACTATTATGTTGGAAAGGTTTCTTTCCTAATTTTACGCTTACTCTACAGATCTTGATTTCAGGGGATTCTTTCCAATAGTTAACTCATTAAGTTACATGGCATAATTTAAGTGAACCAGAACTGTTAGAGCAATGGGAACCAATGCCTTGTGATGTGAAATATTCCATCACACATGCTAACTTGATTAAATTAATGCCATTTTGGTATCTTCTTATTGAACATAAGTAGATGTGAAGGTTTCAGGCGGCAGCCTGTGGGGCTTCTGCTGGGTACATGGGGTGCTTTGCCTGCACCCCTGCTTTAAGTCTTAAATGAAGCCCCTTCCAAGCCATCATCCTGTCCCCATGCTCCTCCACTCCTACCTTTGACTGAAGCACAGATCATAACCCCTCCACTTCCGAGATTGGCCTTCAATGAGGAATTTAGGGCTTTCTCCATATTTTCTCTTCTCCAGCTTTGAGGGGTGCTTGTTCTTCCCTCCTCAAGTTCCTTTTGCACCATCACCACCCAACACTTTCCATGACACTTCCTTGCTTTGGCCAGAAGCCATTAGGTACGGTTGGAAAGTTTTCCTGACCTCCCTTGTTTAGTTTTGGAACCTCACTATTCACTCTCCACCAGGCTGGAAAACGAATATTGGGTCCTCAGTCCTGCCACTCTTTGCGGTCATATCAGCTGATGCGTTGTTTTTAGCTCAGGTTTTGATAAAGTGAATTGTCTCCAGGGTTACTCAGACCTGCCAGCTCTCAAAGTCCTTGGTGGTTAAACTTGGAGAAAGGCCACATGAAGACACTCATAAGCACACATAATCCCTCTGTATTTTTTTTTTTCTGTAATTGATTTTGCTTTTAGAAATTGAAGTTTTAAACAGGGCTGTCATTTGGTCGTCCTTCCAATTCATTGAGGTCTAGTTTGAAATATGACAATTGGAACAAAACCTTGAATCCAGTGCATATTTTGGTTTTGGCATTGTGGTTGCTTCTGAAGATCCTCAGCAGGGATTGAGACCTTGGTGTGCACAGCAGAACCCTGAAATTGGCGGGCTTGACCTCCTGGCAAATTGCTTCGTTTTTCCACTTTCTGTTCAGGACCACTAAATGCTGAAATGTGGATGCACACAGAAATAAATGCAGTTCATTATGTACTAAAGTTTTGTTTTTGTTTTTTTAATTTGGTATTTGTGTAAATTCACCTTTTGAAGCAACAACTATCAAGTCTGAAAAGCAACCGATATTTCCATTAACGTTTTTCTGGGGAAAAGTTAGTTCTAAGGATTTAACATCCTGTAACTGAAGTTTAACATAACAGTATCCCACAAGCAGTCTTTTTTATTGTCAGACCACTGCCAAATTTTAATTTTAAAAAGTGTGCGTTTTTTTAAAAAAAGTGTAAGTTAGAAATTAATAATTAACAGAGCATCTCTACGGGGCAGAAACATCAAGTCTGGTCTGCTATTCTCAGACAATCACTAAAACTCAGCATTAGCATCGGTTAATCACAGAGGAACGCTCCTGAGTTGCTGCTCCTCAAGGAGCAGGTACTCATTCTGCATTCATTAACTTAAGCTGATTTTATTAAGAAAAAACAGACTTGGATATAAGTTCATCAGAATGGCCTTCCCATCTCATGACTGCAGGTCATACTGACCACGTGAATGGTACTTTGACATAGTTAATACAAAGGAGCCACTAAAAGCCTCTGCTCATAATTATCACCTCCAGTTCAAGTCACTACTCTCCTGCTACGTGGACCTAAATCAAGAACTACAGCTATTATCTTTCCTTGATTTACCCTCTTTCCCTATATCTTCCTTTCTCTTGAGAACAAATCCACAGGCTACTGAAAGCAGACTGTTAAGTATGTTGGAAAACTTTCTTTCCTAATTTTACGCTTACTCTACGGATCTTGATTTCAGGAGATTCTTTCCACTAGAGAACTCATTAAGTTATATGGCATAATTTAATTGGACCACAACAGTTAGACCAATGGAAACCAATGCCTTGTGATGTGAAATATTTCATGCCACACATATTCACTTGATTGAATTAATGCTTTCAGTGTCTTCTTATTGAACATACTTAGTTCTTTATTATTGAAGCTAGACTACACGGCAAGTGAGTTCTATAATTTTACAGAAAATCTGAATACATCACTGGCTTATCAAATAAGAAATTTTCACATACCTATAGGCCCAGAACCTTTTGTAAAAGGCTGATATGGTCTGGCTCTGTGTCCCCACTCAAATCTCATCTTGAATTGCAATCCCCATAATCCCCATGTGTTGAGGGAGGGACATGGCGGGAGGTGACTGAATCATGGGGACGGTTTCCCCCATGCTGTTCTCGTGGTAGTAAGTTCTCACAAGATCTGATGGTTTTATAAGTGTCTCCACGTTCTTCCTCTCTCTTCACTCTCTCACCTGCCACCATGTAAGACATGCCTGTTTCCTCTTCCATCATGATTGTAAGTTTCCTGAGGCCTCCCCAGCAATGCAGAACTGTGAATCAATTAAACCCAGTGCCCCAGTGTGGGGCACTTCTTTACAGCAGTATGAAAACCAATGAATACAAAGGCTAAGTTTTACTGTCAATAATTTAAACAAAAATTTAAAATACAACCCAGCATTCAACTTCATCTGCTTACTATTGTTCACCGACTTCCAATCATATTGATAAAGACAACTATAGAAGGCAAAAATTCCCAGTCTAGTTAAAAAAAGGAAATTGAAGCTATTTGAATCAGCCTTGCCAACAGTCTGAAGAATCAGTCTGTTTAGCAAATGGTGTATATAAACAAATAAAGATGCCATTAAACTACAAGTTGGTAAACAGGCATTACCTATTTAATAAGTACAATATATACATAGAATCCTCTTGAAAAGCTTCATTTTATACAGATACATATTTACAAGAAACAGTGTAATCAAATTAAAGATTACCTGTACAGTACACACACACGGATATATATATGTCCTCTGGAAGATAAACAAGTTTCATCATTGCAGTCAAAATGGATAGCCATCTGCATTTTAAAAAAGAATTCCATTCCAGAAGAAAAATACATCTCTAATATACAATTATATTTTTCATTTATTTTCCTAAAAATTCTCCATGTTTAGATTACCTTTTCAACTTTGTTCATCCTTGAAAAATTTCAGGTTTCTAGTGCCACCAACTGGTGTTAATTAAAAATCAACAATCTTGGTGTCAAAAAAATTGCTTTTAAAAAAAAGGTTATTGAAAAATAGGCTACTGGAGTCAACATTCATAAAGCATAAATGACAACATGATTTATAAAAATATTTTCACCAGGGTGGCATATATAATAACATTTACATTATTAAGGATTCTATTTTTTTCTTTTACTGATAAATCTTGGTTTAAATTTGCATGTAACAATTTTTAGAAAATAATACACTGCAAAAGAAAGGTTGGAAACATGCGTGACATGATTAATCTTTATGAGCACCAAACAGGCATTAATAATTTAATGGTAAAAAATCTAATGCCATTTTATGGTCTTTGGGTTTTTTAAAATTTTTTCTTAAATAATGAAAATCAAACTATGATAAAAGTTAGGAAACATGCAGAACCACCAGGAAAACAGTAATTTGCTCTCAGCGTACCTTTGCAAGGATTTTCCAAAGCCTCATGTAAGAGTGAGATTTCTGGGCTACTTGCACAAGTAGATAAACCCTCTTCTCAGGCCAGTTATAAAGGGCTGAGATGAGCCACAGAAGCCCAATATCTGCTCTGATTGTCTCCTAGCTATTTTCTTTCCTTTTTTTTTTTTTTTTTTTTTGTTTGAGACAGGGTCTCACTCTGTCATCCAGGCTGGAGTATAGAGTACAGTGGCAATCATAGCTCACAGCAAGCTTCAACCTCCCAGGCTCAGATGATCCTCCCAACTCAGCCTCCTGGGTAGCTGAGAACACAGCCATGTGCCACTGCATCCGGCTAATTTTTTGTATCTTTTGTACACATGGGGTTTTGCCATGTTGCCCAGGCTGGTCTCAAACTCCTGGACTCAAACAATCCTCCCACCTCGGCCTCCCAAAGTGCTGGGATTACAGGGGTGAGCCACCACACCCAGCCTCAGCTATTTTCATTAGACCCTGAACTCCATGAGGATGGAAATGCCCTGGTCTGCTCACTAGTATAAATACAATACCCTGTATGGTGCCAATACAGTAGTATAGGCTTTCAATAAATGCATTTATTAAATAAATAAATAACATGTTGGTAGCCTGATAAAATTTAATTTCAAGCTAAATCACTTTAAATGGTTATGAAGATAGAAAGTAAAAACAAACAAAAAAAACCCATCAAAGTTCAAATTCATTCTTCTGCCCAAACCTACCATTTTCAGTCCTTAAAACTAAACAGGCTAAAGCCTGAAGTGCTATGGGGAAAATGGAGTCACGGCAAATATTCACTTCAAAATTAAAACCTATTGAAGTGTATACATATACATACACAGAAAAAATCACTTCCAGCTCAAATAAACCAAAATATTGCTAAATAACCCAAACAGCCTGGATATGTACAACCAATAATGAACATATAAAACAAACCTCCCCCCAGGTCTCAGATTTATCCAGATCATTTTCCTTTTCCAGATACCCCATTCTTCTCACCATATATTTGGAGGGCAGAAGGCCCTCTAAAACCTTACATCAGGAGCTGTCTGTGAATTAGTATAATCTCTGATACATGTAATTACTTTGCTCAGTCCTGATCCATATACAAAAGCACACAGTAGACAGTGAAGAACAAAAGAAAACTAAAGCATTTTCTTTAAAAAATTTCCATAGTTTCTAAAATGTATAAGTCAAAAAAGGTAATAGAGTCAAAATATTGTTTATAATAGTTTTCTTCTAAAATTTTCTCATTAAACTTCTCCAAGTAGATGGTGGCACAAATATTAATACTGGAGTGTGCATTTTTGTCTAAAATGTATATATATTTTAAAGTGTATAGGCATAGGATACTATGGATCTGATCACTATTTGGTCTCCATTATACATTTTGTGCCTTGGGGAAAAAAATCCAAATATTGTAGTTTATGAGCCTGTATCATAAGAAACTAGAAAAATTTAGTTATGCTGCCTACTCAAAGTAGTCTTTAGGAGTGTTAAGTAGTGTATCTAGAAACAAATAGTAAAATAATTCAGATTTGATTGCACTTTCCCTCTTATTTTGATAAATTATTATTGGTAAAAAGAACAAGACACATTATGTTAAGACTAATACTTTTTATAACTAATCTAAAAATAAAACATCTTTGAACATATATTTTCATTTTGAGTGAAAAGATATTTGTTTTGGGATAACATCTAATTCAATATATAGAAAAAAAGACATTCATTAAATAATCTAATCCTAAATAAATTATTTTTAAACAATGTTGATTTAAAAATGTTAAAACACATTAAAAGGATATTGCCACCATAAGCCCAACTTTTAGAGCTCATACAATTCTTTACAGGCTTTTAATCCATCATCCCAAAACTTAATTCCCTTAATGGGAGAAAAAGGGATGCAAAAATCCAAACCAAACAAGGCTTGCTGCAATATCTGCACAAGAGCCAAGGTATCTTATTACAGTAATGATCTGAAGATAATGAATTATGAAAAATCATGCTCAGAAATTGTAAGTGAGAAATAATAAGGGGTGAGAAGAAATTCAATGACATAGAAATATTGATACTATGGCAACACTTAAGTGTATATCTTAAATAAATATTGTAAAAAATCCAACAAGATAGAAAAATTTGGCTCTAAAATTAAGTTCCTTTGGTTACAGATATGTACTTATTTTAGGTATGTGTGAGGTTTTTTGTTTTGAGAGACAGGGTCTTGCTCTTTTGCCCAGGCTGGAGTGCAGTGGCACGATCATGGCTCATCTGCAGCCTTGACCTCCTGTGCTCAAGTGATTCTACTGCTTCAGCCTCCCGAGTAGCTGGAACTATAGGCATGCACCACCATGCCTGGATAATCTTTTAAAATTTCTTTGTAGAGATGGGAGTCTTGCTGTGTTGCCAAGGCTGGTCTTAAACTCCTGGCCTCAGGTAATCCTCCTGCCTGGGCTTCCCAAAGTGCTGGGATTACAGGCGCGAGCTACTGCACCTGGTCTACTTTATGTTTTAAATAAATACATTGAAACACCACATTTGGGGGAACTGTATGATCACTCCACTATAATACATAATTAATATATCAATGGTAAAGAATGGTGCTCAAATGAAATAGTTCATAGTGCCATATGCTGGTTTCTTTTGGAAGCTGGTTCTTCATAAATATTTATCTTTACACAATGTCAGTAAAACTAAAGTATTTCAGTTTCAAGGAACTATTCTCTCTGTTCTAATGATTGGATCCATTTCACAATTTAAAATATAAGTAAACTCCACAGGAATTTTCTAATATGTAATTTAAAATCATATTTTAAGTAACTAAAAACTTTAAAAATTCAACCATTAACTCAGACAATGAGAATCTGAAAAAATGTACCTAAAACAGGTAAGAAAACCTGACAGAGGCAAACAATGCCTGATCATTGCTAGTTACCAACAGCTAGCTTTCCTATTAAGTTCAGCTTTCATTAAAACTGAAATTAAAAGATTTAAGTATTCATACATATCCCTAAAACTCACCCAATATGCTGGAGTGTAAAAATAAATATTTTTATCATTTTTTTTAGTTGTCTTGATGTTGGAGAAATAGTGTATTACTGAATATTTACCACCTCTCTTTTCATGCATAATTGTTAAAGGTGAGTCATTTTTGACATTATATATTTTAAAGGGAAGAAATATGAACAAAGGGTTTTTTATAAAAGCCCTTGTAATGTTCAACACTTCTTATGAATATAAGCAAATTAAGTTGTTTAGATTCAATGACAGGCTGTTATATTGCACCATACAAAAACAAATTTCATCAAAGCTTTCAGTCTTACAGTATATACAGCAATGCATTCATATTGTAAAAGGATATTTTTTGTGTACAGATGAAGCAAAACAGTATTTTTACTGGCTGAAACAAAAAGTGGAAGAAAGTTTCCAACAATAGAGGTCAGTGGCACCTACTCCTGTGTGGCTTATGTCTGTTTACTGAGCAAGAGGCTTGTTTTAGGTTTTCTTTGTCCTCTGTTCTAGTTCATGCTGGTGTTTAATAAGACGTTCTATTTCTGTTCCAAGTGTTTGTAGATTTTCCTTTAATAATTGGGGTGAGGGGAAAGGGAAGAGAAAAACAAAAATATAATAAATAAAACGATTCAGTTTGAACTATTTTTGCCTAAATTTTGAAAATGAAAGAGTGGTTAGTCCTATATGCTATGTCAGATAAACTAGTGACACAGCTGTTTTCAGTAAAGTACTTCTGTCCATTTCAAAGTAATACTCCAACTTTTTCCTGAAGCTACAGCAATTTTTTAATGCATAAAATGATTACTTACTATTACTGATTCTAAAATTATTTTTAAACTAATTACTAATTTTCAAGGCCCGCCCACAGCAAAAATATTAACTGCAAAAAATAAAATAAAGCTGAAAAATAAATCAGAAATGCCATAATCTTAAAAAATTGTTTCAGCAATTAAAACTAATTATATGTCAAAGCCCATTCAATGCAAATTTAATGACATCTTAGTATCTATCAAATAGACACACTAAGATGGACATCTTAGTGTCTATGAAATACAAAATTAATTTTTGCTATTTTTCATCTTTCCTAATATAAAAAACTATACTTTTTAAAAAGAGAAAATCACGAAACTTCATCTTTGGGTAAAATGACTGCCTTGCATTACAGAAACAGCCCAGCTAATTGCTAGATCAGACTGTGAAACAGGCATCATTTTGCCATGTTTACTGGTTGGTGTGTGAATGAGAAACACAAATACCTTCAAAGTAATATTTTTTAGTAACGTATCCTCCAAGACAGCCTGTAATTTTCGGTTGATCTCCAAAGAGAGCTCCAATGTTAATCCATTGTCAGCTGGATGGGATGTATATAAAGATGCCATGATGCCACCCCGCCTACTTAAATGAACTTTGTTAAAATCAGATGCCTCTGAAGAAAGTGTGCCTGATTCTTCCCGTAAAATATAACTTTGAATTATTCTGCAAAACAAAATGATAGTATCAGTTGTGAACTTGCAGAATTAAAAAAAAATGGAATTTGCAAAAGTCAACTAATCATAAAGATAAGCATAAAATAAATATTAGGTTAATAACCTAACTATATTAGAAAAAAATTCTCCTTATTCAGATGGTTTCTTAAACTATCTCATTTTTGTTCTATTGTAGCATTTGGAGTAAAGACATATAAACATTGCTTTTCTATTTCTTTCCTTATTAATCAAAACTTGAGTTTTGTTTGTTTCTAAAGAGACAAGGTCTCATTTTGTCACCCAGGCTGGAGTGCAGTGGCACAAACATAGCTCACTGCAGCCGCCACTGCATGGGCTCAAGCGATCCTCCTGCCTCAGCCTTCTGCACAGCTAGGACCACAGACATGTACCACCATGCCTGAATAATTTTTTTTGAGATGGGGTCTTGCTATGTTGCTCAGGCTGGTTGACCTCCTGGCCTCAAGCAATCCTCCTGCCTCGGCCTCTGGCCTCCCAAAGTGCTGGGAAAACAGGTGTGAGACACCATGCCTAGCTGAGCAATTTCTTTATTGCTCAATTTCTGTTAATATTTTCTGCTTTCCTAAAAAACTAGCTGTATTTTATGCTCTTTTAAAAGTCACAGGCAAACTGTCCTATAAGTCTAAAATTATTTCAAAATAAAATTTAAAAAGTCGTTGGAAAAGGCCTACAATATAAAACAACTTTTATTTACATAAAACAGTATTTGTGAGAGGAATTTGGTGCAGCACTCCTCAGAGTTACTCAGAGCTGGGTTTGGATCTCCAGCTCTAGGTCTGTCACACAGGGGATGAATGGTGACCCTGGAATATTTAGTGATGTGACCTGAGCCCCAGTTATCTGCAAAATTAGAGAACTCACACACTGAGTGGTTGTAAGCAATCAATGAGATATTGCCAAGCCACAGGCACAGTGCCTTGTACTACTAGGTACTCAATAAATTATCCCACTATGTCCTACCCAACAGGAAAAAAAAATCCACAACCCCATATATATCTCTTAGAGCCACAGTCATGAAAATAAAAAGCTAAGTAAAGCATTATCTTTTTAAAATCTAAAGTTGTTTAAGTATCTTAAAAATATTAACACTGAATGAACTCTCTATCACCTTAAAGGAAAGACCTGTGTTTTATTTCATCTTAGTATTCACAAAACCTAGAACATAATAGGTGATCATAAAAGACTGGGAACTGAATAACTATAATTATTTTTTGAAAGATAGGCTCTTGATATGACTAATTTTAAAAACAGTAACCTTGCCATATGAGTAATGGTATTTTGAAGACCGATCATGCTACCATAATAATACATACTTTGTTTTTTTCCTAATTTCTTCCACCAGTTGTTTGATGTGGTCCTCCATAAATTCTATCTTTTCATTTTTCCGGGCATGTGCTTTTTGCAGCCTAACTATCCTCTCAATCAACATGGCCTTATCTACTTGTGGAAAGTTATCCACAGCTACTGAGGACCCAGTATTTTCTGGAGATCGATCTTCTGCACTGCTTCGAGCATTCAGGGACCCTGAAGACAAAAAAAATTGGCTTAGATACAGTGCTTAATCTAACATCATCTCTCATCTATTATTTATTCCAGAATCATTTCAAATATTCACTCTAACAGAGTTGGACACAGAAGACAACACAGGTCAACGTGGCCTAGGTTCTGGTTTTTGAACATACTGGTGACAGAGGCACTAACAGGGTCTATACTGTGTCTCTCAGGAAGTGGTAATACAGCAACAAGGATCTCAAAAAGAATAACAAGTCTAAAGTGAGACCAAAATTAAACTATAATAGAACAAAGCAGAGAGGAGGAGGAAGGGAGGAGAGGAACAGAGGTATGAGAGGAGACAGAGAAAGAGAGGTTAGAATATAGTGGGTTAAGCTCTGAGGCCAGCCTGTCTAGATTCAAATACTACTCCTCAACTTATTAGCTGTGACTTTGGACAAGGTATTTAATTTTCTGTGCCTTGGTTATGTCATCTTAAAATGGCATAAATGATATTATTTACCTCACAGGATTGTTATCCTCATTTAAATGAATTAATATGTGTGAAATGCTTAGAAAAAGGCATATAGTAAGCATTATGTAGTGTTAGGTATTACTTTTACCAACATCAATGAGAAGAATCTGATCCTCTTTACCCTACAAAGATTAGTTTTTTCCAATTCCATTTTATAGCTTTAAGTAATATATCTTATCCAAAGTTACATAATGAATAAATGGCAGAGCTGGGATCTAAATACATGTCTATAATTTCAAATCCATGTTCTTTCTACCACACATTTTTTCCCACTACTGTAACAACTGATGATGGTTTTCTCCTAATGTGCAACCTCTGGGAGGCAATATAGTACAGTGCCAAGCAAGGACTGTGAAGTCAAAGAGTTCTCACTGTGGATTTTGGGTGAATCATGTAGCCTCTCTGAATCTTGGTTTCCTCATCTGTGAAATTGGAATTACAATACCTACCTCATATGAATTTTTTGCAGGGTGAATGGTATGTTTCAAGTGCTTAGCATGGTTCTTGGCATTCCAAAAATGACACAAACACTGATATTTTGCTAATTATCATTTTCACAATGGTTTCAATCATAATTTTATAGACTCTACCCATTTTTACTTTAGAACATAGGCATATCTATCATGAGAAAAACTAAAAGATTTAAAAATATATACATGTGCATATGTATGTAAAAATCTGATACACAATGATGACACCTTCATTGGTTCTTGGGTGCTAAAAGAAGAAGAGAGAGACCACTGTACACCAAATCTCTTTGTATAGATTAATATAAATTTCAATTTTAAAAAACGGAAGAGGAAGCTGTTGCACAGAATAAAGCAGCAGCAGGCTAGAAAAAAGAAGGGGCTGGGCGTGGAGGCTCACACCTGTCATCCCAGAACTCTGGGAGGCCAAGGTGGGAGGATCACCTGAAGCCAGGAGTTTGAGATCAGCCTGGGCAACATAGTGAGATCTTGTCTATACAAAAAACAAAACAAAGAACAAAACAAAAACAAAACAAAAAATAAACATTAGCTAGGCGTGGTGGCAAGTGCCTATAGTTCCAGTTACTTGAGAGGCTGAGGTGGGAAGATTGTGGTTGAGGCTGCAGGGAGCCAAAGTCACACCACTGCACTCCAGCCTGGGTGACTGAGTTAAGACCTGTCTCAAAAAAAAAAAAACACGACGAACAAAAAAGAAGGTAGGGAGACAGATCACATAGAACCCCATGACAAATCTGAAACCCTGGGTCATGAGTAGAACTTAAATATTTAACCAGAAACATTTTTTACAGTATAATTATATATAACCACTATTTTTCACACTTCAAAATGAAACAAAGCATATCAATACTTTTTAAAATAAAAAATGCTATTTATTTATTTATTTTTTTGAGACAGAGTCTTGCTCTGTTGCCCAGGCTGGAGTGCAACAGTGATGTGATCTCAGCTCAGTGCAACTTCCACCTCCAAGTGATTCTCGTGCCTCAGCCTCCCGAGTAGCTGGGATTACAGGCGTGAGCTACCACACTCAGCTAATTTTTGTATTTTTAGTAGAGACGGGGTTTCTCCATGTTGGTCAGACTGGTCTTGAACTTCTGACCTCAGGTGATCCACTCATCCTGGCCTCCCGAAGTGCTGGGATTACAGGTGTGAGCCATTGCACCTGGCCAAAAATGCTATTTATGTTTATATCAATCACGAAATAACAACTAGAGCCACTAGTTTTTTACCTGATGAACTAGAACGACTTCCCATGCTGCTGACTTCTTTGTCATAGCTTCCATTCTCAACCTGATCTAATTTTCTTCGTGCTATAGGAAAAAGAAGATTATTCATCACAATTATCAGGACCATTTGCTCCTACCATCTCTGACTTTAATTGCTAAAATCACTGAGGCAAAAATGGCATAGACAAGAGAAAGTTCTTGAATGCATACTTTAGGCAGAGGGCTGTGTCATTCATATAAAATGTCATTTGGAAATGTACAAGTACAAAATATACAGAAACAACACTATAACTGACACTGGCATCACTTAATTACAGTGGAGTTAACTTTTTAAAGTACTGAAAGATTTAGAAGTTCCTTACAGTACCAGAAATTTCTTCCAAATTTCCCTTCAATTACATCTATAAAAACAAACTACACTCTATGGCAAATATCTGAATATATTCATATTAAGTAAATGCTAAGTCCCTTTTAGCTTGTTACTATATTTCACCCTATTTTAACACAAATAAAGCCGTGGGAAATAGTAGAGGAGGTTGAAATACGTCTTATTTATTTTTGTATCCCAAGCATATAGCACAGACACCCAATGATTGCATGACTTTTTAAAAGAAAGAAATCTGGAATCCAGTTCAGCAGTCAATTGTTATGTTTGGGTAATTTATAACTTTTTGGGGTCTGTTTCTTGAGACCCAGGTGAATCGTCACAACGATTTCCAAGTCTGAGGATGCATCTGGGGTATCTGCACCCTAGATGCTGGTAGCCTAGATGCAGCACAAAAGAAATCACAGGAATGTAAAAGGAGAAGATATCAGAACTGCTATTTATACTGATATTTAATTATTTTAAATTTCTATTTTTCATATTTTCTAATATATATAAAAGAGTAACATATGTTTAAAATATATACATAAACATATCTAAATTGGAGAACAAATGCCTAAGCACTTTTTACTGACACGAGTACATGACCAAAAGTTTAGATACTATTGCCCTAACATTACTTTCCCAATTCTCATGTTTTGTGATTCTGTGAGTAAATGTCCTTTAGTATACAAGATATCCTTTAGGATAAAAGACTATTCATGAAATTCCAAGAAGTTTAACAATTTGGTTTACTAATATTAACAAAGAAAACATACAGCTTCAATCAATGTGAGAGAACCACAAAAAACAAAATCCTTAATGATTAAAAGAAACAAACACATTCATGGTCTAAGTGTGGAAGAATTTTATACCTTGCTGAAGTTGTTTGGTGAGATCCTTGATACTAGAGGCATGTTTACGTCTCTGAGTTACTAACTCATCTTTTAATTCTTCTACCTGGGTACTCAGTGCTTTAACTTCTGTTTGTGTACAAGTGAGTTCAGTTTGCAGAGTTTGGACTTCCTCTTTTTGCAATTCTTCCTCTTTCAACAACCTACTTTCCTGAATAGTAAGTAAAACAAAAACCACCAATTTTAGAATGTTTGTTTCCATTAATGCTCAGTTTATAACCTTAACAATCTAAGGTTCTTGACAGTGGAGATTCTTCTATTATTATTCCTTACCAGCTTTTGTTTACTTGAGTTTCTCACAGTTCTCATATAGCAAAGCAGGGGGATACATTAACAAGAATGTCATTCTATACATACCAAGCAACATGTGATACAGGTTGTTGAATTTCTGGACTAAAGTCTCAAATCATTTTTATGAGTAACTTGAAGACACTCTTATAAATTATAAAAATAGAAATTTAAAGTACCTTTTAAAAATATATAATGATCCTAGTTAGGAAGGATACAAACCAGTTTTCTCATTTTCAAAAGTAAAATATTATTCATAATCATTTTAGGAAGAAATTTTATTATAAATTATACCAGTTGAGGAAAAACTGACATTTCTTACAGCAGTTAAAATTGTCAGAAAGTCGGTGCCCAGGAAAGAATTAATTCAACTACCACTACTTTTATACTGTTAGGGAAATTTAATCTGTGCTTGTTACATTGTTTTAAAAAAATGTAAATTTATACTTACCAAATTAATATTTGTCTGTTTCATTTGTTCACACTGGCTTTGTAACTGACTTTCACTACAGGAAAGTTTATCAAATTGTGACTGCAAAGAATTGGATTCAGACTGAAGCTGTGCATTCTTACTAGTGAGCCTTTCTGTAAACAGTAGCAGCTCAGATTCTCTTTTCCTACTGCCTTCGATGTCTTTTTGCAGGTCATTAATCAAAGAATTAAGACTTTCCACTTCTTCTTTCAAATTTTCAATTTCTTGCTTACCTCTAAAAAACAAAATTTATATTTAAGAAAAAATAAACCATTAAAAGACATTAAATTAATGGTTTGGGAATTTTCATCTAGTCAAATGCTTAATAAATGTACTTCTATTCATTCATCCAAATATTTATAAATGCCTAATATATGCCAGGAAATAGGAGCTGGAAAGAAAAGTGAGCAAGACCAACATGGCCTCTGCTTTCAAAGAGCTTTTAGTCAAGTGTGGAAATTATATGAGTGTAGAAAAACATTTTTGATGATAAAAGCACAGAGTGGGTTTGCCTAAACCTAGTGTAAGTGATGCTCAAACTAATACTTAAAGCAGGAGTCAGCAACCTTTTCCTGTAAAAGATCAGATAGTAAATAAGTTAGGCTTCTGGGTCATATGGTTCTGCTGCAATTTTTCCACTCTGCCATTGTACTATGAAAATTGCCACAGATATTACATGAATGAGTGTGGATGTGTTCCAAAAAAACTTCATTTACTAAAAGAGGTAGTGGGCTGGATTTGTTTTGTAAGCCATGGCTGATCCCTGACCTAAAGGCAAAGCAGGAGTTACTGGAGAACAAAATATGCACCAGGTAAAGGGAACAGTATGTGCTAAAAACTGGGAAGGGAGTAAGAGGACTTCTTATTGGTCCTAATAGATGTTCAATATTGATGAAGAGAAGGACTGTACCATATCCCTAGCACTTAACACAGGGTTTGGGACACAGGAAACAATCCATTAACATCTGTTAACCAACTACAGCTGAAATACAAGGGTGAAAAAAGGGAAGGCATGGAAGCAGCGAGGGACAGGTCACTAATCTTACAAGCCATGCTAAGGCAATGGAACTCACTAGACAATCTCTGAGGCAGTGAGAAATCACTGAAGAGTTTTGAAATTTCCTTTTTAAAAAGGATTATACTAACCATAGTGTGGAAAATAGATCAGAGAGGATATAAGCAGAAAAAATACAAACTGTGGCAGTTTTCCAAGTGAGAGCTGTTAATAGCTTGGACTATGGTAGTAGCAGCGGTGAGGTAAAAAGTGAATGGACTTGACAGATGTTACAGACTTAGCATCACTAATACTTTGTGACTGGTTAGATGTGTGAGGGGAAGGAAAGAAGAGCTGAGGATGGCCCCCAGCCTGCTGAGCTGGACAGTCACTGAGCTGGATGCTGCACTCATCATTCATCCTAGGAACATGTGAGGAGAAGCATGGGACAGAGAAACCGATTTTGGACATGCTAAAGTTTGAGGTATCTTTAATACTTGTGCCTAGAGCTTAGTGAAAAGGGCTAAAGATAATGATTCAAAAGTCCTGCAGCATACTATAAAAATAGTTGGGGTCACCCAAAGTTACAATAAAATTAGAACAAGAGGGCATTATGAGAGAAAGAGAAGCCTGCCAAGGAGCTTGAGAGAGAGTTGCCAAAAAGGTGGGAGGAACATCAGCATGTGATGGAAATGAAGCCAAAGGAACAAGCCTATCAAGAAAGACAACTGAATTCAACAGTGTTAAAAGATGATAAGAATTCAAGCAAGGGTGGGTCTGAGATGTGTCTACCATATGCAGGGAGGCATCAGTAATTTTTAATAAAATGTTGGGGTAGAAGCTAGAATGAAGTGGAGAGGTACAGAACATAGGAAGTGAGGAAATGCAGAATGAATACAGAAGATTCTATAAAGTTTGGCTGCAAAAGAAAGGAGAAAAATAAGCTGGCATGGCAAAGCCACAGGAGTTTTGTTATTTTTAAAAGACAATTATGTTTAAATGTAGAATGAAAAAGAAAGTGGAGAAAGGTAAGACATAAAAGATAAAGAAGAATAATCAAGACAGAACCCAAAAAGGCAGAAGAGATGAAATCCATAGCAGAAGTAGAAAGACTAATTTGATTTAGAGGAGTTTCTTCCATGATAACAAGATTGTTGCTTCCATGATAACAGCAGAAAATATGGCTGCAGATGCAGGCAGTTCATGGGACTGATGGCAAAAAGTTGAGAGAACTGTCACCTGACAGCTCCCATTTTTTCTGTGAAGAAGTAAACACTTGCCAAGAGTAAATAGAAAGGTAGAGGAAAAACTGAAGTGTGAAGAAAATGGCAGGGTTTAGAAAAGATGCTACGAAGACGGTGGAGAACCAAGGACATATGGCAAGATTAGGTGCATTAATATTTCTAGTTGAGGTTGGTGACCATGAATTTATTAGCAGAATCAATCTGAATGATGGTAAAGATTTTTTTAGCAACACTCAGCAGCTTAGTTATCAGCAAGGTGTGGAAAAGAAGCTATCTGGCTTCAAACTGAATCCAGTTTCTGTCAGGTAACGTCACAAGTAAGAGTTTACTTAAATGGTTTTATAAGGAGCCAAGGAATAATGTCAGCTTCAGATCTTAAGCTACACACATGCAAAGATCTAGAGCTAGATTTACCTTTTAGAAGAAAAAGTAAACACTGTGCATAAGTAACAGAATTTGAAAGCTAAGGAATGGATAAGAGACTCAACCTATTCTGTCTTATAAATTGCCACTACCAATGTTTAAGGAGTATAAACTTTGATTTTTAGAAGCCATGATAGGAACTCAAAAGACAATCCAAAGAAGTTCAAATAAAGAGAAAATATTTTAAAATTTCAGCTAGTAAAATTGTAAAATTTTTTCTTGTTTAATGCAATAATTGCATTTAGAAAATCTTGAAAAAAAATTTAAAAGCTTGTTTATTAATACAAACAGAAGTTGCTCATTTTGTACCTTTGAAGCTGCTCCTGTAGCTGATCTACAATTTTCACCTTGTCCAATAAATTCTGAATTTCAGCTTTTTGGCGATTAATAATTTCCTTATATTTTGATAATTCATCTTCTGTTCTTAATCGTTCATCTTCTAGACATTTCACCTATCAAATGATCATAACCAAGTTACAAACCATGTATTCTTGTTCTTTATAAACTATTTTATATAGTGGTTACATATGAATAATCTAAAAATTCTAAAGCACCATTAACGTGAAGAAAATATAATGCAAAGTTCACAATCCTAGGTTTTAGTCTCAGATTTCTTATGATTCAGTCATGGGAGTTTTAGCATGTCATTTCACTTGTTACTGAATCACCATCCTCCTCATCTGAAAAAGAAGAATATATCTTCTCTACCTCAAAAAACTGGAAAGAAGAACAAATAAGAAGGTGTATGAAAAACAATTTAAAATTATTAAGTGACCTTGAATTCAGGATGGTTAAAGGACTATTTCTAAATAAATGAATGATACACATTCATATTCATATTAGAAGACATACTAATCTTACAACAAAGACTATAAACACGAAGAGGACTTAACAGATTATTGGCCATTAAAACTGTCTATTAAATATATCCAGGAAAAATATAGCCTGTTATTTTCTGACACAGTTCTAAGGTCCAACTATCTTTCCAATTGATTCGTTGATGAGATCGTCTTTAGATGAGAGGACCAAGGAAAAGTTATAGACACAGCAAATGTGCTGTGAAATAGGAATGTTTGGCAAACACTTCAAAGGGACTAACATGGAAGACATTTTCCTTTCAACAAAAGAAGCTGCTAGGAAATTGCTCCTCTACTCTACTCTGAGTTCTTTTATTATGGAACATTTCTATATTAATGTCCTTTCCCCACCACTTTAAACATCAGAATGAATTCAAAATTTAAGATATTTACCCTTCCTCTGGATTCATGACTAAAGACTGAATTACCTTTGTTCTCAGTGTTCGTAACTCATCCATACCCTCCTTAAATGTTCTCTTCAGATCTTCTAGTTCCTTTATTTTGGCATGATGCATCTTTAAAAAAGTTTAAAGAAACAACAAATCATAATGTGCTAAACTATATCTAAGATTTATTGCCTGCTCCTTCCAAAAGGCCTTAAAAGTAGATGGCAATAAGTTCTCACTATTTCTCTTTCTGTATTTATTATGCAACTTAGGATATATAAAGAGCAAAACCACTCACCTCTAGCTGGTCAGATTTTTCTTGCATTTGTTTTTCAAGTTCTCCTTTTGTGACTCTAAGCTTTGCATCAAGCTCATTTGATTTAATTTCTTCTGACTCCTAGTGGAAAGAAAATGAAAAAAGTGCTACAATTTTTAACCCATTTCCCGTTTGCCCTGAGAATCTCTAATCCTAATGTAGCATCATATACATTTCTGTCACATTAGGATAAGAGACAAGTTCTGTTTAGAAATAACTCCAAGAACAGTTTTTATATTTCATCTTCCACTGAAAATCAGTCAGATTTGTTTCAGCCTCGAGTGTGTTTATGTAAAATTAAATGAGCGCTGGCAGCAAGCTGCACTTTTTTTCTAAATAGCAAATGGGTTAAAGTTTTATACTTTGAAAAGAAAGCATTGCAATTTAGTTTACTAATTGTGAAATACATAGTATATCTAAAATTATTAACCTAAGTTATTAGGTTATTAACCTAAAGTTATACATTTCCTTGCACTCTTCATTCTTCTGACATTTTCTAGGGTTTTTATTTGTTGGAAAACTTCTCTTATAAAATCCATTTAAGCTGCAGGTACTTTAACATTGGAAATAACCTGCATTTTATTTAACTACCTGCCCAACAAAGTACATTCCATATGCAGATGTAGAATACTGTACACATAGAAATTTAATGAAACGAGAACTGGCTGGGCACAGTGGTTCATGCCGGTAATCCCAGCACTTTGGGAGACCGAGGCGGGTGGCTCACGAAGTCAGGAGTTCAAACCCAGCCTGGCCAACATAGTGAAACCCCCCTCTCTACTAAAAATACAAAATTTAGCCAGGTGTGGTGGCGGGCACTTGTAATCCTAGCTACTTGGGAGGCTGGGGCAGGAGAATCGCTTGAACCCGGGAGGCAGAGGTTGCAGTGAGCCAAGACCGTGCCATTGAACTCCAGCCCGGGCGACAGAGAGAGACTCCATCTAAAAAAAAAAAAAAGAGAGAACTGATATTTCCTAAAATTTGACACTAATCTATTTTAAAAGTTATACATACCTGATATGTTTTTATCATATCCTGACAGTTTTTTCGTATCTGATCTGCCTCTTCCTTTGCTTGTGTTAATTTTGTTGTTGTTTCTTTGAGTTTATCTTTGGTTTCCTGCATTGACAAAAGACAGAGGCAAAGTTGGGTACAGCAACGTGATGAATGGTGAGAAGTGATCGGCAAGTAGGAAGGTTCTCGTCCTAGCACTGTCACTGAGCAGCCGATTATTATTCTAGCAATAATATTTTGTGTTTCTGACAAAAAATTAAAGTGATCTGTAGAGTTAACCAATAGCCATTAAATACAGTTAAATTTGACAGTTTTAGGCAAATTACTAGAAGTTACTAACCTGATAAGATGAGCAAAGTGTTAAAAAGTTCTTTGTACACACACATCAAAGACAATTCTTTGGTTTATGGCTGTGGTATCTATTTAAAACTGTCTTTTGGCCGGGCATGGTGGCTCACGCCTGTAATTCTAGCACTTTGGGAGGTGGAGGCGGGTGGATCACCTAAGGTTAGGAACTTGAGACCAGCCTGACCAATATGGTGAAACCCCATCTCTACTAAAATAAAAAAATTGGCCAGGCGTGGTGGCTCACGCCTGTAATCCCAGCACTTTGGGAGTCTGAGGCGGGCGGATCATCAGAGGTCGGAAGTTTGAGACCAGCCTGACCAACATGGAGAAACCCCATCTCTACTAAAAACATAAAATTAGCCGGGTGTGGTGGCGCATGCCTGTAACCCCAGATACTCAGGAAGGCTGAAACAGGAGAATCGCCTGAACCCAGGAGGCGGAGGTTGCGGTGAGCCGAAATTGCACCACTGTACTCCAGCCTGGGCAACAAGAATGAAACGCAGTTTCAAAAAAAAAAAAAAAAATACACAAATTAGCCAGGCATGGTGGTGGGCACCTGTAATCCCAGCTACTCGGGAGGCCAAGGCAAGAGAATCGTTTGAACCCAGGAGGCAGCAGTTACAGTGAGCAGAGATCACACCACTGCACTCCAGCCTGGGAAACAGAGTGAGACTTTGTCGCAAAAAAACAAAACAAAACAAAACATAAAAACTGTCTTTTCTTTTTTTTTTTGAAACAGAGTCTCATTCTGTCACCCAGGCTTGAGTACAGTGGCGTGATGTCGGCTCATTGCAACCTCCGTCTCCTGGGTTCAAGTGATTCTCCTGCCTCAGCCTCCCGAGTAGCTGGGATTATAAGTGTGTGCCACCACATTCAGCTAATTTTTGTATTTTTAGTAGAGACGGGTTTTGGCCAGGCTGGTCTCAAACTCCTGACCTCAGGTGATCCACCTGTCTCAGCCCCCCAAATTGTCTTTTTATAGACTGATGCTGCAATTTGGTTTCTGTTCCTAACCATTCTCCTAAGATGGCAACTCTGAAAGTTTTCAGGGGCTACCCTTATTAAATCCAATTACTTCTTCTTGTTCTTATTCTTTACTTACTTGCTCCAGTTCTGACCACCCCTGACTCTTTCAATATCCTTCCTGTTTCCATTACAGGACAATATTCTCCTTCTCCTTCTGCCCTCTTCATTGTTCCCTGACTGGCTTTTACTTCCTGTGGTGATTTTCCAAGATACAGCCTGGCCATGGAGCTCTTTCTTCACACTTCTCCCTAAGCAAACTGATCCATGGTTTTGCTTACCATGTGGATTTCAAATGGGACTTTTGGTATCCTCTCCTCTCAGTAGCTTCCCTTCAGAAAAAGGCAGATCAGATGCCGCTCACTCTGCTTTTCCATAGATATAATTTAGGCATGCCCTGGATTCTAATGATCAATACATTATACTATAGCTTATATGTTCCCCTAATACAGCATATAGCTTCTCGATAGCAACTAACTCAATACTTGTCACATATTAATTGTTCAACTACTATCTGTTGAATTAATACAGGAATATCTAATATAAGCCTCTAGCTAGGTTGGACTCCCCAAATACCCAATACTCATCTCCCTTTGTTCCTTTTTTTCTTGCGGTTCCTCCACATGGAATGCCTTTCCCTGCATCCCTTCCCTTGAACCATCTAAATTGCATTAATAGGCCAGGTGCAGTGGCTCATGCGTGTAATCCCAGCACTTTGGGAGGCCGAGGCAGACGGATCACCTGAAGTCAGGAGTTGAAGACCAGCCTTGCCAACATGGCAAAACCCAGTCTCTACTAAAAATACAAAAATTAGCCGAGTGTGGTGGTGGTGGATTACAGGCTGTGGTGCATGCCTGTAATCCCAGCTACTCAGGAGGCTGAGGCAGGAGAATCTGCTTGATCCCGGGAGGCAGAGGTTGCAGTGAGCCAAGATCGCACCACTGCACTCCAGCCTGGGCAACAGAGCAAGACTCCATCTCAAAAAAAAAGAAAAGAAAAAAAAAAACAAAAATAAATTGTTTCTTACATGTCGTTAAAAAAAATAAATCTACCATATAAGTACTGAAAGTTATATATTTTCAGTTGCTAGTTTTTAATAATAATTTGACTTGTATTAAAACTTAGTACCACTTTTAAAATATAAGCAATTATTTACTTTTTCAAATACTGACTTTTTAAAATACTAGACTCAATGGACAGGCAGGGAAAAGAAGAGACAGAGAGAAGGAACTTTATATATGTTTTTCTACTACTATATCATTAATAACTAAAAAGAGTCTGGCACATAGTAAGCACTTCATTCACTCAAAAAATAGCAATTGAGAGATTCCTATATGCCAAATAAGTATTTATTAAATAAATGAGTAAGGGAAAAGTGAGAATCACATTAAGTGTTTTGGTTAAGGTATTGACTGTGTTTCACTTATTCATTCACTCAGTATTCACTGGGCATCTATGCACCAGCCATTGTTCTATGCTTCAGGGACATACTGTATAAGAAAATAAACATAATCTCACCTGTATGAAGCTCACATTCTAGTAATGGAGACATTAAATACAATACATAAGTAAAATATATTAGTGGCAAGTGCTAAGGAACAAAAATAAAGCAAGGACATGAGAAAGTCTGGATAGAATGAAGGTTTAGAGAGATGAAAGTTTAGATAGAATACCTGGGGAAAGTCTCATTGAGAAGGTGCTAGGTGAGTACAGACTCAAAAGACATGAGCAAGAAGGTCTGCTGAAGGACTGGATATGCTAACTGAGAAATTAAGGATAAATCCAAGGCTTTTGGCCTGAGCAATGAGATGGATGGATTGTCATTTATTGACATAGGAAAGCAATGGAGGAAAGGGTACATTTTTAGTTCAATTTTAAACATGCTAAGTTTAAGATGCCTTAAGTCATCCAAGATGTCGGATGTCAAAGAAGCAGCTAAATATATGAATCTGGAGTTCTGGGTAGAAGTTGTAAATCTGGGAGTCACTAGCATATAGTTTTCTACTCGTATGTTTTCAAGTACACTAATCTTGTCCTCTGCAGTTTCTAAACTGCTGTTAATTCCATCCAATGTATTTTTCATTTCAGACATTATGTCAATCTGTTTTTTTTCTCTTTTATGTCTCCCCTTATCATATTCATGCTTTTGTCTATCTCCTTGAACATATGGAATGTATTTATAAGAGCTGCTTTAACATCATTGCCTCATTGTCTACTAATCCTATTATTTATGTCATTTCTGAATCTTTTTTTTTTTTTAAGACACAGGACAGGATCTTGCTCTGTTGCCCAGGCTGGAGTGCAGTGGCATGATCATAGCTTCAACTCCTGGGCTCAAGTGATCCTCCCATCTCAGCCTCCCAAATGGCTAGGACTACAGGCATACACCACCACACCTGGCTAATTTTTTAAAGTTCTTTGTGTAGAGATGGGGACCTCGCTATGCTGCCCAGGCTGGTCTCAAACTCCTGGCCTCAAGCAATCCTCCCACCTTAGCCTCCCCAAGTGCTAGAATTACAGGTGTGAGACACCGTGCCTGGATCTGTTCCTACTGATCTAGTTTTCCTTTCTTCTCATGATGGGCTCCATTTTCCTGCCTCTTTGCATGCCTGGTAATTTTTGACTGGATGCCAAACACAGTAAATTTTATGCTTTTAAGTGCCAGAGTTCTTTGTAGTCATTTAAATATTTTGGGCCTTTGTTTTGGGACATAGTAAATTTACTTGAAACAATTTACTTGAAGCTTGCTTTTAAAGTTTTGTTAAGGCAGATCTATAACAGACTTAATCTAAGGCAAATTCATCCTCACAACTAAAGCAACAACCTTCTGGGGGCTGCCTGATGCAGCCCTGCCTGATGCAGCCCTGCCTGATGTGTGTTGAGAGGTCATTTCTCTTTGACTGACGGAAACATGAACAATTTCGTAGCCTTGTGGGAGCTCTAGGGATTGTTGCCCCTATTTCTTTCCCCTCCTCTGTAGTTTCCTCTTACACACACACACACACACACACACACACACGTACTGATCAGTAGTCAGCTGAAGACTTGAAGGGAACTCACTGCACATTGTTGTATTTTTCTCTTTTCTGGGACTTTGCCTTGGTTCCCCATATTTTGAACTCTGTCTCCTCAATTTAGGTAGACTGCTGGGCTGTCTAGGTTCTTCTTGTTCTGCAGACTGGAACTCTCCAGGAATACCTCATTTGCTTCCCTTCACTCAGAGATCACTGTCCTATGCTGCCTGTTGTCTCAAGTCTGAAAGCCTTCATTTCATATATTTTGTCTTTTGTTTTTTAAGGTAGAAGGGTAAATCTGGACCTTGTTATTCCATAATACAATGTAGTCAATAGAATACAGTTATAGAACACTACGGTTATAGAACATAGTTTTATTAAGTGAGATAAAATGGCAAAGCAAATAAGAAGCCCGCTCTGGCTTCTAATGAGTGGGCCTTCTGAGTAAACAAACCATTTAAGAATGACACTATCACTGACAACACAACAGCCTCGGGAGAAGAGCTTATCAAGCAACAGTCTTACTTCGGGTGACCTAGTGTACAGAACATATCATAAAATACACCAAGCCCTTGTCACACATTAGGTCTGTAATATATTACCATCTACAGCCTCCTGCTGGTCTAGCTGATGGGTCCAAGACTATTCTTCTAGCTTTCTCTGAAGCAGTAATGTCTGGCAGGCACCCAGCATAGCCAAACCATGGTAGCCAAAGAACCACAGCCACATCTATTGCTAGCCGTATATACATTCAGTGAGATTATCTCATCCTGATATCAGGTAGGTGAATAAGTAGCAACCAGGTAGGTAAACAAGTAGATGAGGTACACTGGGGGAAACTCACCTTTATTTACTGTACTCAAAATAAAAGATTTCTGTTTTTAGAGGCTAGGTGTTTAAAACACATTTTCAGTTAAATCCCAAAGGAGTTTAGGGAAGGAAACAAATTGTTTCTCTTGGGTAGTCTGATGATCTGGGTAGCCAGTCCACCTACTCTTAAGTTCCGGTAATATGCACTGGGGGTCTCACCAGAAGCTACTGATCACAATGGAGCCTGTAAGCTACAGGACTGCAGTATTACTAGTACCTAAGACTTGGTGCGCAGCAACTAGAAACTAGAAAGGGTGCCTCAAGAAAAATTTACTAAGTGTCTCCTGTCTCTTGCCCACGTCTCAGAAGGTAGACTATACTAACCACATGATTATTAAATCTTGTATCCTTTGATCCAGGGACTCCTTCCAACATCCAATAGGTAAATACATAAAACAAGTAACCAGGAGCCCATCTCGGACACTCTTTTAATGTAACGACTGCGTCTCCTAAGGCTTTTATAGCCTCCAAGTTATCTAATACAGTGTTATGCACAAAGCTTGCTGGTTAATAAATGCCTTTAGTTAAAAAGAACTGTGAATTTCTACATACCAAGTCAATATGCTTGTTCATTTTCTAGCAATCTGCACCATGTAACCTTATAGAAGTCAGCCTTAAACCACTTCTCTAACCTATTTACAGAGTTATCTGGTTTCAGCTGAGCTCAAAGCTGCCACAGATCTCTTACACAGATCTGTAACAGTTCTTTTGTTCCTTAGTGCTAGTATTCTAACAGGTTTCAGGATCCTGTCTCTTAGCACTCTAGATGAAGATGAGGAAAGTACCACAGATATCAGATATGACCAAGTATTATGTTCTGATCTTGAAGCAACTCAGGTAGTTGAGAATCATTACTGTTTTTATGAATTTGGAATTTCAATTCCTCATTCTGTAACTCAAAGTAAAGGGAAAATTTAGATGGCTTAGCCGTGTTGACCTCCAGGGACTGTCATCCTCCTCCTTTCTGAAAGTTCTTTCTCTGCCTTGGCAATTCCCTCACATATGTGCTGATTAGTAGGTCAGCTTCAGACTTGAGGGAAACCCACTATTCTCTAATCTACCTTTGACCACTGTCAACAGAGACTATCCCTCCTACAGTTTTCTCTGATAATGCTATATCACAGAATACAATATAACCAAAGGTTATTCACAGTTCTACTGATTTAGAACTATTTAATGAGGTAATCTACGATTATGATTTTAACCAATATCATCAAGCCTGTTTGTGAAACCTGGAAACTGATATTTCCATAAACTTACACTTAAGTCACAACTTAGAGTTGTTCTTTTACTTCACATTCTATCATCTTCAGATTTTTATTACCTCTAATATCAGCTCAGTTAGTGCTTAAAATTACGGCATCAGGTATCAGCCTTTATAATTACTTATATTAGCTTTTTAATAAAATTAAAAAGGCACAATACCAATGGAGTCATATTTATAAAAAAGTTAAGGCAACTTATTCTTAAAATCTTTATATTATATATAAAAATATATTATTTTATATTATATTTAAATAAGAATGTATATTTTTTGAGTATAAAATCTTAGCATCATTGATTTTTAAAAATTTCTAGAGTTTACATTCAAATTTGGAAACTTACACATTCTCCCCCGTCCAGTTTCTCACAGTGTTATTTAAATTTTGCATATCAAAAAATGCTTAAAGAACAGGGCAAATTTGGGTGTTGTAAACTATGAATAGTAAAATTTAACATCCCACTCCATTTAATATGTAAATAATGTGAGGACATTTCTTTTTCATAATCACCAAATATTGAGGTCCAAACTAACTTGCAGGGGTCACTAAACTAAGCTTCAGGTCTCATTAACTGTTACTGCATCTGCTCTTAAAACTCATTCTAATCCAAAAGAGCGAGACTCCGTCTCATAAAAAAAAAAAAAAAAACACTCATTCTAATCATTATTCCATTGTATTATAGTACGTACCTTGTGTGAATCCATTTCAGCTTTTAATTTGTTTTGTGCCCACTTTACTTTGATGATGTGAGAGTTAATGTCTTCCTTTAATTTGTCTATTTCTCTGATGAGTCTACTCGTTTCACCTTCCTAAAATAATATCACTAGGTCATATATTTTCATTTATAGAATCAATTAATTATGTGTTTATCCCCCACAAAGTAACAGTCCAGTAACACTATAATCAAGGGCTGGCACACTATGGCCCACAGACTATAAAACTTATTTAAAGTCCAAATGATAACAGGGTAGCAAAATCCTAAATCCAATTAATAGACACAAAGATGATTTACTTTTACATTTTAACCAATTGGATGTATTGTCAACACAACATACCTTTATGATTCTTAACTGGCTGGCATTAAGGTGAAATATAAACTAAATTGGTTTTGTCAGAATTCCTGAGAACAATGACAATAGTCCTGAACTAAAAGCTAATGAATTAAAAAAAAAATTATCATTGAAAAATGATAATGCCCTGGAAATATGACCATTGAGAGGCTGCTAGTTAACAGGAAGGGTTCTGAATAGCTGGCTCAGTAACTAAATCTCTTTAGATAGTATCTAAGAAAGACATGTTTTTCTGTAAGAAAAACATAAATTCTCTTCTATGGTGATAAGTGTTACATTAAGATTATATCAAATTATACTTCTGGTTCTAAAACTATTCATTTTACACTACTATATACATATTTTACCAAAATATAATCTTCCCTTGAGACGCAAATTTCTCCAACATACAGATTTTAAAAGAAAGTTTTTAGAAAGCTCAAGAAAAAATTATCTAATAAACAACATGTGCCAACACTTCATCTTTTCCCTAGCAAACCTTTTCTCTGCAGACAAGTAATAAAACACTTAAATTACTAAAACATTCATGGTTTTAGAAGGTAAACTAATAAAAACAACTTTATGTTTGAGTGTTAATCATGTTAAATTATGATTATTTGATTAAATATGGAAAAGCAAAGATAACAAATTTCAAATAAAGTCAACATATTTCAAATGGCACAAGTTATACCTTAGTTTCATACAGCTGGTGCAACCGTCCTTTCTCCTGAGAAAGCTGCTTAATTTTGTTAGTGTTTTTCTCAAGTTCCTTATTTGCATCTCTAAGTTTTTTCTCAAGTGTCTCTTTTTCCTTTCGAAGGTCTAAAGATTCCTTCTCACCTCTTACATACTTCATTACCATTGCTTCTTTTTCTTGGCGTGCCTCCTCACATTTCTTGTTGGCCTTCAAAAAAAATATTACTTAGCATTAATGAATAATAATTTTTCAAATGGAAATGTATCAAAATACAAGGTATTTGTCTCTTATATTACCAATGCATTGTTTGGTTTTTGCACAACATTCCCAGGACTTGTGCCATGAAATTTTAAAATGAAAGAAAAAATTTAAAATTATAGAAAAATGGTACAATATCCCTAGCATTTGCCTTTACCCTTTCCTGTTCCTTTTACTTTGGCTAATATGGTTGCTATTTTCCATGTACTCCTCCAGATCCCCTTTCCCACTTTTTTTATCCCACCTGGTGTCCCAGGAACATGACATCATGAACCCTATCAATAAGCTCTCTTGCCCTCCAACTTCCAGTTGGGTTCAGCCAACAGAAGACAGTAGGCAGAAGCTTGGGAATGTAGGCAGAGTGAGATCTGGCTCCTCCAGAGTTCCCACAGGTTGGCTGATGGCCACTCCCCTTGTCAGGTGCCCTCTCTATACAACTACCCTCCGGCATGTAATACCTGCTCCTTGTCCGGCAGCCCTGAAATTCTGCATCTTCCCTTTTTGGGCTCCCTAAATCTTGTCCACACCTTGACAAAGAGTCTTTTTATTAAATTATCTTCATCACCGGTTTAAGTGTGCCATCTGTTTTCTGCCAGGACGCTGACTGTATAGCTGACAATTTCTAAAATCTTAACTCCCTTTCAAAAATTAAGTAGCCATATGCTGACAAATGACCATTTAATTTCCTATTTATGAAAAGCTGTCTGAAGCATTTTACACTTAATAAGAAATACCTAATTGGATTAAGTATGAAAACTATATACTCATTTAAAAATTTTCTATTAGTATGAACTGGTACTCCATATCTGAAATTTCACAGAATGAAAACTTCTACAAATAGTCCTTATTTGAAGTAACTCATGTTTGCAAATATGAAGCACATATTTATTTTACAAAAGATAGAACTTCAAACTTTAGGAATTTTCAGTATCTTTTAGTGGTAAATAAATACTGATAATGCAACTGAACTGAAGAAAGTAACTATTAAAATAAAGTTAGCAGAATGTAGGGAAAGCTTCTATGCTTTGATGAAAAATGGCTGACGAAAATGTTTCATAAAATTCTGGCACTGCTGATAAGCATATCTAGTCAACACTGAGAATGCTATACATACACATAAGTAACTTTTAAAATCTCCCAATTGGGATTTGTTTCCATTGAAACAGTCATATTAATTTTCAAATTAAGAAAGACATTGCATTAGGGATATGATAGGCCCCTGAGGTTGTAACAATGTGCCTGTAGACAAGGACTGAGAAAATTATGCTGGACTTGGCCAACAGAATTAGATTTTTAGACAACTGAATATCTGTACTTAGAAAAAGTCAATAGTCCAATGTCAACTTTGAGAAGTCTGGTTTCATAATAATTTAATATTCAGATAATGTATCAGCTATTGGAAACAAAGTAGCAGCTGTGGCCTCTGAAAGAGCTCACGATCTAGTGAGAAAGGCATATAAACAAACATTATAATGTAATACGAAAAATTATAGTAAATGAATGTACAAAAGTCCTTCAAAACATGAAAATACTTACATTCCCTGGGAGGACTTGACAGGAAGGGTAAAAGATGCTATACCTGAGCTACATATTAAAGGCTAAGCAGAATTCAATAGAATGTAAGGGGTGAATCAAGGAAAGGAATTAAAAATAGAGTGAATATCATGTGCAAACACCTGAAAGTATAAAACAGCATGACACATTTAGGAGATATAAAGTTATTTTATAGGGCTTAAATTTGGTGTGTTGGCTGGAGTGGGAAGGAAGTAGTTATAAAAACAAAGAGGTATAGATTAGATCCTCAAAGGAAGAAGAACTTCTGTCATGGTAATAAGTTGAGGTTTTATTCCATAGTCAACGTAAAGCCAAAGAAGAATTTATAAATCAGAAGCTCTTATTAAAATGTGTGTTTTAGTAAGATAACTGGTAGCAGCATGGGAGCTTCACTGAAGTTGAGAGATGGGGGGTAGAAAATAATCGAAAAAAGACAGTTCTAATAGATAAGGTGAAATATTATGAGGGTCTTGGCTGGGTGCATGGGGTCATGCCTGTAATCCCAGCACTTTGGGAGACTGAGGTGAGCAGGTCGCCTGAGCCCAGGAGTTTGAGACCAGCCTGGACCACATGGCAAAATCCCATATCTACAAAAAAACAAAAAACAAAATTAGCTGGGCATGATGGTATGCACCTGTAGTCCCAGCTATTTGGGAGGGCTAAGGCTGGAGGTCTCTTGAGCCCAGGAGGTTGAGGCTGCAGTTAGCCATTATCGCACCATTGCACTGCAGCCTGGGAAACAGACCCTGCCTCAAAAAAACAAAAAAAAACAAACAAAAAAAAAAACGGAAAATATTATGAGTCTTTACTATAGCAGGGAATGGCGCACCAGATAACAGCTCTGTTACTCATGGGGTCATCCATAGATCAACTGCAAAGGAATAACCTGGGGTGCTTGTTAAAAGTTCACACTCCTGGATCCTGCTCCATCCTGCTAATGGCAGCACCTACCTCACAGCATCATTGGGAGTATTAAACAAGACAATACAGTAACTGTTATTTAAGCTATTATAGAAGGTCCATTTATGGCACAGATAAAGGAAGACAGGCCAATTAAGGTCTTTGGATTTACCCACTATAAGTAAGATGATTATCATTGACTAGGATAAAGATAAGTAAAACATGAATAAGATAATCAATAGGACTCAATAGATAAAATTAACACAAAGTATATGAAGTGTAGCTTCTACAAGTATGGCAGATAAACCCTCCTCATTCAATACACCAAAAATTTTAGATGAAAAATAACAAACACCTTTTAATACATAGTTGAGCTCACAAGTACGGGAAATTTCCAGGGCTAAAAGATCTAAGACAAAGTAGAAATCCAGAATGGTATACTAGGGTTAAAACCTTCACTGCCCTGTGATACTTATTAATATCAGGCCATGGGAGATGTGGGTGGGGGAAATGTTATCAAGTCCCCGAGAATTTATAATACAGCTACACTCTCTTGTAAGTAGGGTTCAAATTCATTCTACCTATCTGGTCTGTGAAATGAGGAAACCTCAATCTGGAAATTAAACAGCAGGTGAATGTGTGTGTGCACATGAACATGGGTAAACACATATGGGAACCTATTTTTAAACAAAACTTACTAGGCTTAGTGACAACAGGTGAAAGATAAATAAGTGTTCATTTTACTAATCTTTCATCTTTTCTATACGCTTGAAAATTCTCAAAAAGTTGGGAGGAAAAGTTAGAGGAAAAAAAGGAATGAGGCAGATTAATAATAGATCAGTCTTCCAAAATCTACTTTAATAATATCCACTTCTTAGGGTTGTTGTGAAGATCAAACAAGTTAACACTTGTAAAGTATTTTGAACATGGCTTTGCACACAGCTAAAAGTCAGTATATCAGCTACTATTATTAGCATCATCTACACTCTTCATCATTAAGGAGAACACATACATAGCAGTGAGTGTAGTACATTGCCATTTGTTTTTTAAAAGCCAGGGGAGGAAAAAGGAAAAAAATACAAGAATCTATGCAACAAACATTTTTGGAAGGATACACAGGAAACTGGCATCAGTGGTTACCTTTAGGAAGGGGGTAAAACGTTTGGAAGAAGACTTTTTCAAATGTTTGAACTGTTACCATGTACACCAACTACTATTTTATTTTAAATATTAAGCTTCAAAGAGTTTTAGGAAGGAAGGAAGGAAGGAAGGAAGGAAGGAAGGAGAAGGAAAGAGAAAGGAAGGGAAGAAAAGGGAAGGAAAGGGAAGGGAAGGAAGGGAAGGGAAGGAAGGAAAGGAGGGAAGGAGGTAGGAAAGAAAGGAAGGAAAGGAAGGAAGGAAAGGGAGGAAGGGAGGAAGGCAGGAGGGCAGGAAGGCAGGCAGGCAGGCAGGCAGGCAGGCAGGAAGGCAGGAAGGCAGGAAGGCAGGAAGGCAGGCAGGCAGGCAGGCAGGCAGGCAGGCAGGCAGGCAGGAAGGCAGGCAGGCAGGCAGGCTGGCTCACCAGTTGATTCTAATGACTGGCTGGCTATGTTTGGGCCCGCTAAAACCAGTTACTTCTTAAGCTCTTAGGCTCTGTATTTCCCTTCCATTAGTACAAAAGGGTTCGGAACTGATAGCAGGAGAGTTAAACATAACATTTCTAAAGCAAGGAGTCAGCATGTTTTAAAGAATCATCCAAATAAAGGCTGAGGATAATCTGTTTCCTAAAGTCCTTCCAGAATGCTATCTACAGTAGCAGCTTCAGGGTAGAAAGGGTGGGATCCATCACAGTCAAATAATGAAGGTGTGAGTTAACCCTTTCAGATTCAATTCATTGTGAAGACTAATTGTTAGTCAGATACTATGCTAGGTTTTGTGGATACAGAAATGAAGATGACAAAGATGTCATCCATAAAGAGTTCAGGCAAGTAATAAAAAAGCACTGCTTAAAATTACCTCTTCTGAGATCATATATACCAACTCAAAAAGATTACCAAGGTATATTAAGTATGGGAAAAAAGCTTACAAAAAAGATGTATAGTATTATTCCAATCAAATAGGGGGAAAAAAGTATATGACCATGTACAAATATACATGTGTGACTTGTACATGTAAGATACATAACCAAAATACCAATAATTAGCTATGGAACAAGGAATGGGATATAAAAGGATTGTAGGCAGGGGAAGAAGACGTACAGATTAAAAAAAAAATTTTTATTCCATACACCTCCTTAATTTATTCATCTGTATGTATTTATATATTGCTTTAGAATTTTTAATGACTTACTATTTTTTTTTAGACAGAGTCTTGCTTTGTCACCCAGGCTGGAGTGCAGCGGTGCAATCTCGGCTCACTGCAACCTCCGCCTCCTGAGTTCAAGTGATTCTCCTGCCTCAGCCTCCCAAGTAGCTGGGACTACAGGCATGCGCCACCACGCCTGGCTAAACTTTTTGTATTTTTAGTAGAGATGGGGTTTCACCATGTTAGCCAGGCTGGTCTCAAACTCCTGACCTCAGGCAATCTGCCTGCCTCAGCCTCTGAAAGTGCTGGGATTACAGGCATAAGTCACCACGTCTGGCCTAATGGCTTATTTTTATATAAAAGAATCACCTAGTATTAATACAATAGTGAGGTCCAAAATAGTCTAACAGCGTTAGCTAATTTTAACAAAGGAGTCACCAGAATATCAAGTTAATAATGACAACCATGTGAGAAATACCTGTTCCATCCGTTGGGCCATCTCTTTGTGTAACTGCTGAATTGCATTTTTAGCTGTAATGTCTTGAGCTACCAGTTTATCTCTGGAAGCTTTAACTTCTTTATTAAGTTCTTCTATTCTTGATTCTAACTGTAAAGAAAATCATTTCCAAATTATTTTTATAGCTATACCAAACAGACCACCAATACTGCAAATAAATATAAACAAAGTAAATAAACATAAAGAATACAATGAATATACTTCAGCTCTAGAAATAAAAACTTTTAGCCATGTTTCTATATCTCACTGGCATTTAGTAAAGATCTGGAGATTCCATTAAGGTAAGGTATCTGGCAACCCCTAGAATATCCACTAAGGAATAATGCAAAGAATGACAGTAGAGTCCTGCCTTATCTGTGGCTTCACTTTCTATGGTTTCAGCAACCTTCAACCACCGTCCAAAAATATTAAATAAAAACTTCCAGAAATAAACAATTCACAAGTTTTCAATTGCATGCCATTCTGAGTAGTGTGATGAAATCTTGTGTTGTCTCACTATGTCTCACTCAGACTGTGAGTCATCCCTTTGTCCAGCATGTCTGCACTGTACACACTGCCTGCCAGTTAGTCTCTTAGTAGCCATCTCAGTTACCAGACTGACTATGGCAGGATGACAGTGCTTGTGCGCAGCAATACTTAGCCCTTAATTAATACGTAAGTTTACTTATTAGTGGCCCCAGAGTATAAGAATAGTGATGCTGGCAATTCACATGTGCCAAAGAGAGGCTTTAAAGTGCTTATTTTAAGTGAAATGGTGACTTGAAAGAAAAAAAATCATATACTGAGGTTGCTAAGATCTACAGTAAGAATGAATCTTCTATCCATGAAACTGCGAAGAAGAAAAAAGAAATTCATGCTAGTTTTGCTGTCACACCTCAAACTTCAAAAGTTATGTATGGCCACACTGCATAAGTGCTTTGTTAAGATGGGAAAGGAGCCAGGTAGTGGCTTATGCCTGTAATCCCAGCACTTTGGAAAGCTGAGGAGGGGGAACTGCCTGAGGTCAGGAGTTTAAGACGAGCACGGTCAACACAGCAAGACCCAATCTCTACAAAAAATTTTAAAAATTAACTGGGCATGGTGGTGCATGCCTATAGTCCCATCTACTCAGGAGGCTGAGGCAGGAAGATTGCTAGAGCCCAGGAGTTGAGGCTACAGTGAGCTGTGATCCCACTATGGTACGCCAGCCAGTGATGAGACCCTGTCTCTGAAAAAAGAAAAAAAAAAAAAAAAAAAGGATGAAAAGGGCATTCATTTATCAGGGGCAGACATAAACAGAAACATATTCTGATTAATGGCAATCAAGTTCAGTGCTATAGACAATTTCATGCATCTACTTAGGATCTTGGAATAAATTCCCCTCAGATAAGGGGGAACTCTGTACTGTATAGTGAAAATATCATGAAAGAAATTTCAATGTTATATTAGACAACATTCACTTAATGCAAAAGAAGGCAGTGAAGGAGGAATAGGGGAAGAAAAAAGACATGAAACATGGAAAACGAAAGATATGGCAGACATAAATCCCACTGTCAATAATAACATTAAATGAAAGTGGATTTAATAATCATATCAAAATGCAGAAATTAACAGACTTAAAGAAACAAGATTCAACTATATGTTGTCTATAGAAGGCATTTTAGGTTCAAAATGCAAGTAAACTGAAAAGAGTGGAAAAAAATATATAATGCAAACAGCAATCGTAAGGAAAGAGTGGCTATATTTACATAAAAAACAGACTAAAATTAAGAATGTTACCCGAGATAATGAATAGCTCATAAAAATAAAAAAGATCAAGCCATCAGAAAGATCTAACACATAAATGTATACGCATCTAAGAATGTAGCATCAAAATACATGAGGTAAAAACTAACAGAAATAAAAGGGAAAATAGACAGGTCAACAATAATTGGAGACTTCACTACCCTACTTTCAATAATAAATAGAATTTGGTAGATGATTAACACAGAAATAGGAGACTTAAACACTACCAAACAATGGAATCTAATACATTTATACAACACTCCACCCAGGAACAGCAGTGTATACATTTTCATCAAGTGCATATGGAATATTCTCCATGACAGAGAATATGCTAGGTTACAAACAAACTTCCATAAATTTAAAAGATTAAAATTATATGAAGTACATTCTCCAACCATAATGGAATAAAATGAGACCTCAGTAACAGAAAGAAATTTGGGAAATTCACAAATTTGTGAAAATTAAACCACATACTCCTAAAGAAACACAGAAGAAATTGCAAGGGAAATTAGGAAGTACTAGATGACTAATGAAAATGAAAACATAATATACCACAACTTAGGAGACACATCTAAAGGAATGCTTAGAGGAAAATTTATAACTACAAATACCTATATTAAAAAAGCAGAAAGGGGGCCAGGCACAGTGGCTCAAGCCTGTAATCTCAGCACTTTGGGAGGCAGAGGCAGGAGGATCACCTGAGGTCAGGAGTTCAAGACCAGCCTGGCCAACACTGTGAAACCCCGTCTCTACCAAAAATACAAAAATTAGCTGGGCATGGTGGCGGGCGCCTGTAGCCCCAGCTACTTGGGAGGCTGAGGCAGGAGAATCACTTGAACCCAGGAGGCAGAAGTTGCAGTGAGCCGAGATTGCGCCACTGCACTCCGGTCTGGGTGACAAGAGCGAAATGCTGTCTCAAAAAAAAAAAAAAAAAAAAAAAAAAAAAAAAAAAAAAAGGGTATCAAATTAATAACCTAAACTTGCATCTTAGAACACTGGAAAAACAGCAAACTAAACCAACCACCAAGAGGAGGAAGAAAATAATAAAAACTAGAATGGAAATTAATGAAATAAAGAACAGAGAAACAGAGACAAGGCCAGGTGAAGTGGCTCATGCCTGTAATCTCAGCCCTTTGGGAGGCTGAGGCAGGTGGATCGCTTGAGCTCACAAGTTTGAGACCAGCCTGGGAAACAGAGAGAAAACCTGTCTCCACAAAAAAATACAAAAATTAGCTGGATGTGGTGATGCATGCCTGTAGCAGCACCTACTCGGGAGGCTGAGGTGGGAGGATCACTTGAGCCTGGTAGGTAGAGGGTGCAGTGAACCGAGATCGCAACACCGCAGTCCAGCCTGGGTGATAGAGCCAGACTTTGTCTCAAAAAAAAAAAAAGAAAAGAAAAAGAAAAACAGAGACACAAACAAAACCAAAAATTGGTTCTCTGAAAAGATGAAGAAAACTGACAAACCTTTAGCTGGAATGACTGAGGAAAAAAGAAAGATGACTGAAATTACTAGAATCAAAACAAAAGAGGGACATTACTACTGACCTTATAGAAATAAAAAGAATTGAATAAATAAATACTATGAACAATTTAACTTAGAGACAAAATGAACAATTCCTAGAAAGACACAAAACTGTCTCAAGAAGAAATAGATCTGAATAGACCTATAACAAGTAGAGACTGAATTAGAATAATAAAAAAGAACAACAACAAAAACCTACCCACAAAGAAAAATTCAGTCCGAGGTGGCTACACAGGAAAAATTCTTTAAAACAATTAAAGAATACCAATTCTTCACAAATTTTTGCTCTTCCCCCAAAAAGGGACACTTCCCAACTCATTCTATTAATTCCTAGGTATACACCCGAGAGAAATGAAATCATATGTACACATAAAAACTAGTACGTGAATGTTCACAGAGGCATTATTCATAATAGTCAAATGGCAGAAACAACCCAAATGTCCATCAACTGATGAAGGGGTAAACAAAATATTAAAACATCAAATATCTATATAATGAACTACTATTCAATCATTAAAAAGAATGAAGTACTGATACATGCTACAACTTGAATGAACACTATGTTAAAAAAAGAATGAAGTACTGATACATGCTACAACTTAAAAACACTATGTTAAATAAAAGAAGCTAGATAAAAAGGGGTACTTATTATATAATTCCATTTATATGAAATGTCCAGAATAGGCAAATATGTAGAGACAAAGATTACTTGTTCCCTAGGGCAGGGTTGAGGAAGTACTGTTGGAGGGAAATGAGAAGTGACTACTAATGTGTGTTGCATTTCTTTTTGGGGTGATGACATGTTCTAAAACTGTGGTGAAGGTTGCACAAGTAAAAGCCACTGAGTTGTACACTTAAAATAAGTGAACTGTGAGGAAAGTTAATTATATCTCAATAAACCTGTTGAAAAAGACCTAAATCTTATAGTACACATATACTAATTTTCCTTATTACAAAATTATCTAGAGCAACACTGAGCAATAGAAGTACAAGCCACATGTAGAATTTAAACTTTCTAGTAGTCATACTTTAAAAAGTTAAAAAAAAGAAGCTGGGCACAGTGGCTCACACCTGTAATCCCAGCACTTTGAGAAGCCAAGATGGGCAGATCACCTGAGGTCAGGAGTTCAAGATTGGCCTGGCTAACATGGTGAAACCCCATCTCTACCAAAAATACAAAAACTAGCCAGGCATGGTGGCAGGCCCCTGTAATCTCAGCTACTCAGGAGGCTGAGGCAGGAGAATCGCTTGAACCCAGGAGGTGGAGGTTGCTATGAGCCAAGATCGTGCCATTGCACCCCAGCCTGGGCAACAAGAGCGAAACCCCATCTCAAAGATAAAATAGAATAAAATAAAAAGTAAAAAGAAACAAGTGAAATAGTTTATTAAACCCAAAATATCCAAAATATTATCATTCCAATATTATCAATCCACATGAAAAAAATGAGCCGTTTTATTTTTATACTAACTCTTGTAAGTTACATGTGTATTTTACACTTACAGCACCTCTCAATTCAGACTAGCTACCTTTGAAGTGCTCAATAGCTATATGCAGCTG
Organism: Hylobates moloch; assembly: GCF_009828535.3. NCBI lineage: Eukaryota > Metazoa > Chordata > Mammalia > Primates > Hylobatidae > Hylobates > Hylobates moloch. The sequence goes on along the minus strand of NW_026652278.1, from coordinate 19,300,799 downwards.
GTGGATGCCATATTATATAGTGCAGATCTAGAGATAAAATTAAGAAGGAAAAGCTTTTCTCTTTAAAAAACAACAACAACAACAACAAAAACCCACTAATAAGGTCATGAAAGGAAGGGCTCTGATTCCATTCTACCTGCTCGGTCTGAAGTTTCGGTCACTGAGTGACCTGACTACCAAAATATGGATTCAGCCTGTTAAGACTTCCTCATACTTTACCATTCTAACTGGTTTATATGTGGGGACCCTAGAGCACATAAAAATCAGGATTAAATACATACAATTTTACAAATACAGTCACCTTCCAATCATGCATCAAGTGAAAAATTGTTTTACCAATTGTTTACTGTTATTTTCATTATATAACTTTCTGTGAAAGATGAGACAAAATACTTTTAAGGCTAGAATGCTTCTAATCCTATTCACAGAAGAAAAAGCACCTCAAAAATAAAGAGCAGCTCAGCTTTGCTATTAGTCTGAATACTCACTTTGTTGATTCATGCATCAGAAGAGTTCATTTAAAAACTAGAAAGAGGCCGGGGGCAGTGGCTCATGCCTGTAATCCCAGCACTGGGAGGCCAGGCCAAGGCCAGTGGATCACCTGAGGTCAGGAGTTCAAGACCAGCCTGGCCAACATGGTGAAACGCTGTCTCGAATAAAAATACAAAAACTGGCTGGGTGTGGTTGGTGGCTGCCTATAATCCCAGGTACTCGGGAGGCTGAGGCAGAAGAATCATTTGAACCCAGGAGGCAAAGATTGCAGTGAGCCGAGTTTGTGCCACTAAATTCCACCCTGGGTGACAAGAGCAAAACTCTGTCTCAAAGAAAAAATAAAAAATAAATTAAAAAAAAGAAAGAAAAGGACAGGCTAGGAAAGCCAGTAAGCCAGATACAATCTAAAGTATGACAGCTAGCCTTCACAATATAGTTTTTAAACATACTGAGAATGGAACCACACCAAAATATAAACTTAAAAACATCCTAATGCCAGACATAAACTTTTATATTTCTATTGCTTCCTCCCTGTTGGCAAAAACAGTCTAGTTGACTGTCAACTCAAATCGTCTTTTTGCTTATTTTGAACATAACAGAATATGTTCTACTATATGTAGTACAGCAGTCACACGTATAAGAATAAACTTACATAAAAGGAAATACATCAGGCTATGAGTCCTACTTTGTAAAAGAGAATGGTTTAAATGCCATGCAATTCTCTGCATTTAAAATATGATTTACCTTATAGAACTTCAACTTACATGCAAGTTTTCAGAATTTTTTTTTTTTTTTTTGAGACAAGGTCTCACTCTGTCACCCAGGCTGGAGTACAGTGGCACAATCTCGGCTCACTGCAGCCTCAATCTCCCTGGCTCCAGTGATCCACTCACCTTAGCCTCCTGAGTAGCTGAGATCACAGGCGCATGCCACCATATGCAGCTAATTTTCTATTTTTTTTTTTTTTTGTAGAGACAGGGTTTCACCATGTTGCCCAGGCTGGTCTCAAACTCCTGGGCTCAAGTAATCCACCCACCTTGGCCTCCCAAAGTGCTACGATTACAGGCATGAGCTGCCACAATCAGCTGCCAGGAATGTATTTATTTTATTAATTGAAGTATGGTCTTTGAAGATTTTTGTCTTTTTTACCTGTTTAATTGTGTTCATATGCTGCTTCTCAGTTTCTGTTCTTTTCTTTAGTTCTTCTCTTAAATTGTCTTTTTCTGAACAAATGTCTACGAAGAGCTCCTGATGCTTCTTATTTTCTTTAATTAACCTAAATATAAAAAGGGCAGTATATGTAAAACATAGTTTAAAATGGAGATAAAATAATATGTGGAATATAATTTCTTTACAGATTAGGGTACAGATCTATAATTATTCATTATAATGTTAATAAATTAACATTCTTAAAAAATCATTTTATAGTGAAACATAATATTTTGCAAAAGATTCTCTGGCCAATTAGGCTATTAACTTTTCCCTAGAAATATGAATATTTCAAATCAAAATATAATCATATGAATGAAAATCACACCCTTCCAAATTTATACCTTCAGGTACTACAATTATGCACCAATCCTGTCAGCATTGGCACTCATTTCAAGTTAAGTAGTTCTCAACCATGGGCAATTTTGCCCTTCCAGGCATTTGTCTGAAGATATTTTTGGTTGTCATAACAGGGGTAGGGGCTGCTACTGGCATCTAGTGGATGGAGGCCAGGGATGCTGCTAAACATCCTACAATGCACAAGACAACTCCAACAACAACCAAGAATCTGGCCCCAAATGGCAATACTGCTAAAGTTGAAAAGTCTTGCTTCAGATTTTAAAAATATTTTAATGATATTCTAATAGTTATAATGTACAGTCAATGTAAAACAGCAAAATAAAATCTAAGCAGAAATATTATCTTGAATTCCCCTAGAAAAACAGAAATAAAATCTCAAAAACTGCCTGCAAAGTACTTTTAGAAATGTAAGATGCCTAACAAAGTTAACAGCAAGTACTCTAGGACTAATAGCAATAGCTGTAACCTAATATTTATTAAGCACATTTGCTATTGGTTAAATTTAGCTTTTTTAATTTAAAAAAGTGTATCATTTCATTTAGGATTCAAAATAAGTATGAAATTATTACCATCACTTCTGTTTTATGAATTAAAAAAAAAACAAAAAAACTAGTTAGGCATGATGGCTCATGCCAGGAGTCCCAGGAAAAGCACTTGATCCCAGGAGTTCCAGGCTGCAGTGAGCTCCACTGCACTCCTACCTGGGCAACAGAATAAAGACCCTTGTCTCTAAAAATAAAATAAAAATATTAACAGCAAAACAAAACTGAAGCCTAAGACTTGTTCCAGGTCACACAGCTAGTAAGCAGTTGAACTTTGAATTTTGTTTTGGATCCAGGTATAATTCCAAAGCCCCAGGCCTTTCCACCTTCTACTTTGAAGATCACTCATTAACTTAACCAGTACTTACTCGGCATCTATTTTATGTGGGAAATATGTCAGCAAATAGTCCCTGCCCTCGTGGAACTTACATTCTAGGGGATAAAATAAAAATAGACTCTAGATATATAATAAAATGTCAGCTGGTGATTAAATCCTATTAAGAAAAATAAAGGAGAGCGAAAAGCCAGAGAGTGACTTGGGCTGCTATTTTAGATAAGTAGTCCAGATAGGCCTCTCTGAGAAGGTGACAGTTGAGCCTAGGAATCAGTGAGGAAACAACCATACAAATGTTTAGAAAAAAGGCAAATATATGCATGTTTATTCAAGCTTTTTATGACACAGTGGTTTAATTTAGATCATTTATGTGAGGCATACTCAATGTGCTACCGAAAACTACTTGAGACACAAGAGTCCTGGCTATAGTTCACAAGTGAACAATAAAGGGAGGGGGAAGTGAAAAGCAGTCAACACTCAATTTGTTACTTATGTGCCAAATGCATATTCTAGATACAGACAACTGTTCTTAATTAAGAATTTTGGTCCCAGCACTTTGGGAGGCGGAGGCGGGTGGATCATGAGGTCAAGAGACCGAGACTACCCTGGCAAACATGGTGAAACCCCGTCTCTACTAAAAATACAAAAATTAGCTGGGTGTGGTAGCGCGTGCCTGTAGTGCCAGCTACTCAGGAGGCTGAGGCAGGAGAATCACTTGAACCTGGGAAGCAGAGAGAGGTGGCAGTGAGCCGAGATCCGCCTGGCGACAGAGCGAGACTTCGTCTCAAAAAAAAATTTTGGGCTGGGCACAGTGGTGCATGCCTATAATCCTGGCACTTTGGGAGGCCAGTGTGGGTGGATCGCCTGAGCTCCGGAGTTCCGGACTAGCCTGGGCAACATCATGAAACCCCATCTCTACAACAAAAAAAACCACAAAAGTATTAGCTGAGCATAGTGGTACGCACCTGTTGTCCAAGCTACTTGGGATGCTGAGGTGGGAGGACAACTTGAGTACAGGAGGTTAAGGCTGCAGTGAGCTGAGATCACACCCACTACACCCCAGCTTGGGCAAGAGAGCAAGACCCTATCTCAAAAAAATAAAATAAAGAATTTTTGGGCCAGGAGCAGTGGCTCACGCCTATAATCCCAGAACTTTGGGAGGCTGAGGCGGGTAGATCACTTGAGGTCAGGAGTTCAAGACCAGTCTGGCCAACATGGTGAAACCCTGTCTCTACTAAAAATACAAAAATTAGCCAGGTGTAGTGGTAGGCACCTGTAGTCCCAGCTACTTGGGAGCCTAAAGTAGGAGAATTGCTTGAATCCAGGAGGCAGAGGTTGCAGTGAGCTGAGGTCACGCCACTGCACTTCAGCCTGTGTGACACAGTGCAATTCCATCTCAAAAAAAAAAAAAATTTGGTTGGAACCTTAGACAGTAATATTGATGTGTTCAAAAATCAAAGAACAGAAATAAAGAGAAGAATGGTGCTTGCCATGGCAGAGGGGGCGAGGGAAAATGGGAGATGTTGGTCAAAGCCTACAGACTTCTCAGTTATAAAATGAGTAAGTTCTGGGGATCTAATATACTCCGTGGTGATAACAGTTAATAATATCATATTGTATACTTGAAATTTGTTTAGACAGTAGATCTTAAATGTTCTCACCACACACACACACACACACACAAAGGTAACTGTCATGTGACCAATGTGTTAACTAACTTGATTGTGGTAATCATTTCACAATGTATATCAAATCATCACATTGTACTCTTTAAATATATACAATTTTATCAGTTATATTTCAATAAAGCTGGGGAAAAAATGAGGGAATGTATAAACAAAGATGTTTGGAAATAGATGTATTCATTAAAATTTCAAAGAAAGTAAAAGGAAGTTTTCTTCATAGAAAATTAGATGAAGGAAAAAGTTAAGAAAAAAATCTAGTTGTTTTAGAGCTAACCTGAATCACAAAGTATTTTATTTGGAATTAAAAACATTATGTGTATAACCAAAGATTAACCTTGATTTAAAATAACATCTGACATTTGTGTAATGTCCTTATGTCCACAAACAATTCCATCAGGTAAGTACTGTCACTCTAAGGTGAAAAATCTTTCACTCAAAGAGGTTGACTTGGCCAAGACAACAGAGCTGGCAAATGCCAATGGGTATCTTCCAAATACCAGATATCAGAATGATGATTATTCTGCTCACCCGTTCTGTCACTGTTCTGACAGGATGAAGCAAAAAAGAAACCAATTTTCTACTCTATTCCTAATATTTTTAGGTAAATTTAACAACTTGTACCTGGTTCATTTCTAATAACCGTATTTGAAAAAGTTCTAAAGCTCCACTAACAAAGCTCAGATTTTAACTTCGCATTTGTTAGCATGTGGCCTTGAACAAGTTACTTTTTATCTCTCTGTGCCTCACGTAACTCATCTGTACAATGGGGATAACAGTATATGTCACAGAGAGTTCTTGTGAAGAATCCATGAACTAATATATGTAATATACCAGGCACATAATTATCAGCATATACATGTTTACTGCTATTATTATTAAATGTATAACATAATTTATAAGGGAGGTATGAAAGTGGTAATAAGAGTCTAGATCTAAGTAAAGTGGGAAGAGGCATCAGAGATAATCTCAAGAGGAAGGTCTAAAAGAATAGGTACAGCCTACAGGAAAATGAGAAAGTTACCCTATAAAATGCAAGAATAGCAGCAGCACTGATGGTTCAAGTACAAAAGCATACAGTTTATTCACATAATATAGTATTACAGTAAGGATATGAATAGCAATAGCAGGCATTTGTTTGGAGGTAGTATTAAGAAGGGCCTTGGAGTCTTGAAGAGATACTTGCAAACCCAAGTTCACAGTAGCATTATTAACAACAGCCAAAAAGCAGAAGGAACCCAGATGTCCATTAATGGATGAATAAACAAAATGTGGTATATACATACAATGGAATATTATTCAGCCTTAAAAAGAAATGAAATTCTGACATGTTACAACACGGATAAATGAGGACATTAGGCTAAATGAAATAAGCCAGTCATGAAATGAAAAGTATATGATTTCACCTACATGAGGTATCATGAGTAGTCAAACTCAGCAACAGAAAGTAGAATGGTGGTTGACAGGGACTGAGGGCAAGTGGAAATAGTGTTGTTGTTTAACGAATACAGTGTTTCAAAAAAGTTCTGCAGATTGGTTGTCCAACAGTGTGAATATATAATAACACTACTGAAATGTAAACATAAAAATGGTTAAGATGGTAAATTTTAAACTATCATGAAAACAGAACTTCACAAATCCAAAAGAAGTCTAAACCTATATTATTATTTACTGAACGATAATCAATTATTCTGTTCTCTAAATTTTAATGTTTTAAACCAATGAATTTAGAATGAAGATTTTAAGAAAAAGTTTTGGAATTTTATGACTTGTCATTTCCTTTTGAGTTTCTCTTAGTTTTGACAATATTATACTTCTACATTCTTTCAAAAGTGAAAAATTTGAGTTGTCTATAAAAATTTCTAGCACGTTAATACATTTACACTATTTAACATATTAAACTTAGATATTTGAAAAACTTGACATTTGCTCACACATTTAGTAACTATACATTTATTGTTCAACTACTATGTGCATGATTCTAATGTGGAAGTAAAAATGAACAAAATGATATTTTCCTTTAAAGAATTCTATCTCGAATCCCTGTGGGGAAAAAAAAATAACCTAAAGGTATAAAAAACTTACTTTTTTATGATATGTTCCTGCTGCAAATATTTATCTTGCACACACTTTTCAAACAGAACTAATGCATGTTCTCCCTTATTCATTCCATTTGGTACTCGATGTTCTGCAAACTCCGTAGATAAGAGCTCAGATTCTATTTCTTCCAACAAATCCTCTGATGCTGAAACGCTCTTTATTTTTGAAATAAATTTCTTGGTGCAGTCTGTATCATAGGGGCTTTCTGAATAAGTCTTTTCATTAGCTGATTCTGGAAATGTAGATGACCTTAATTCCACCAATATTTGTGTTACTTTCTGTTCTGTTTCATTTGTTTTTGAAATTTGTTTAGCAAAATTTCCACTAGGAAAATTAGCTATTTGTTCAGAATTTTCTGAGCCTACGTCTGTTTTGGCACAAGAATCCTCACCTCCACCATGATCTGGAATATAATTTTCCTGGGCTTCAATTCGATTATTATGCTCATTAGGTTGACATAAAGTTTTATCAGTGTTTAATGACAATAGTTTGGACTCATTTTCTAATTTGCTGCTTTCATTGTCAGAAAACAAGTTGCATGAGTCTTCCTTTAATTCAGGTGTTTTCCCAACATTTTTATCAGAGGAAGTAGAGGCTATGTGGTCTGTCTCTGACATGCTGACTGGCACCAATTCACTTTGTAATTCTTCAAATCTGCTCCTGATCTTCGTTTTACATCTAAGAAATTGAAACATCAAAATTAAAAACCACTTTAAACCAAAACCCCATACAAACTTGCACACACTCTGTGATGTGGAATAACTAACACCACAAATTTTACCACTAATAATTCCTTTAAAAGCCTGTCCTTGAGAAAAAAGAAAAAGGACTAGGACAGCTAACCCAAGCTGGCTAGCTACAAGCAGTAGGGCCACTGCAAAGTCTCACTGTCTTTCCTCCTTCGTTTCAGTCAAACAACTTCATTAATTAATTTCAGTTGTAGTCTGGCATTCTCCAATCATCCCCATAAGATGTTAGGTAAGGAGTAATGCTAGCAACTAGAAGATGAGTGCCAAAGAATGCTTAGAATTCCTTCAGCTCTGTAAAGAAAAAAAGACTACCTCATAAATCTGTAAGAAAATACTGGAGAAATAATATACCAATAAAAGCACTAGAAATCACAAACCAAGATAACAAAACAACGCATATTAAAGAAGATAAAAATTTACTAAGAAGGAAACCTAAATAACAAGACACAACTACCTATAGCCCAGAGATCTAGATTTGAGACATAATGAAGTCAGGGTGTAAAGAATCCCTGGTAGAAATTAGTTTTTCATCCAGGCAGGAATCCAGGTGATTTTCAAACATTCTCATCAGGAAAAAAACAATGTCCAGTACAAAGAAAATGGAGCCCATATGCACTGCCTAGGTCAATAAAAGCAACTTTAATAAATTAATTTGACCAAGTTAGAATGTATATATATATACACACACACACACGTATATATAT